>NC_137652.1:10480528-11080528 GCF_963422515.1 Blennius ocellaris
TGTGAAATTGGATTGACTTGAACTGAGCTGCTCAATTCAAAATGACCTTGGACAAATGAAACCAATCAATAAATAGTCTATCCGAAAAAGAAGATTTTATGGTGATCTTCGGGGGAAAAGTTTATTTATGGATATTAAAGTAATTCTTTGAGAAATATTTGTCCCTGACTTCAACAAAACAGATTTGTTAATATAGTGACATCTAGCGGTCAAATTTGTGCATGATTTCAGGATTCAATCAACGTATTGACAAAGGTTTGGACTGACTTCATTCTGTTGTGAACACTAGACACTTTCACAAACAAATAAATAGAAATTCTCTTCAACACAAGAATTGTATATGACAAAAACCAAAAACAACAACAACAACAGCAGCAAAAAAAATCCACAAACCCTTCCTTGGTATTTATAAAATAATGCTTGGATTTATCAGTGTCAGTTTTCTATTGTAACAAGTCACCTTTAAAGATGTGTGATGGACAATATAGATTTGTAGGGCAGATTAAAGGTTAATGTGAGATCTATGTGTGTGTGTGTGTGTGTGTGTGTGTGTGTGTGTGTGTGTGTGTGTGTGTGTGTGTGTGTGTGTGTGTGTGTGTGTGTGTGTGTGTGTGTGTGTGTGTGAGAGAGAGTGAGTTTGTGTGGATAGTGTGTGTGCTGTCTTGAATACAAAAGGCGGTCTTCACAGTGCCAACGCAGCCACGTACTGGTGTTTGTGCAGGATTCACATTTTTGTTGCCATTGCCAGCCTCAGGTAATTACAGATTTTATATTTATTACTAATTTCTAATTATTTACTGATTACTGATTATATATCGCATTCTTTTGTAATGCAATTCATCATTGATTGAACAGAAGTGTGTTTGTGTAACATCGTGTTCACTCACGCTGTGAACCCTGTGTCATTTGCAGTATTAATACTTTGATTATATCCCCTTTTCCTGCTTTTAGATGACCAAAGATTTACTTTCATGCTCTGATGGCAGTGATTATTCTCAAATACATCCTAAAAGATAATAACTATTAATAGTCTGTGAATGTGATGTGCTGGTATGCGTATGTAAAACATTTTTTCTCTATGTTGGAATATAGTAAAAAGGCACTACTCTGAATGTTAGAATGAAAAAAGGACATGCGTGAAGACACAACTAACTGTTCTTCCAAGGCCACCAAGTCACTCTGTCAGGGTGGAGGGTGCAAAAAGGCCACCAGAAGTTGTTGTTATGACTATAGGAAGAGGAATTGCAGCAGCACATCAAAATAATGTATATCGTCAAGGACGTATTCCACTCATATGTGTAATAAGGGTTATTCCTGCGCATAACAAGTGATGTGAAGTCAGAGAGGTAGTAATGTGGTGCAGTTTTAAAGTGCATTTTCTGTTGAAGGCTGCTCTTACTGACTGATGAAAATCTCCTCTTTTTAAATTTTTTAATAAAAATATGTGTTTACTATATGATGTCACATTGAAATTGTAAAGATCAAAGAATATGGCTTTAGTTTATCTCTATGCTTTCATACCCACAGGGACCATGGCTGCATCTTTTTCATGTTTGTTGTGCTGAAACATGGCGCTATCATGCCACTGGACGAGCTCTGTGATGTCTGTATTGCTTCCGTTCACAGAGACAAAAAGTTTGTGGACTTAGTCAACTTTTTTCCAGTCTGGTAGCTTCTGATGTTTACTTTAGCGCTGAATGTGACTTTTGAGAGCGAAGCGCATCTCAGAGGCCTGTAGCCTTGACAACAGCGGAGGCCGGTCCCACAGCCCTGCTTGCGATGAATGTGCTGGCAGCATTCAGATGCATTCATCTGTTTCAACTTTGAAAGATGTGCCAAGTTCATGTCTTTGTCTGCATGTGTTAGAAGTCAGAATGTAATGTACTGATTGTTTGTCTTTCTCATGTTTGCCAAATACGTTGCCGAGACATCCAATCCTGCAGGGACTCATACTAGATGTTCTGTTTGAATCAATACGACCAGATGCTGTACACATTCATTTCAATTCCACAGGTATGAGGGCCTGCCTGGTGTTTCTTTGCTTACTGGCAACAACATTTCCCTTGTCTGTGAGTATAACATTTCTGTTTCAAGTACATATTTTCATATCAAAAGACAATATAGATAAATATTGTGGTTTATCACATGCAGATGCATTTTAACAAAAAATTTCCCTTATGCATAGGCAACAAGTAAACCTCATTCAAAGCATCATGGTTTGCACAAGACTTTACAAACAGCCAAGGAAAAGGTAAAGAAATTAAAAAATTAAAAAGTCCTTGAAACGTAGATAGATGATGTTATATGATGAAGCCAATGCTTTCCATCTCTTTTGGTTCAGGCTTTCATCCCAGAGGAGACCAACAGGCCACAGGTTTTGCCCACTGTAGTCACATTTCAAGCCGGCGGCCAGGAGCAAGAGGATGAAGAACTGAGCTCCGAGGACAACACCAACAAGGAAGATGGAAAGTCAACAGAAAAAAGAGTGAAAAGCAGTGCAGTCCTGCTGAGTGAGGAGGAGCTGGTGGACCTCCTGAAGAGAGAGGAAGAGGAAGAGGAAGAGGAAGAGGAAGAGGAAGAGGAGGACGCTGCAGAGAGAGAGCAGGAGGAAGGGGGAGATCAAGAGGAGGAAGATGGGAAGGACAAGATGAGTAAGGCTGTGGAGATAGCTGAAGGTGAGGAGACGCAGGCAGAGGAGAAGCTGGATGATAACTTAGAAACAGATGAGGAGGTGATGGAGGAGGAAGGAAAGGAAAAAAAGGTGGAAGATGTGGTAGAGGAGGAGGTGGAGAATATGTACAACAAGGAAAGGATGGAAGACCCCACTGACAAAGATGAACAGATGGCACAGTTTGAGGAAACGGATGGCAGCACAGAATCAGAGATTCCTGCAAGTCTTGATTATGCTGCAGATAGTGGCATTCTGCAACCTCTACACATTGTGTCAGCAAATATCAAACCCCACACTGATATCCTTCAGTCTGCTCCAAAAATAGATATTTCAGAGCTTGAAGAGAAGAAATCCAGTGAAAAGCACCCTGCCAATAAGGCCAATGATCATGAACAAAACATGCAGCACACAGAGGCAGCAGATAGAGAGGAAGTGTCGGACCAGAACAAAGACAAACAACAACTCAGCAAACCTGCAGAATTAAATGTCAAGGAGAAAGAACCCGAAACAAATGTTGACCCTCAAGAACCAAAAAGTAGCGCAGAGCTCAAATCGAGGTCCAGGCCATCGGGAAAGGAGGAGGAGAAGACCAAGAATGAGAGTGGAAGTCACACAAGGGGAAAGGGCAGGAAGCAAAAGAAAAATCAGAGGGCAAGGAAGCACTCTGTACAGAGGGATGGAACACAACAACAGAGCCAACAGGATGCCCCGGAATCTGACGGAAGCAGCACTGACAACACAGTCCACAAGGCAAAGAGGAGGAGGGCGGGAAAATGGGTAAATGCTTACATAGTCATTTACTTGCTTTAAAGGGTATTCATTTATTTACTACTGACAATGGATCACATGATCATGAACATGTGAAACCTGCTGCTTTTAGTGATGAACTAACACTTACATCAGGGTTTGTGGTTTTTGTTTCAGAGCTGCTAATTATCAGTTATTAACATACAGTGACTTTCAGATTGAAGCAAACACAGTTCACGGTAAAATAAACTGATGTAAAGTAGCCATGTACATCATCAGCCCAACAAAAAATGTCAAAGTCAACACACTTCAAGACGTATGTGAAGACAAAATGGTGAGGAGATACAAATAGATGGCCAACAGACATTGTCTGGTTAATGCTTGAAGGGAGCTGTGTTGACTGGAAAATGAACAGAAATTTATATTACAGGTCATTTCTACTGCCCCCAAGTGGCAAAGAAGGAAAATGTGGTTAATGATACTGAGATATAATTTTGTTTCTTAATGATGGTATCATTGGCGAATACATTTCTATGTCTCCCCCCATTATTTATTCATTGTGCATTTTCTAGGGTCCTTTAGTGGGTGTGAACCCGGTGCAGATCAGAGCCACAGTGGATCTGTTCCCCCGGTCCAGACCTTCTTTCGGCGGAGTAACACATCTCTCTGAAACCTCTGCTGGTTGGTGTTTATTCCTGATCATTTATTGTTTGAAATGTGCTCATCAGCTACCTCCTCCTTCTAATATGAATCCCTCAGAATACATTTGAAAATGTGTATTCTACATAAAATAAATGAAACAAATAAATACAAACCTTGTTGACTATGGCAAAGAAGAACCATATGTCAAAACGGGTCACTATGAAAGAACCAGAAGAGAAAAAGTAGAGCCGAGAATCAAATAAAAAGCACAGAGTTTGAGTCAAGGCATCGGCATTTGGACAAAGGCTGCTAAAAAAAAAAAAAATTCATAAACTTCCTTGATACATTTTTCATTTTGTAGATAAAGAGCAAAGTAAGACGGGAGTCAAATTTGTATGCACTTCACAACTGAACATCATCATCTGATTCTGAAAAATTGTTTTGTAATTGTTCTACGTAAGTTTTCTAAATAAAATATATATATATCTACAACAATCTTCAGGTTTTAGATGACAAATGGACTTTTAGTGTCTGGTCAGCAGCCGCAGCAGACTTAATACCGCATAGGGTGTAATGCACTATCCCAACAGTCTTACGGGGGAATCTGCTGACAGGATCATTTCACTCAAAATTCCGCATGACTAGTGACCCTCGGCTTTACGGTCACTACCAAAACACAGGCCCAGCAGGCTTAAGGAGAGAATAAGTGAGCTCAAGTTGAATCTAATCACTATGCCAACTCTAATGACAGGAATGTAGACGATAGAGTGGCATGGTACAGCATGTTGGTTTTCAGTAGGATGAAAACAAACCACAATATACAATCATAACGATATCATTAATATCACAGTTTTGTTTTTGTTTTTTTAAAAGGTGGATAACAATGCAATATTTTTTCCTTTCTTCCAGATCCATGTGACAATTTTCGGTGCAAACGTGGAAAAACATGTAAACTTGATGCTGACAATAAACCAGGCTGCGTGTGTCAACAACCATCAGAGTGTCCTCCCAGTCTGAATGAATTTGATCACGTGAGTTCTTGACATCTACCCATGGAAGGTTGAGTTCTGACTGCTCAGAATTTCTCAACATTTCTTTTTGCTTTTGTTTAGGTTTGTGGAACAGACAATAAAACGTATGACACATCGTGTGAGCTCTTTGCTACCAAATGTAACCTGGAGGGGACAAAGAAAGGACACAGACTTCACCTAGACTACACTGGCTCATGCAAATGTGACTTCAAAACACAAAATAACTGAATGGTTTTAAGCAATAACAAAAAAAAAAGGAAGAAAAAAACTGTTTGATTTATCTGTTTTTCCGTCTTTCAGTGATACCATCATGTGTGGACACTGAGCTGGTCCAGTTTCCGCTACGAATGAGGGATTGGCTGAAAAATGTGCTACTGCAGCTGTATGAGCATGATGTGGTGACTCCCGGTTTCCTCACTCCTAAACAGCATTTCAGAGTAAGACATGTTACTCTAATAGTCACATTTAAAAGCAGTGTTTTCAAAATACATTACAAGGGAGTTAGTGACCTGCATGCTTTAGTCTCTACCGATTCTGATAAACTGGCATTATGAGGGCCTTTGCACAGCTCATTGAAGGTTTATTTACTGAAAAGAGAGGTGATAATGCCCAAATACATTACAAACATGTAGACCAGTAGCTACTTGTGTGGAAGCTTCACCACTTTATTATTCAGATGGCTTGTTTTCCACTTTTCTTTGCAACACCACAGATGCAACCTGAATTTAATGCAATTCCCATATGACTTCATAACCACTGTCATTTTACCCCCATTAGAATTACAATCTATAAAAGTGAATTCAAACCTTTTCCTAAAAGAATTAGTGATTCCCCATGAGAGCAACACAAGCTGGATAGATACCACCTTTGATAAATCTTTAAAAATATTATTTACGAAAAGATGTGTTAGTAGATAGTAATTAGTGCACTTGCATTTTATTCAATAAAGACACCAAACTGTGTTTTTCTGTTCATTTTAGGTGAAAAAAATCTTTGAGAGTGAGCGGCGCCTCTATGCTGGTGATCACTCTGTCGAGCTGCTTGCACAGGACTTTGAGAAGAACTATAACATGTACATCTATCCTGTACACTGGCAGTTCGCTCAGCTGGATCAGCATCCATCTGACAGGTATTCCAACTTTATATAAATAATTTCATTCACAATTCACTCAATAGTTTTGTGATGACAAAACTGTTATAGAAAAATCTGAGGCCTCTTAGATTTTTACGGCCTACATGTGTGAAAACTAAGTTATCTGTGATAACGGATTCTCCTGATAACTTCCTCATCTGCCAGGTCACTGCCACCCCAGACCAGTTTACGATCTTTGTTAAGCTGGAGCCCATTAATCAGCGTTGTTTTTGCTCCAGTTTATGGTGGTGCCAGAAACAGGCCTTGGAGGATGGGGAAGCGGCTTTATATACAAATGAAGATAGTGTGTAGGAGGTTAAGATGGTCAGAATGTGCATGATTGTGTTTGTGTGAGGATGTCTGTGAAATGTCTCTTTGTCTGTCAGGTGTGGGAGCACTCCGGCTGTATGTCTGAATAAATTCTCCTCTTAGCGTCTCAAAACCTGAGTCTGACTTCACCTTTCCAAACCTCCGGTCATCACTGCAGAGCTGAAAATTATCCACTACAAAAACTATATATATATATATATATATGGCAACAGTTCTTACGACTAAACGATCAACCATCATCACATGCTTGAGTGACACTTAATTTCTGTTTATTTTATGCAGGTTCTTGTCCCACTCAGAGCTGGCCCCCCTCAGGGTCCCCCTGGTGCCGATGGAGCACTGCACTTCGCGCTTCTTCCAAGAATGTGATGCAGATAAAGACAAACAGGTGTCCTTTAAAGAGTGGACCTCCTGTTTTGGCATCAAGAATGGTGAGATCAACCTCATAACTATCTGTCACTGAAACAATGACTGATAGAGTAGTTTTTCAACTTGGAAGTAAAATAAATGTATAGCCTTGTTTTATAAAATGAAATATATGATGACTTCATAAACAGTAATATAATTATTTACATGTAAATCCAAGTTTTGGATATTTATTATCATATTAACCAAACCGAAACATTGTCAAATGCTACTCTTGTTGTATCAAACCACCTTTTCATGATTGTCATTGTAGAAACACTGCTTAACCTTTTGTTTTTTTATCTCCACAGAGGACATGGATGTCAACATACTTTTCTGAGCTTTGGTTCCATAAGTATCTCCTACCCAAGGTTGTGAAAGCCACTTTATCACACAACCACTTACTGTAAAAGGGAGGTCTCCATGAATCCTTCGCCTCCCACCTGATTCCAAATAACAAATTCCCCAAAACAGTCACTGGGTCTGAGAGAAGACCCTCAACCTCCACCAGCTCCCCCGAGCACCGCATTTTGGCTGCCCACCGATGTGTCAATTCAGTAAACAAATTACTACAAGGGTATTAATAATGCATGATAAGAAAAAGGACAAATCAATCAAAAAAAATTTGTTGAAACTAAATCTGACAAATTCAATTTAAAGAGGCTCACTTAACTCCTCCAGAGTAACAATCATCACTTTTATTGTGTGTCAGGTTCCACTCCAATATACAATCCAACATACAATCATAAAAACATTTTTTTCTGTGATTTAGATTAAACTGTTATAGAATGATTCATTAGATTTTAAACTTATCTTTTAGCCACACTTACCCACGATCTGGTTTCCGATGTGTTGAGAACAGGGGTTAAGTTTATGAGCGCTTGCTTGAGATAAAAGGTATTACGTACACTTTAATCTGTTATTTGTATGCTATATTCATGTATTACGGGATTTCTTTTTGAGAGAATAAAGGTTTTGTAGATTACTTTGCATCTTTATGTTTTACTAATAATTGTCAATCAGTTGCTTTATTTTTTTGGTAGCAAATGCTGTAAATGTCTTTCGATTGTAAGTGTTGTCTCGGCTCTGACTCAAGCTTCATGGCGAGCAAAGCACACAGCATTCACAAAATATTTCAGTGTCAATTATGCTTCTCTGTTTCTTTTGAGTTTACAAATAAAGTAATTGTATCACACGGGTGGATTCCTGTGGACCTACAGTAACATCATTTTATGCTCCAATACCAATCTTTTTTTAATGGTCAGTTTCTTTTTGAACGCATGATATGAATACACGTTTTTTTTTTTTTTTTACAACAATGGGCGTGAGACTGCAAGTCACTGATACCTGGTTTTGGTTTGCCACTTAATCCTGAATAATGGTTCTCTGGAAGGCAACAAAGCAAAAATAGCCACCAGCTTGGTCATGATGATTATAGCAGACTGCTGTTTGGAGATAAAGAGCTGGACTCTGATTGGACGTTTCTCCGTGATCACAGAATCAGTTGTTTCCTATATAAGTCAAGTGTGAAGCTCCAGTTCACCTATCGACTGATTGCTATCGGTGAGACCAAACATGTTCTGCACACTGTGGGTTATTTTTCAGGCCCTGGCTGTTGTGGTGGAGGGTGGTGTGTCTTCAGGGAGTGCCGAGGCACTTGCAAATGGGGGAGCTATGAACAATGGAGGAACTGCAGCCGGCAATGGTGCCAAAGCTGGGGCTCAAAATGGAGTTCCACTGAATGGTGAACCCATTGTGGCACGGCTAGTGCAACTTGGAGGGTCACTTTTTCTTCAGCCATTGGGCAACTCTGTGGTTCAGGCCCCTGTCCAGCAGCTAATTCCTATCACAACTCTCCAGCAAGGTGGGGCAATTGTCACCGGACAGGCAGGTGGAGCCACTGTGAATCTACAAGGGCAGATGGCGCAGCAGGCCGGCGGTGGTCCAGTTGTGCTCTACACAGTTCTGCCTGGAGGAGACCCTCAGCATGTCCTTCTGACACCCGGCCAAGTGCAGCTGATCTCTGTGTCCGGGATGAACACCCAACAACAGCTGAATGGAGCGGCTGCTGGTGGGGTCTTGAAGGGCCGGGCAAGGTTTCAGCGATCAGCAGCAGCTCGTCTCAGGAGGACTCAGACTCCTGTGGTGAAGGAAACGGCGGTGGAAGAGGAGGAAGAGGAGGAAGAATGCTCTGGGAATGGGGTGGAGGAGAAAGAAATAAAATAAACCATGCAGCTTTTGCTGAAGTATTCATGATTTGATGCTATGTTCCTGATTACAGACTCTGTCTCAACGCTCAAACAAATCATTGTCATTTTCAACTAACGATCAATAAATAACTGAAGTTTGAACTGGTGTTTAATCCTTTATTCCGACATAATCTGAAGTCAGAAATATCAAACTGTGGCCGAACACAACTCCTCCGTAGCATCAGCCAACTGCATGGGTGGGGCTCCTCTGGCAGTTGTTATTTTTGTATAGGCGCCTGGTAAAATAAACACAAACTACTATTTAGAGTTACAACATGCAACATGGTGATTTGGGTTTCTAAATGTCAAAAAACATCCTGGCTTAATTACTGATATTAACATTGAATTCCTTTGTGATTTAGAGCTGAATAATACATATGAGTTCATAAAATCATCAAAAGTCCTCAAATTATGGTTGAATCTAAAAATTGAATTTGTCACAATATAAAAGTATAAACAGGAAGAAACAGCTTCCTAATTGGACCTGCATGACAGTGTTTAATTAGCGTGTACAGCTCCAGACCAGACTACCACGCAGGGTGTTTACCTGAGCTGTTGTCGGCTGCCCAGTCAGCGGTTTAAAAAAAAAAAAAACCCTTCTCAGACAACCTCAGCAAGCGACAAACTTACCCACCAACCACACAGGGAATGAATATAACAGTTCAAAACACGGTGGTAGAATGTGCTGCTGGAATATAACACGTGTATTTTGGTTTCACACATTGATGTGTTGAGAGATTTATTTTAATTTCTTAGTTTTGGGGGATTTATGGCCACCAGGGCTCAGTTGCAAGTCATGGAAATGTGTTTATTTTATGTCTGAAGCAAGGTAAGATCTTCTCCAGGCAATTATACTTTAAATGTATCTCAAATTATACAGAGAGGAAGGTCTTAACATTACATCATGATACAACACTCAGGAACATGAAATTTGGTCCTCTAGATGTAAGCCAAAGTGAAAAACGTTACTCATGCTGAGCTATTTTGCTGAGAAACAGTCTGAAGTGAAGTGAAATGTTTCTGTCTCTCACGCGCATGCACGTACACACATTAAATGGGTCATAAAGGTCGGTTGGAGTATACAGGTATTGTGTGCTTTCAGTTTTCAGGCCCTATAAACACTCATATACTATAAACAAACTATCCCACACAAAATCGACTATGCATTTCCTAAAATAGAATCAATTTGAATAGAACGAAATGTGAAATGAAGTGTAAAATTGACCAAATTCAAATTGAACAAAAAGTATGTGAGGATACACATTTGTGCACGTGTGTGTTTGTAAAGAGGGAGTTGGATGTTTGGGACCGAAACAATAGTTCACTCTATTTGTCCAGGTTCTCAACATATCAATCTTCTGTCAGTGGCAGCAAAAAAAGGCTCCCTACCTGAAAACCCCCACAGAGTGTCTGACTCAATCTTTAATCTTAATCTAATTGCGACATTATATGTAAGTAAAAGTTGTTCTCTGCAGCGCTGTATGGAAGACCTAGGTGGGAGGTCAGGACTTAAAATGTAGTGCACAGCCAGTTTTATGTTGTCCCTACAAGAGAGAAAGAGAAACACAAGACTGCGCAAGCACACTCGGATAGGTGCACGTGTTTGTCATGGTCTGATCAACAAAAGCTCATGGTGGTGATGTCAGTTGTTTTGGTGTTGCTGTCACAACCCACAATATTTAAAAAGGTTCAAGCTGGTTTAAGGCAGAAGCTTCCTGAAACCTCCAGAAAGCCACCTTAAAGACACTGAATCGTTGTGTTTTTTTGTGGTCATTCTACTGTATCGAGAACAATGGCAAATGGCAAAACACAGAAAAGTATCTTTGAAAGATGGCCACAGACAACTTACATTTGTAAAATTTTGTATCGTAAAAAAAACGAAGATGTCACGGCACATGTTACGATGACACACAGGTGACAAATATAGTGTGTGAACAAGACCGTGTTCTCCTCTCTAATTGGCCAATAATAATCCCCGAGACTGATAAAAACCTGTTCTAAATAGACTCGTATTGTTATTCTGTTTGGCACATGTGATCTGAAGCAACAGCAAAATTATATAAGGCCAACAAATTTTGCTTGTGTCTATTTTTTTTTACAGGTGTCGAGCTGCAAAATGAAATTTGGTCTCATGACAGTACTTTTTGCAGCCATCTGCTGTTGCTATGTGAGTAAAATCTATCTATCTATCTATCTATCTATCTATCTATCTATCTATCTATCTATCTATCTATCTATCTATCTATCTATCTATCTATCTATCTATCTATCTATCTATCTATCTATCTATCTATCTATCTATCTATCTATCTATCTATCCCAGTAACTTCTTGTATCTTAACTTTTTGCAGGCTGATGGAGGAAAGGTGAGATACTGCGCATACTGTACAGTCAGTCTATGAATTTATGCTTGTTTTAGGATGATTATCTAAATTAGGCCGTTGCCAATAAGACGCATTTCCTGCCACATGCAGACAAAGAGGTTGCTGGCAGCTTTGAATGGAGGAATGCTCCCAGTCATGAATGGAAGACTAATGAATGGAGCAAACCCTGTGTTGGTGGTTGGAGGCCTGAACGCTCCTGTGGCAGCTGGTGGAGGAGCAGGATTTATCGGGCAGCCCCAGTTTGCTCAGGTCAGTCCATCAGTTTGTAATTAGAGCGCTTCGTAAAAGGTTTATAGTACTAATCGTACGACTGCCTTTGAATAGACATGCATCATTACTATAAAATATATATAGAATTTATTTTTGCACACACAATACAGTGAAGCTAATCTTATAATTCTGTATTTCCCTTTTTACAGTTTGTTCCTGCTTTTGGTGTCCCAATTCAAATCCCTAATATGTATCCTCCCCCCGCAGTCAATGCTGTAAGTGTGGTGTAGAAGCCGCAGTGGTAGAAACAACACAAAGCTCAGCTGACATTGTCTAATGGTTTATACTGTCACACAAAAAGATCTGCTCTGTTCTTTATTTCTCTTTAATACCAGGTTCCTTTCATGGGAGGTCCACAAATGGCCCCAATGAACCTTCCTCTGCAACCCATGATGGTAAAAAAAAACAACAAAATTATATACAGCTCATCATATGTAGAGAAACATCACTGGAATGACTAAATCTTCTTTTCTTGTTCTTCCTCAGGGGTTCACAGGTGGTGCAGTGCTCCAGCAGCCTCCCATTCAGCCCGACCTCCTCAGAAGATTCAGGGTAAGAAACAATAAGTAGTTTTTTTTTCTTTACTGTAATTCAACTGAGTGCTACATGAATGGAAACTACACAAGTTCAATATTAATCTTTGACTCTCCAGCGCCAGATTGGAAGACCGGAGAAAGCCTTAAAGGAAAATATGGATACTCAGGTGAGACAGTATGAATCACGTTCAGAAAACAATTATTTCCACTTGCAATTTCATTTTATGTACATGTCTCTTTTGCTCATTCTGAAGTGTTTCTGCCTTTAAGATCTAGCATTTCTCTATTAATCTTGATGAAAACATATAAAAATAGAAATTTTAACTATTCATTATTTTGTAATTACACTTAGTGAATGTATTCTCAGTGTAACAGTTGCAGACTATATATTTGTAGTGTCTATCTAGCTTATCTTGTGAAACAGATGATCAAATATTACATTCAACGATAAATCACCTTTTGTTGTGTGACAAACATCAGCAAGAGAGTTTCCAGGCTTGGTGATAATCTGACATATTTCAGTTTTTGGTTTGCTTTGTTTGAATGCCAAATTTATTTCAGTCAGTTCTGGTGTAGAACAAACAAATCAGGCATGTTATTTGTTCTCCTGGACCAATACTGATAAATACTGTCCCAGAAGCATATATCTAAATTTATGTGGACAATTTTCTTTTTACCAGATCCCGGCTCCTACTGAGTCCATAATGACAACAACTGTCCCCTGTGATGAATGTCATGAAGATAATTAAGTGACCGCTAACAATGAAAAATGTGTTGATTTCATACTCTTCACCTGATTTTTGTGATTTTCTTGATAACCATGAATAATGTGAACCATGTTACAGTATTTGCCATCATTATGTGAGACCTATAATGTTCTCTCCTCAAAATAAAACAAATGAATGTTTGTATGATTGCTTTCTAATAAACGAATTGTGTCAATATTCAAGTCTGTTTTTCTTAACTACAAAGATGTAAAAACTGCAGAATTTTATTTTCATCATTGAACTGGAATCTGAATATAATCTCACTCGCCAGTTCTTTATGTGAAGTGGTGAAGGGCATCAGGAAACAAGGTGGGGTGGGGGGTGGAGGAGAGGGGTAAGGTCACCCTATCATTTTCTTTTCAAGCAGCTATAGGCTTAGATTGTTGAGAAGAGATCTCCTCTCTCACTCTCCAAATGGTCATATTTTACTATTTACATATTACAAACAGTCTATCTTTCTCATGTAGTCCATGCTCTCTCTGCCCTCTTTGTACATTTCTGCAATAATCTCTGACAATAGAACTGGAAGTTTGTGAGCATTCTGCCTCCATCTCATCCACATCAAGTGGACGAGCCTGCCTTTGTGTGCCTGGGTCCGCAGTTTAAATTGAGTCTTTTCTTTCCACTGTTATCAGTGCTTGTTCATGGAGAATAGATTTTTTTATTTTTATTTTTTGTAAAAAATGCCTTGAGATGTCTATATGTTAATGCTTTTAATAAAACTGGACTGAATAGCATTGTACTGGCGGATCTGTTACAGCAAAGTGACCAGTAAATGTAAATACTAGTGGAACTCTACTGCCACCTAAAGGAAAATCATCACAATATGTCGAATAAATCCTGAGCTGCTTCTGTGTTTCACTCCCTGTAGCTGTGTCATGAAACAGTGGTGTCCTAACAACACAAGCCTCATGTCCATAGATGCTGTCATCACATGAAACAGGAAAAAAAAAAGAAAACACAAGACAAACAACAACAGCTACAACAAAAAAAACATGTCTACAATGAAACTGAAGCAGTTTAAATCAGTCTAAGCTGGCTCAGTTTGAAGTCCATAGTTTTCTCAATGCTGGTTTTCACCTCATTGTTTAGTGGCCTCTCGAATAGTATTTCACATTCAGAAGTGATCTCTCTGAAAACAAACAGACAGACAGACAAATAAACAAACACATAAATAAATGAATCCCTCCATCCCTCCCTCCATCCATCCATCCATCCATCCATCCATCCATCCATCCATCCATCAGTTCACCACAGGGCAAACAGAGACAGTGACAGTGAGAGTCACATTCACAGCTACAGGCAATTTATAGCCACCAAATAACATAACATGCATGTTTTCAGAACCCACTCATGCAAGACAAGGACATGCTAACTACACGCTGAAAGGTCACCAAACCCTGACCCGATTGGGGGATCTTCTCGTGCTGAAATGAGAGTACAACCCACTTGTAAAGTGTGTGGCCACAGCTCAAAAGTCACACCTTTTTACTCTGCAAAGCGCACATTTAACAAGAGGTATCCATGGTCAACCAGTAGTGCTGATGACAATTAGATGTCAACATCGGTTTAAGTGGGATGTGCAACATATTACAAATGTCTGATCATAAGTACCCTCTTTATTGTTTTTTTCTTCTTTTTGGAGTTTTTTTCATGACATGCCAGAATTCCCTTGGGTGCTAATGTCCATAATTATACACTGAAGTGCTCCACCTTGAAATATGCATATAAACTTTACTTACTGAAAAAGTGCATTGTGTCAACTCAACTTCTTGAGTGAAGATTTCATACTTATAAGAGAAATACTTTGACAATTAAATGACTTCACAATTTCTATATTTGAAAAGGGCACATAAACATTTTCAAATAAGCTTCTTCAGAGAATTGTGAACAGCTTAGACACAGGACGTGTCATGGCGTTTAGAGACATGACTTACATCTAATGACATACTTAGCTGGCCTGTGTTGTAAGAGTCTGAGTCTGATGCCATGAGAAATGTCTGTCACCCTGACCACACATTGTCTGGATGGGTTGGTGGTGCACCATAACAGTCTGCACGGAGAGAATTTATAAGGGCTGTGGACAAGGTGAGGAGGCATACGCAGTAAGGAAGAGCTCAACCAGAGAAACGGTAAGAGACGTTTGCAATGCTAAAAGAGTTCTGTGAATATCTGCTGTCTATGTAAAGAACATGAACCTTAGTATTTTATGGGGTTACACATACAACTGTAGCTGTTTGGACTTTACTCATGTTTTTGCTAATTCATCCAGGACATCATGCAGCTGCAAACCACTCTCCTGATCATCTGTCAACTGAGCACAAGCTTTGCTCTGCCAGTGAGTTATAGCCTAATATAGCTGTATGTTATGTGCACACTGTGCACCACTTGAACTCGACTTACTTTTTTCTGTTTTCGTTTTGTACAGGTCCAGATTGGAATTATTGCAAGCAATAGCAATGAGGTAGATACATGTTTAGAAATGAATACATGTCTGGGGGCAGGTCAAGTTTCATGTAATTTAGGATGCAATATTTGGCCTAATTCAGAATTTTTCTTATTTTTAGATTCTGAGACTCAATGGACTGACTCTTGCAGCTCTTGCTCAAGCACAGGTACAGACTGGTGGACCTGCCTTCTTAGATTCTCACACACAAATATTTGTCCTCTTTGGCCAAGTACAAAGAATCGCATGTTTAATTTAGGAAATATTATACAAACTTACATAAAACTTTTCTATTTTGCAGGGCTCGTCATTATTGCCGCAGTATGTGCTGCAGCAGCAACAGCCTGAGGTGTTGTTCACCCCACAGATGGTGAACTTGAACCCCCAAATGGCAGGTCCTTTTGGCCCCCAGCTGCTTCTCCCAAACCAAGGCAACCAGCTCACACCTATGATTGTCCCCAATGGCCAGCAGGAGCAGCTTGGGCCGGTACAGGACCCCAACACCCCTAACATCCCTCAGCAGGCCCAAAACCCTGTGCAGGTACATTAAAGCAGCCTGGAAATCCAACATCTGTGTTGAATTACTTTTTTTTTCTTCCCTTTGGAGCTTTTTCATTTTCCTTCACAATCCTACTGAAAAATAACAATTGTTTTAATTATCTCATTAGATGTATCCCCAGTTTCAATATCCAGCTTATGGATTTCCCCAGCTTCACAGGCAGCAGGTATCAGATTGAACTTGCCAACTTATGTGAAATTGTCTGTGTTTAAAAGCTCAAAAGCTGATTTAATCTTTTGTTGTCATCACAGGGCTTCCCTTACTTCGTCCCTCCATATGGCTACCCCCAGCAGAGGAACACTGCCGTGCTGCAGCCAAACAATGGCCAGCAGAACCTGGAAAAGAGCACTCAGAGACCACAGCTTCCTCTGCAGGTCAGGCATCAAATATCAATAGAAACTATAAGCTATGATATTTGCATCATCTTCTATCTGGAGGCGGAATATAAGTCAAAATCAAATTTTGAGCTTTGAGTGCCTGCACAGGAAACATTCAGTGATTATTTAAAGGCACCCTTAATATTCACAGTGCACATAAAACAATTTAAATAAAAAAATGCAGATCTCCTAGAGACAAGGGTGACTCACAGACAAAACTTTATAATAATAACATAGCTGCAGATGATGGGTCATTACAGTGTGGGTGTCTCAGTTGTGGTGTGATGTGAACTGTCTTTCTTTCAAACCACACAGACTCAGCTGTGGTTTGTCTAAACCGCTGAGTGATACTTTTTCTAAATTGAGTATGATGTGTAGTTTTTGTTTATCTGCACTATTCATCTCTGATGGCCTGATTTGCTTTTATGCAAAAAAATATAATGCCTGTAGCTAAAATTGCTGAGTGTCCTTTGATTTCGAAAGAGCCTTTTTTTTACAAAAAATGTTGCACTTTTATATAATTATGTTTTCATTATCACTCTTTCCTCTAACTTTCCTGCATCACCTTTGATTTTAGCAGGCCTCCAAGCCAAAGCCTCAGACAGAGAGGGTAAGCAATCACTGAAACGAATAATGTCATTAGTTTAAATTATTTACTGAATAATTGTTTAACGTTGCCTCTCTGTGATTTATTTCAGACATGGCCACTGGAGACTCAAAAAGATTCTACAACAATTTCCCCCAATCCTCGTGGTGATGCATCTGGCCCTGGGATTGATGAGGTACATTTCCTTGACCAGGACATTCAAACTTTTGTTTAATCATACTGTTGTATACACATCGGTGTGTGTTGTGCCTGTGCTGTATCTAATTTTGAATGGTAAAACTGCTTCTTATTTTTCTCTCTAGGGTAAGGCCAACTTCCCCTTCCTGTTTGAGCCTTAGGCGCCCCTTTGGAAATAAAGAAATCAAGAATGAAAAGATCATCTTGTGTTTGGCCACATTTACAATGACTTGTGTTCACATTTGCTCACTGTCTTCATCTTCCCAGCTTTTATAATAATTTGTCCAATTGTTTTCATAATATGCCAAATAAATACTAATAAAACTATTTAATCCAAATGATTGAGAGTGTGCTTTTTTTTATTTTTTATTTTATGGTGCATAGTCTAGACAAAAACATGAATTCAATAGAAAGTTCTGACTGTGTGATTTTTGGATACAACACAGACAACATGACTGACACCATTTCAAACATTGGGTGCCAGTTTATATTTAATATGAAGTCACTCAACGCACAAAAAATCTTTTAAGGTGACAATAATAATTAAGATTAAAAAAAAGAATCCAATCTCATTAGATGGCACATGTAGTGTTTGAATAGCTGGAGTTACCTACAAAAACCTTTGTTAAAGGCTGCAAAAAAGTTGCATAAGAGAATGTGAAACTCTTCAAAAAGTTATGGGGAATGTTCAAAGGCCATACAGTACAGGAGCTTCCAGCAAAGGAGACAATTGCTTTTAAAAGAAAAATGAAGTGAGATCATAATTTTTCAGATCACATTTTTTAACCAATGATACACAGAGCCTCACAAGCTTACGTACATATATTTATTTTTTATCTTGAGAAGATTTCCCAGTTGTGTCATGTTGTGATTGAGCTTCACATATTGACAAAATAAGGATGAAGTATCACAGTGAGTTAACAGAAAATCTGTTCAAGCCATAAACTATAACAAAATATTTAACAGGAATTACAACAAAGCCAAATATGTAGTTTCCATTTTAAGTACAGGTCCATGTTTTTCCCTGCTTCAAATGTTGAAAATATCATTAAAAGATTAAATAACATTTTCTGCCTTATGATGGTGAGGACGTTTACCACCAATCTACAGATAGAGCATCAGTTATTAGTATAATATGTCTGACTAAATTCATATTGTATTTTGAATAACTTACATTTGGCATCACAAACATGTTCTCCTCCTGCAAGATTTCCAAGAAGTAGTCTAATTTCTAATCACGATTTATAAAGAAAATCATATATTTATCATTTTCCTTCTTAAAATGTATGGTAATGGCACTTTATGGATAAACAGAACATATTTATATATGAAGATGTGAAAAAAAATGCAAAAACTAGTTATAACCCATATTCACCAGAAATGTCAAAACTAAAATCAGCCCAATTACTTATAAGTAAGTAAGTAAGTATTAAGAAAGTCCACAAACGTCTTAAGACTCTATGTTAGTTTTTGCGGCTTGTTCACCTTTAGTGAAGTTCAAATCACTCTTGTGTGATTCCAAAAGCTAATGTTGATGATCCAGTTATTGTCTGAAACCTGAATTATTGATTCAACAATGAGTATCACTATTATATGATTAAATGAATGAATGATTGAATGAATGATATTCAGGACACAGTGTGAGAAAACCACATTTTCTTCAAACAACATTAAGCCCTGACAATGCTTCCCATTCAATTCTTCAAACACATCATTATGAATTAAAGCACAAAATGTCTGTAATACTTGTTAAATAAACTCAGGCATACTGTAGTGCATTTATTTCATTGCTATCTAAATTGCACAACCAAACAGATTCAAAATAATAAAAATACTGGTAGTCTGTCACATTTTGGACATTTAAGACATAAACGATCTCTGATGATCTTCTTCATCATCACAATTTAACTTTTAAATATGTGTGCAAATAGTGGAGTTACTCTATCATTTCCTAAAAACAAAAATAAAGAGTGACTCAGGAAATTGTGCTGTGAACTTTAAATTGTCTCTCAATTAGGATGTTTTATTATTAATGTGCACAAAGTTGCATCCTGGGCAGTTTGATGATTGATTCACTCATTGAGTTCAGTTGAATTTTTGATCGGTTTAACATCATTAATATTAATTAAACTTTGGTATTTTCAACCTCAAATGCTGAAATGCATGTGCATTTCAGCAATCTTGAAATGAACACACTTATTGAACTCATGACAATGAGAATAAGCCAGACTTTTGAGACAATACATCAACATCCACAGAAAACACGAGGCAGGTTTAATTTAGGTAAATTAATGTTTATTTAGGACCACAGATACATTTCAGGAACTGTGGGAATAAAATAAAATTAGCTGATAATGAAGCTAATGAGCATGGTGGAAAAACAACAGCAGCTCCACAAATGTTTTAATGTACAATACATTTTATAATTAACGAGCATATCAAAAGTTGAGTTAATTTCAGTTACTAGCACATGAAAGGAGTACGGTACAGGTAGTTCACACATTGAATAAAAGACTTGTAACATATCAAATCTAAACTGGAACCTGTTCTCCACCTGCTCTATTATATCAGCTTCAACAGTCATAAATTGGGAGGACAAAATAAAATCTGTGAGGGATACTTATCTTAGAGTAGACGTTGTTCACAGAAGCTGAGCTGCGATGCAAAGAATCTGAAGAACCTCCATTGAAATGTTTGAGAATTCAAAGTTGTTGTTGGGTTGTTTTTTTTTTACAGTGAGTCACTCACTGTGTAGCACTACTTTAACGATCTCCTGCAATGTGCCAGAATGGATGTTGCTGGTAAGATAGATCTTTATAACAGACAGCTCATCTTGAGACACAAAACATATTATCACATATAACACATGTGAGTCATCCTCAGATTATGTGCAGAGCATCCGTTACTTCACAAACAGTTTGGCAACATTTTCTTAATCAATCTTTTCAGCAACGCATAATCCCCTAATCATCCCGTTCAGTTATTGTGCAAATGTCTGCTCAAACCATTGCAACTTCTGGGTGTATTTCAGTGGTAGTTAACTGTGTTCATTTTATAGACTGACATGAAAGCCATTCACTTCATTTGATTCTGTGTTGATGCTTGACATTGATTTAAATTATTAAACTGAGTGATTAGAGAACCGATATGCCTTACAAGTCAATCCGAGCTCGTCTCAAAGCATATGTGGTGGCCTTGAGGTTAGAGACATGTGTTTGAATCCCACTTCAAACAAGTTCCCCCTGTGGTTTCCTCAGCTCGTCCCTTGAGCAACAGAAGCTACCATGTGACTGCACAGAGGGAGTCTCCCACTCCCATCCCCGCATGGAAAGCGCTGGAAGAACCTAAGTGGAGTGAAATCCAATCATCGGACTCTGCAATGGTCAATGAGTCTCTTAACTCGCCTTGTGTAGTTAACAGCAGCATTAATCTCGAGGAAGGAAGGAGCGCATTAGCACACAGGGCGTTACCCGTTTGCACAAGCCACAAAAACTTCATAAGACCAATATATGTGTGGAATTTCACTATCGGCTGGAGAGCCACAAAACAGCAGCACTACCAACTGATTTCTGACTATAATATAAATAATCATCTTCAGATTTCAGACAAAGCCAATTGACATTGATTTGTAACTTTCAAATGGGATAATATGTGTGTGCAACATGTCAACATGTCAAGTAGACTCATCTGGACGTGGTTTTTGTCCAATATTTCCACATTAGCCCCACCTTGAAATGTGGTCGCGGGAGATTTTTAAGTAATTACAATTTCACAACAAAGCATCTCTTGGAACTGTATATAAGAAAAATTCAGCACTGAGCGAAACACCAGAACAACCTCCTGGATCCTCTGAGAGACAATCTGCTCCAACTCCTAACACGGTAAATATACATATGTTTCTTTTGGTTTTTTTATGAGAATATTTATCAATTGCTTTTAAAAGCTCTGATAAATTTGTTTTCATTGAGGATAACTTTTTAAAAAATATATTCTTTTTTCATTATTTTAACAGCTATAACCACTAACACCATGCTGAAGGTCGTGCTTGTACTTGGATGCCTCCTGAGCACCATCCTGGCTAAACCTGTTAGTGAGACAAATTTATAATTGATCTTACATTTCAGTTTTTTCATGTGCATTAAATGATACATTAATAAATGCATGTTTTCTCCAGTTGGATCCGGTGCACAAGCGAGTTGCTCGCTCCAGTAGTAGCTCTGACGAGGTGAGTTTCTTTTGTAATTTCTGACATCTTAACATGCGTAAACATCAGTTGTTGTAAAATTTGTTTGTGTACCAAGTACCACCGTGAAGTTTTTAAGTGATATTTTGGGAGATTTTATAGCAAAGCTGTTTTAGACAACTCTTCAAAAATGCAAATAGTCAATATTAGATCTGATTTGCTTTTTAAAAAATTATTATTATTTTTTTTTAGTCTTCCAGCACCAGCAGCAGCACCAGCACCAGCACCAGCAGCAGGGCAACTGACCAAAACCTACTGCAGTTTATTACTCTGCTCCTCCAAATACTTGCAACGACTACAACTGCAGCACCCACAACCACCACAGTTGCAACAACGACAACAACTGTTGCACCTACTACAGTTTGATCATAAAAAAATCTGCAATTCAACATGAGATGAAAAAGTTGCTAAAGTGTTGACTGGACTTTGATCTCAACTTTTCTTTTGTGTTGTTTTGTGTGAAATTGTCACATTGTGGAGAGAAACCATGACTGTTGTTTCTTTAATTTAGTTTAGTATAGCATGCAGAACAAAAGTCTTTGTCCTCTGTACTACCTGCTAAATAAACTTCTTAAACTCAAATCTGTGTACTCAGTATGGCCCTTTAATCCAGTGAAATGTTTCTATAGCATTATGGTGGACATTTTGAGAAATTATAAAGCTGAAGTTTGGCTTCCAGTTAAAAAGAGAAATGACTGGAAGTCAGAGAACAAATCACCCAGGTGAATCAAAAGCAGAAATAATGCATTTTGTAAAAGTTATTTTTGCAGAAGGAAAGATGGTTGGGGTATACTTTCTTATTTTAGGGTGAATAGAAGATGTCAGTGATGCCGAGCAAAATTCAAGTAATGTCAACCAGAAATGTAATAATACATCACTAAAACTAAATGGCATGCAACACGAATGAATAGACAGATTCTGACATCAGTCCATTAGCCTGCATGTGATTTGCCCATTATTGAAGAATTTAGGTAGAATGTAAGCAATATTAAAAAAAGGAGAAAAATAATTAATGTGTTTGGATGGTCAAGAGCAAATCCACAAAATGAACAAAAAACAAAATTTTCAGCAATATGAGATCTTGTTGAGAAAACAACTTTGATTTAAATTCCAGGAAAGCATTGTAGATTGGATGTAAATCCAGCTATTTTCTATAAGGCTGCAGGATGCTGGGCCCAATCCCAGCTAATGGCTGAGGGCAACGTGCACAAACAACAAGTCGCCAGTCAATCACAGGGCAAACACAGAGACAGACAACCCCTCTAAAGAGCAATTTAATGTCATCAATGAATCTCACATGCATAATTTTGGACTGCAACAGAAAACTGGAGGACCTGGAGGAAACCCGCACACATGAGGAGAACATAAAAACTCAGTCCCATCATATGGCTTGATATACCTGTTACAACCTGTTGCACGGAGAAAGTCAGCAAAAAAAGTACCAGATGGTACAGGCGGCTTGCATTTAGTGACAGAGTCATTTGTAGCTCCCAGTTTAAGTAATCTTAGAAAATAAAAGGAGGTGCAAACAGATACTGCTACCCTAAAGGGAAAACACACAAAGGGGCAGCACCTTACGGCCATCTAAACAAAGCAAAAATAATTACTTAAAAAAAAAAAGGCTGCTTCTACACCAAAAGGTCACTTCAAATAAAGTCACAATTAATAAAAGTGAGAAAGTTACAGAAGCAAGTCCAAAAGGCAAATGACAGGACTACACTCATACTGGTCAGCCTGGAACAAGTAACAAAGGTTGTCAGTTAAACACACGTTGGTAAAAAAAAAAAAGCCCCAGAAAAAAACGCAAAAGAACTGAAAATCACAGCAGCTGGCAGTTGCGCTCACCAAGTCGAGGTTTCAGAGAAATTAACACGAGACAAAACTTACAGAGTCAAATTCACAAGACAGACCAAGTAATACAACCACACATGAATGCTTCCTGAGACGGACTGAGCAGATGCATGCCAGCCGCCCTGGGGACTCAGCTCGACCTGGTTAAATAGCATCAACTTGCGGGTGGATCTGAGGCAAAAAGCAGCATCCTCCAATCAGAGGGACCCACATCAGGACAGGAGAAGGAGGAAGTCTGGAAGGGCAGCCCTGTCTCCTACCCCCCTCCTAACCCCCCCCCACCCCTGCAAACCACACAAATTCAGCAAATATAGAGGGGAGATTAGGCAGTACAGCCTGGGGGCTCTAACATAACCATAAATTAGAATGCCTTAAAAATGTATTGGTCGAAGGTAAAAAAACAACAACCGAAAAAGCAAAAAGATACATCGTCTCCTTTTGGTCTTGTCTTTTAAATGTCAATAAACATGATCTGATAGTTTGTATTCCATGAAGGAATAAAAGTATCCCTAACATCTAGATTATGGTAGCCTAACAATGATAAAGAACGTTAACATTAAACAAATATTATTAGTAGAAAACATGCATTTCAAGCATGTTCAAATGCTCAACATCACTTTGAGCTTTAAGTGCTATTTTCTGGAATTTCCTCTTTCAGGAGCTCTTTTATGTCAACAGTCCTTATTAAATCCCCAAATGATTTCCAAATATATTTGTAATAATAATAATAAGAATAAGAATAAGAATAAGAATAAGAATAAGAATAAGAATAAGAATAATAAGAAGAATAAGAATAAGAATAAGAATAAGAATAAGAATAAGAAGAATAAGAAGAATAAGAATAAGAATAAGAATAAGAAAAAGAATAAGAATGATAATAACAATAATGTGAACTGTAATGCAATGTCAACTGGAGTTCAAAATATAATGTATAAAGAGATGAAAAGGGAATAGCATTTTAATTGACTATTAAAAGAAAGAAAAATGTTAGCTAGCCAAATGTAAATAAACCAAAGTGATACAAATGATTCAGAACAGTAAAGCCCTTCCATTTATTTGGTATTATCATTTGTAGTAATATTAATTGGACATTGCTGTATATCTGAATCAAAATAAGCATTTCAATTTTAAGAGTTATTAGTGATAAGTAGTTTCAATATAATTATATTGTGGTGGCGCCTTTGGGATGTCGGTGGGTTGGGGGGGGGGTGGGGGTCAAAAAAGATTATGGGATGATGTTTTCCAGGACTTCGTCTATTACTTTAGTGCAGTTAAACCTGTTGGTTTTGCTTCTCGTTATTGTGTCATCATCATCTGTTATTGTTTCATCATCCATCATATTGCCCTGCTCATCATTGCAGGTTGTTTTGTAATTGTGTGGCACCATGAGTGAGAGCAATGCTGCTTCCGAATAAACCCTTCTGTATTGTATGTGTTCAAGTAAATAAATCCAAATTCCGAATTCTACACAAGTCTCGGTCCCACGTTCTACTATGGTAGTCATTGTTCATGGTGAAATTATTTCTGGATGATGTGGTGCCCCCTGCTGACAGCGTGTCTTTAGCATTTGTAGATATTACCTTATGAGAGCGCGAGCTCTGCCTGCCCATTCTGTATTTTCAAGCGAAACAGAGGGTCATTGACGCATGGGTTGATGTGAAATCTGTTGGTCAGTTTTCTAGTGAGACCTTTTGGCATGCCAGTTACACATGGAATGCTGTTGAGCAACAAACAAGTGTTGAAAAGAAAAAGGAAATCTCATCAAACAAAATGATTAAACAGATGGGGTTTCTGTCCAATATTTCCACATTAGCCCCACCTTGAAATGTGGCAGTGGGAAACTTCTTAATAATCACACTTTCAGAATCAATTTTCTCCTGGAACTGTATATAAAAAAGGTTCATCACTGAGAGAGACACCAGAACAACCTCTTGGATCCTCTGAGAGACAGTCTCCTCCAATTCCTAAAACTTTGATGGTAAATATTCATTGTTTTGGATTCCTGTTAATATTATTTATTGATGTTTTTTAAAGCTTGAATACATTTGTTTTCATTGGGAGTAACTTTTCAAATTCACCTTTTATTCGTTTCAACAGATAAAACCACTACCACCATGCTGAAGGTTGTGCTTGTACTTGGATGCCTCCTGAGCACCATCCTGGCTAAACCTGTTAGTGTGACAAATTTATAATTCATCTAATATTTCTAAGTGCTCTTACATGTCGATTAGTTTATTTTGTGATCGTATATAATGGAATTCATTTTTTCTTCAGATGGATCAGGTAGAGACATTTCATGACTCTGACTCATCTGCTGAGGTGAGTTTCTACTTAAAGGGGGTCATATAATGAAAAACTCTCTTTCTAATAGTTTCCCATTCCTTGGAATGACGCCCTAGAAATGAAGAAAATCTGTCATCCCTCTCTCTGGCTTGTTTCATCTTTTAAAAAGAGTGCGTTCCAATGAGAAAATCAGAAATGAAACATTATATTGTGTCATTGGGGGTTTAGCCAATCCCAATGAAGATTGGCCTTCCCACAATTACGCAGCTCTGCTCTGGCACATGGCACAATGAGAGGAAATACGTTCCAATTTGGGGCAATAAACTTTGAATACAATGTTATTGGACAAACGAGAGTCATGTGAAAGTGTTGAAAAGCTGAACAATATGACTCCTTTAACATGTGTAAACATCAGCTAATCCTGTTAGTGTGACTTATTCATTATTATTTCAATCTTTTAACAAGTTGTTGACTAATATATATAAATATATATAAAATATAATGTAATATAATATAATGTATATATAATGTATAATGGAATTACACATTAAATGCATGTTTTCTCCAGATGGATGGGGTGCACAGGCGAGTTGCTCGTGCTGAAGACGTGAGTTTTATCTCTAATTCGTAAATCGTAAAATGTGTCAACATCAGTTGTTGTAAAATTCCTTGATGTGAACAATCAGCCAATTCAAACACCATTTTTAAGCCTTGATTTGATAGCAAATATTTCAGACAATTCTTCAGAAATGTGTTTTCATTACTGGACCTGATTTACTTTTCTTTTTTTTCCACCTGTTCTTTATTTCAGTCCTCTAGTAGTGGCCCTACAAGTCGCATGCTTTCCCAGAGCCAGCTGATCCAGCTTATTACAGCAATCCTCCAGACACTTGTACCAACCACCACTGCAGCACCCCAAACAACCACTACAGCACCCACTATCACCACTGCAGCACCCAGTACCATCACCATTAATCCTGCTGTTATTGCAATAATTGCACAGGTTGGTCTTACTCCTTTGCTCCTAACAGGCACAATATAACTACCCTAAAATGAAAAATGAACGCAATGTAAACCCAGATATTGACTTAGATAGATTTTCTATCATCACATCATATCATTTTTTTAATGACAAAAAAACGAAAACATGAGTGTTTTTCAGTATTTTGAATCAAGAGATGTTCTTAATCAAAATGTTCTTTCTCTTCTATAGATTCTTACTTTATTAGGAAACCAGTGACCAGTGCACCAATGGCTCCATCCACCACAAGTGCTTTCAAAGAATGATTGAAACTTCTTTTGATTGGCATCAAACCACTGACAACTGTTTTCAATGGCTGCAAAGTTTGGAAATTGACATCTGTTCTTCTATCTCTTTAATAAACTGCATCATGAAAAATGTATTGCTCCGTGAGTTTTCCTTGTAAATCAAATGTTGAAAATGCATTTTTTTTTTTTATTGTATTCATTTGATTTTAAAAGTCAAAGAGATGTCAGCTGTGCTCAATGAATGGTGATTTGGTGATCAAACTTGGGGGATGATGACTCAGCTGCAGGTTCTGGAGTTGAAAATCATTCTAAACAAGCAGTTGACAATATTGGACACTGAAAAACCCAACTTAATCAGGAACCTGATCACTGGTGAACAAAACATGAGCGTCAAGCTTGGATATTGGAAATAATGCAATAAATGCCATTATTATCACTTTGTTTGTCACTACAATGAACGCAGTTGTGTCTTTAAGGTTCTCATGGTGAGATTCACGTTATTTAGGTTGATGAAGAGGAAAACCAAACTCTTCGTCACGGTTCTCTGGCAGCTGCATGTTCGCCTGCAAGTAATTATTAATATTAAGAAGAAAACACCTTAATTTGAATGTCAGGAAAGCATTAATGATTGCCATTAATTCCATCAAGACCTTAACATCTCTGAGACCGACTTTAAAGCCAGTCTGGACTGGTTTAGAAGATTCATGAGGTGTAACAGGCTGGTTATTTATTTATTTTTGTTTTGTTTTGTATTTCAAACCAACATCCATCGCTGTAAAGATGATCGTGGGTATTTGTGGGAAACTGACTCAAGGGGTATTAGTCCTTCATCCAAATGAATTGGATCAGTTACACATGCACATTTCCCTGCTGATTTAAAGCCCACAGGAGCCGAGTCATTTGTGCACGCTCACCATTTCCACCCACTCCAGGATCTGGATGCTCAGCTGAACAGTGTCATGTTCTCATGACAGCCAAGTATGAAGCACGGGGCGACATCATGTATTTGTCACACACCAGGACTGGACCCAAATTGCAGACTTGAACACCAGTGATCAGATCAACAAAAAATGCATTTAAAGTCTCTGAGAAAGAGGAGTGAAGGTATCCAAGGGGTGATCCAGACGGAGGTCAGAAGACTATGGAAGCGCATGTGGCTCAAAAATCTATTTGAAATGTATTAACAGAAATACTTTTTCATTTTCAGATTCAGCGGCATTTTTTGACTCATAAAATAAATGATCAATCATCCAATTTGCATTTTGATTTTCTTTTTCAAGGCTGCTTATTCTGTGACTTAATTAAAAAGAAAAAGAAACTGATGATTATGATTTAATTTTCAAAAGACACTAAAAAGAGCATTAAAGTTTCAATGCAGATTATTGCTTTAGTAACTTACATGATCTGTGTCCTTTTTCTGACATCGTGATTTTCTGTAAATGCTCGGATGAGCCGGTCCTTTTAAATGTTGTGGGGCAGCGTGAGCTCACCTCCTTTGATAAAGGATGCATCAGAGCTATCCTATGCTAAAGGAGGCTCTAAAGGAAGCAATGAGCCTACTTGTCTTTGCTTATTGAGTGTTCAGACAATCCTAATTGCCGCTACACAAAACACTTCCAGGGTTATGTGAAAGTCGATAGATAAGGAGTTAGGAGGGACATTTTGGACGTACCCAGCATTTCGAAATGGTGAGAGTGGCGTCAGAGGCCGCTCTACTTCTTCTGATTGTGCTGTGCTTCTAAAGGTGTGGTTCCACGGCACTTTCTGTTGCGGAGCGTTGCAGAGTGGGACAGGCTTTCACGTGGTCCAACTTTAGAGTTGTGGATGCCATGGAAGGAACCTGCGACCGCTGGGTACGACTTTCCGCTATCCCTCCGTTGAGGTACTTAGCACCAGGAGGCGCTGTGCATCTTTGAGCTTGAGCAAGAGAAGAGACATGAGGGGCAAATCATCTCTTTAAATGTTACTGAATGATTAGAATCAGTTCATTAAATAGATATGTTCACCCAATTGTTCAATGCTTGTTGGGAAGAGCCCACACAAACATCCAAGAAGCGGACAATGACAAGACAGACTTCATGGGGAAACGGAGGTGAACCTGACAGACTTATTAGTTTTGTGGAATAGAATAAAATGCATAAACACTTCTGAGGGAAATTAGAAGTACACACTATTAGTATACACTAGTCTACATTACTTGTGATGCTTTTGAGGTTTATTTGAACCAGGAAACAACTTATTATATTTATTATATTATAATTATTATTATATATACACACACACACACACACACACACACACACACACACACACACACACACACACACACACACACACACACACACACACACACACACACACACACACACACACACACACACACACACACACAAACATTTAACATTCTTTAAAAAACAATCTTCCACTATTTTTTGGCACCTAAAATAGACAGGAATGGTTCAATGTGTATCATATAGTGCTGCTGCATAAATATTACTGTGTGTAAAAATGTTCAATGTTAATAATCAATCTAATAATATGTTCAAGTGTATGACATAAAACTCGGTGTAATTGTAGGTGTAAATGTTTTGAAATATAGAGTCAAAAGAATGTGAACTTGTATTATAGAATTATATTTGCTTCAATCCACAACAAGTGGTCAATGAGTATAATTTATATTTGTTCTATTTGTAATGTTAAATGCAATCTTGGATTGTTCTGTTTCTGCGGGCTTATGTCCATTTATTGATACATTTCTGAACTTTGCGATAAGCGTTTTCACGGCATAAGATACAGAGACTAGTTCGTGGTCAAAGGAAGAAAACGAGAGCCAAGTAATAAATGCCTGTTTCATCAAACCAACCTGTGTCTGTGTTGATATGAAAAGAGCTACTGTGAGCGCGGGTGAAAGAGAGACGAAGTCACGTTGGTGTGAGTCCTGACACTGTGGAGACTAACGTCATGCTGTGCAACCAAGCTCCTCGTTTACAGGGTTGTGAAGTTAAGCCTGTGAAGAAAGTGCAGCTTTAAATGTCAAGTCAAGAAGTGCCCTGCAACACCTGCAAGTTCAAGCGCTGTGGTCTGAGAAGTGGTTTGGTTAAAGATAAATGTGAATCCAAGGACTCATTTTTAATAATCCATCTTGCTTCACATGGCCTGCATGTCCGAAGCAATGCTTAAAGTGACAGCATGGATTAAGTGTCATCATGTCGTGTTTGGGGCAATTCTGTGAAATGTGATTGAATGAATGAATTACAGAAATATGTCTACTGTCTAGTTAAACTAGATGGCAAGGCATGTTTATTTAAATAGCACTTTTCAGACAAAAGGAAATAAAGTAAGTACATTAAAAGAAGGGAGTAAAGAATGTCAATAATAAGCGTTTAAAATTATGAGATACATAAAACAAAGCTATTAAGAAAATCATAAAAAGGAGAATAAATATAGTCAAACGACTGGTGATAGTTAAAGGTTTATTAGGTTACATTAGCAAAATGTTAAAGGAGTTTATATAACTCATGTAAACATTGCATCTGATTTCAAGTGCAAGTGATTCAATATGCTTTTCAGAATTTTTATTCATGATCAAGGTCTATTTGGATATTTTGGAAGGTTATTTGCCGTTTGTCTTGTTTTTAAAGTACAGTGGAATTGAAGTTAAATGTCTTTACAAGGTCACAAACATCTCACTCAGTTGCAGCCTACATTTGCTTTAGCTAAAGTCTACTTACTCATTCATGCAATAATCATTCCTACTTATCACCAGAAGATGTCTGACACAAGTTGTGAAACTTATCATAACAACACGAAGATGCTAAGGAACTACAATAAACTGAAACTATAGATGAAATAAAAGCACTGTCAATAAATGGGAGAACATGAAACACTCATAGAAAAAGAAAGAGAACATAAACAAGAGAAGCTCAGAAACAGCACGACGGAATCCTCTTGGAGAGTCCTCTCTGCACTCTCCGTCTGGTGCCTTCCAGGTTGGGACGTGGCTCTCCGGGGTGGTTTGTCAGGGCCTCCCCGGGTCCGGGGGTTTGCCGGGTGCCGGAGTGGCAGCATCAAGCCGTGGTGGCCTCGGGCCCCGGGGTGGTACTGCGGGCCCCCCCATAACAGTTCCATTCACACCCAGTGGACAAACCACACACACACACACACACACACACACACACACACACACACACACACACACACACACACACACACACACACACACACACACACACACACACACACACACACACACACACTTCCACTCATCATTGATGAGATTTGCTGCTGATTTTTGTTATTTTCTGCTATTGTTCTTTCAATGATCAAAATCATGTTTTTTGTTCTTTGTTTTGTGTCATTTTGTTTCTGCTTTTCTTATGATTGTTGTTGTTGTTTTGATTTTTGTTTTGTTTTTTGCCTACCTGCTAATTTATACTCTTGCTAGAAAATGATGTTACTATCTATATAGTACTGCTCAGGCTGGTTTAATCTCATGACAGTTGGAAAATATTTGGATCAGTGTGATTACTGTAAAAAAAAAAAAAATAAAAAAAAGAAGAAATATATGTAGCACTAACAAGGGAATTGTATGTATCTCCCCACCCAGTCTATCTCTCTGTCTTTCCTATCCAAATAAAACGACCTTTGGAGTCCGAGCAGGAAGGGCAGCATGTTCACAGGCTCTACTGGTGAGGAAAACCCCTCCTTCATGGACAAGGAGAAACAATATAACCTTAGACAACATTGACAAAAAAAAAAATACCAGACAGATTGCAGTTGGATAGTGCATCAGTGTTTTTAACCCGGACAGGATTAGAAGGGGATTTGTACATCTTTAAAAAAAAGTTTAAATTATGTTTTTATGTCCTTATTGAAGTGAAACTGTAATAAACACAAAATAAGCTAAAAAAAAACAAAAAAAACAAACAACAACAACAAAAAAACACTGGAAGATCTCAATGACTACAATGTGTGTCAGACAATTATGCTGAAGTTCCCAGATTAGTTGGTGTCTAGTTGAAACCGAAAGGTGATGGAGCTCAGACAAGCAACTGCTACATATCCACCATTCAAAGTATTGGTAGACTTCAAATGAGGCAGATCTTACTTGTGACCCACACACCGTCTATATAAGCACAGAAAGGTGTTGAAACTGAAAAAAACAAACAAACAAACAAGCATGCATGGAATTATACAATTCAAGCAAAGACACTGTCTGCAAACACAACACAAGATAACATTCCAACATCTGTAAAAGAACAGGCCATCTTCCAACCAAGTGCAGAAAGTTAATTGAAAAGACAATTTGTGATAAGTTCATAAAGACAGAAAGGGTTTGTTGTGGATGCTTGAAAACAGGTAGACAGTCAGAAAACGTGAAACAAGAGCACATGTGAAAGGTGTCAGAAAAAACTGGACATGCAACAGGTTTACATAAGGGAGAACACAACCCAAGAGAGAAGATGGATGTTGAAGAAATTGTTGCAAAAGTAACCACTAATACATTTACACAAGATTTGATCTCCAAAGTCATATCAGGAAATCCTTGCACATGCACTTTTTGGCACACAGAGTGATATTATGGTCATCCTCGATGAAGTAGCTCAAACCCTTGATGCAATGAAAGAAAACATCAGCCAGATATATCCAAATTATACAATTTAATTAAAAAAATGGCCAACCCGTCTTGACTCACGAGAAGGAGAAGTAAGCTAGACTTTGGGACTGAAAGCTGACGAAACATGGCAGTGTGCAATTTAAAGAGTCCAATCAAATCCAACTGCAATACACACTGGCTCTTACATTTTAAGGTATATACATGGATTACATTACAGGCAAATTACAAAACACATTTCTAGGATCAAACAAAACTTGCGCTTCAGGTCACCATAATTAGAGGCTTTTGTTTAATCTGGCTGTTTTTAGAACCTTCTCTACTATATTTAATCAAGCAATACACCTTGACCCTGAAATTGCATTGTTTGCAGAAGCTGCACTAATAGGTGCTCTCTAAAAATGCATTGGTTTTATATAGTACTTTTCTCAAAGACACTTTACATTGCATTATTCATTTATTCCATTCTGGATGGTGGTAAACTGTAGCCACAGCTGATGGAAGTGAGGCTGCCATTTTGCGCCATCGGCCCCTCCGACCATTCACTCTCACACTGCACTCACACAGGTTGTTGGGATTTATGGTTGGTAATTAGCATAAATAATTACTGTAAGTAATGGATTACTGAAAGTAATAGATTACTGAAAGTAATTTAGGAAAAATTGGAATTACTAATGAAGTAAACGGTTAGTTACTCATCAGCAACTCAGAGAGTAATTGAGTAATTACTCAAAAGTTAATAAATTATCAAAAATAATTTATTAATAAAAATTATTAATTTGCATAAATTGGTTATTTATCAAATAATAATTAAATCGGGGCACCACCAGCTAAGCTGGAAATAGCTAATACCAAATTTCAGTCTCGTTTGTCAAAAAGGGTTATTTAAGTAAAGTTAATATTTCTGTGTAAATATAACAATATTAAATAACAAGGAAGGTGTGAGATTCGAGCACAGACTGTTACAAACCAGTGAATTGTCAACAATAAATACACAATGATAACTAAGAATCGATCAATTCAGTTAAAATGCGTTTATTAACAAAAAGTATTTATTCAAAAATAATTCATAAATCATTTATTAAAACAACACAATTAAGTAATAAACAATCAAACACGAAGATCTAATCTATTAAACAGCAAACACTATGTACAAAGAAAGAGGGTGTGTGTGTGTGTGTGTATGTGTGTGAGAGTGTGTATGAGTGAGTGTGTGGAAGCCTGAGTGGGGTGTAATGACCACAAACGTCCACCAGGTGGCGGCAGGCGTTGGAGGGTCAGTGTGTGTGGGTGTAATGACCTCGAACGGACACTAGATGGCGGCAGGCGTCTAGTTCGAGGCAGTAACCGGAACGACCACTAGGGGCGCGGCGGCGCACGGAGGGAGAATGCAATGACTCGACTTGTCCACCGAGTGGCGGTCTTTCAAGAGATTGCAATCACCAACGCGGCCACCAGAGGCGCTTGGCGCACTCTTTCTGGACAGCGTGACGTCACTGTGCTCGTGCACGGCTCGTGAGCCTGTTCGGAGCGCGCCTGGGGGCTCGTGGCTGAGAAATCCCAGGAACAGTGAACTACACACGGTCACAGAAGCGCATGCAGCAGCGCGCGGCTGCTTTTACGCGATCGTTTAGTGGAGAGGAGAGGAGAAAAGAAAAGGAGGGGGGGAGAAGGGCAGTGGACAGAATATGTTCAGCTCTGCACACTGTCTTGGACTCCACAAAGTCTAGAAATGGTCTATGCAGGTTGAGAGAGAGAGAGAGAGAGAGAGAGAGCGGCCTGCACAGTGCGGAGGTTCGCGCTGATGTAAATCCGACGCGCAGACACAGATTGGTTGGAAACAGGGATCGGCGTCCCTGACTTCAACACAATAATAAAACACACAGCAATATTACAGTCACGTTATTCTCATTGCCTGCCCAGACTCTAAGCCTTACTCATTTTGATGAGGGTGAACGTGCTGCCGGCGGCCGGGAAAGTGCGTTGATTTCACGGCTGGAGCTTGTTTTTCTCTCTGGCGTCCCAGGGAAAACAAGCTAAAATGGTCTGTGGACAGGGAAAAGTCCACAGGATGATCCGAGGAGGATCAAGCGCTTCTTTTGAGGAGGGGGGAGAAGAAGCGGCTTCAGGTCTGCATGCGGGAGGACGGTGCGCTGCCAGCTGCACACTCGGACTCCGGTGAAGAAGGAAAAAGGGAAAAAGGAAAAGTAGAAGTAGTTCCACGGTGGTTGTCGGCTCGTCCGGCTCGGTGTGGAACTCCGGGCCCGGTCAGCGGGCACACGTGGCACTTCGTCTCCGTGCGAAACGGATGCGTCCGTCTTTACGCAAGTTTCAACATTGGAGAGAAAGAAATCACCCCCGCGGGGGTATTTTATACCTTTTGGCTGGTGTCGGGTTTCCAGTGGGCTCTGGGTCATGTGGACCAATCCTGACGGAGGGCCCGCCCTGGACCTTCCAGCTGGTGAGTGAGCTCTCAGGCTCCCCCTGCCGTTGGCCTCTAGTATTGCACCTTGGAGGGGGGGTGATCCGGGGGTGATCCGGGATCAATGGTGAACTTTTTCCATTCTGACCATGTGATCTCTTTGTTCTCAAAACGTGGTCCCCCCTCCCCCTTCCATGAGGTTGAGTGGCCCCCAACAGGTAGTTCAGGGTCTTGCCGATTGACACTTTGGCATGTGGGCAGGCAGAGATGGGATTGAACCTGCAACCTTCCGATTGAGAGACGACCACTCTACCAACCGAGCCAAAGTACCCCACTTCTGTCTTTAAATATCTGATATTCAGTGTTTATTTACTGCAACTATCCATGTGCCTGTCTGTCCACATCTGTCTCTGTTGGTGTATTTTGGAACTCTGTAGCCACGTTTACACCGCACAAAACGTTCAGGGACAGAGTGGAGCGTTACAGAGCAGTAAAGCAAAGCGTAATCAGAGCCAAATCTAGTGCACGTTTCCTCCGCAGAAAATAGGTTAAAATGTAGGCAGGGTTTAGAGCTCCGCAGATATGTAACGTTACAACAGTAGTCTCAGCCGATATGGCAGATCTGGATCTTGTGAATCCTCTGTTGTTGTTTACATCCTTAGCACTGGCAGGGCTCGGCATTATGGCTTGTCCGAACGTTTGGGGCTAGTGAAAGCTTTGCTTGGGCAAGTGAATCATCTGCCCACCTCGCTCGAACGGGTGAGTGGATTTTAGAGATGGGGCCGATCCGATCCAGGATCAGGTTACAATATCAACGTAATTCACAGATCGGAAATTTCTGATCCAATCTGCGGAGATTTCCAATTCACGAAGCCTCATCTGTGCATCATTGTCTGTTGAAATGACTCTTCAAGTATTTCTCTGCTGCTGCTCTGTTCGCTGGCTACAAAATGTGGATTTCCTGAAGGAAGGCGGGTCTCAATGAGATACAGAGAAATGAGTCAGGAAATCCTTTCCACAGCAGCAACCGAGCAGGTGAGGAAAGTAGCATCATACTAACCAACTTCTCATGACAACATGTCCGCTGTCTGGACGTATTTTACGCTCAAAACGTTTGCCAAGCCGTTGTACAGCCAGGCGGTCACTCTGCTGCCAGACGTCATCGTTTTAAAACGCCAGCTCGCCGAAGAGAACGGCACGGATCGTGGCATCAAAACAATGAACAGCTCGCTACTCCGCTGTAGCAGTTGATTTACACCTCTGTGAAGCTGCGTCCTTCTCTGCGCAAAACTCCCTGTAAAGAGTTCCAATCATTTGTCACTCACACACACACACACACACACACACACACACACACACACACACACACACACACACACACACACACACACACACACACACACACACACACACACACACACACACACACACACACACACACAATTCCTTTGGCACTGCAGTGTGCTGCTCATGCATGTTCCTTTAAATAATGAATGCAGTACTTGTATATCATACAGACAGTTGTTTTCAACTATTCTAAGGTAATTGGAATGATTCTGTTAATGTGTAATTGAATTAAATATGTCACTGAACTCTGATATGCTCAATGTCTAATGTTTCAGTACTACGTCAGAATCTGCATGGATACTCTCATTGAAAGAAGTGTAAATTGTAAAAATAATTTGTGAAATCCTAGTCTTGTCATTTTAAATTGGAGTCAAATATAGCTCAAGTGAATTCAAAAAACAATTACAGAAACATCTGACAATGTATGCATTGGTCAAATTCATACATTACCCAAGCTTATAAATTTCCATTAAACTTAGGGCAAGTGAAGATTTGTCTGGGCAAGTAAAAACTTGTAAGGAGTTGCCTGAAGGTCTGCGCCTGAGTCCCGGTCTCCATCTTTGTGTCGCATCTGCTTTTGAGACAAACATGAAAGTTGCGCAGCAAAAAAAAAAAAAAAAAAAGCAACCAATGCAAAGCTAAATATTTTAACAACAGAGGATTCATACAGCCGACATATTAAACTATTGAGGTCGTGTAGTAAATCACTGACCAATCAGCAGACGGCTCCTAAAAATCAGACCCTTTCTATGGTCCTGAGTACCCCAATAGAAGGGTGGTGGAAAAGCGACAGCCTTTGGAGTGGTTGTTTCCAGAACATCCCAAATTCTTGCAGTGGAAACCTGAAACTTAAAGGAAGATACCAGTCAATTCCTGCACTTTTTGTGCGGTGGAAATGGGTTTCAAGCACTTGTACATGTGTGTGTGAAGCTTAATGTATATTGTTACATCATAATGAGTACATTTCAAAAGGTAAACAATAATCAATCTAAATACAAATGCCATTCTTTTTCCCACTGATGTGCAAGTTGTGATGTTTTGAGGTTGGTCACATCACAGATGGAATTTATTTGGATAACAAATTAGAGCTACACGAATACAGTCTGATCTGCCTCAACAAACCTGAACAGCAACACATACACAAAACTAACAAAAAATTCCAATAAAAATAATAAAAGACGTAGGCACGTGCCCACTGATGGCCTCACAAAGCTCACAAATTATACCAGCTGGTGATATGTAAAATTCTGATTGTTTCTTTGTCAGACCCTAAAAAATAATTGCCCTGATAGGAACTTTTGGCATGTCATTTAGACAAGAAATGCAGTTGAGTAACGAGTATCAAAACAAAAAGCCAAATGGTTAAACAGATGTGGTTTTTGTTTCCACATTAGCCCCACCTTGAAATGTGGTAGTGGGAGATTTCTTAATAATTACAATTTCCCAACAAAGCTTCTCTGAGAACTGTATATAAGAAAAGTTCATCACTGAGAGAGACACCAGAACAACCTCCTGGATCCTCTGAGAGACAGTCTCCTCCAACTCCTATATCTTAGACGGTAAATATATGGATGTTAAATTTTGTGTCTTTGGATTTTTGTTAATCTTCTTTATGGATGTTTTTTAAAGCTTGAATACATTTGTTTTCATTGGGAACAACTTTTCAAAAACACCTTTTATTCGTTTCAACAGACAAAACCACTACCACCATGCTAAAGGTTGTGCTTGTACTTGGATGCCTCCTGAGCACCATCCTGGCTAAACCTGTTAGTGTGACAAATTTATAATTCATCTAATATTTCTAAGTGTTCTTATATGTGGATTAGTTTATTTTGTGATCGTATATAATGGAATTCATTTTTTCTTCAGATGGATCAGGTAGAGCCATTTCATGACTCTGACTCATCTGCTGAGGTGAGTTTCTACTTAAAGGGGGTCATATAATGAAAAACTCTATTTCTAATAGTTTCCTATACCTGGGAATGACGCCCCAGAAATGAAGAGAATCTGTCATCTCTCTTCCTGGCTTGTTTGTTCCAAAGACTGTGTTCCAATGAGAAAATCAGAAATGAAACATGATATTGTGTCATTGGGGGTTTAGCCAATCCCCATCAAGGTTGGCCTTCCCACAATTATGCATCTCTGCTCTGACACATGGCACAATGAGAGGAAATACGTCCTCCTCTTCCCAATATGGGCATGTGTGTGGGGAGCCAGTCCAGCTCACACAGACACAGCAGATTCTGAATGATCCTATGATCCAATATACAGATGGATGAAAATTAAGAAACAGCTGGATTTGGGGCAATACACTTTGAATACAATGTTATTGGACTAACGAGACTCATGTGAAAGTGTTGAAAAGCTGAACAATATGACTCCTTTAACATGTGTAAACATCAGCTTATCTTACTAGTGTGACAGATTCATAATTAATTCAATCTTTCAAAGTATTTTAACAAGTGTTGACTTATATACATATATATATATAAATATATATATATAACATAATGTATAATGGAATTACACATTAAATGCATGTTTTCTCCAGATGGATGGGGTGCACAGGCGAGTTGCTCGTGCTGAAGACGTGAGTTTTATCTCTAATTCGTAAATCGTAAAATGTGTCAACATCAGTTGTTGTAAAATTCCTCGATGTGAACAATCAGCCAATTCAAACCCCATTTTTAAGCCTTGATTTGATAGCAAATATTTCAGACAATTCTTCAGAAATGTGTTTTCATTACTAGACCTGATTTACTTTTCTTTTTTTTTCACCTGTTCTTTATTTCAGTCTTCTAGTAGTGGCCCTACAAGTCGCATGCTTTCCCAGAGCCAGCTGATCCAGCTTATTACAACAATCCTGCAGACACTTGTACCAACCACCACTGCAGCACCGACAACCACCACTGTGGCAACCACTACCACCACTGCAGCACCCACTACCACCACTGCAGCACCCAGTACCACCACCGTTAATCCTGCTGTTATTGCCGCAATAATTGCACAGGTTGGTCTTACTCCTTTGCTCCTAACAGGCATAACATAATCACCCTAAAATGAAAAATTAACGCAATGTAAACCCAGATATTGACTTAGATAGATTTTCTATCATCACATCATATAATTTTTTTAATGACAAAAAAACGTAAACATGAGTGTTTTTCAGTATTTTGAATCAAGAAATGTTCTTAATCAAAATGTTCTTTCTCTTCTATAGATTCTTAATTTATTAGGAAACCAGTGACCAGTGCACCAATGGCTCCATCCACCACAAGTGCTTTCAAAGAATGATTGAAACTTTTTTGATTGGCATCAAACCACTGACAACTGTTTTCACTGGCTGCAAAGTTTGGAAATTGACATCTGTTCTTCTATCTCCTTAATAAACTGCATTATGAAAAATGTATTGCTCAGTGAGTTTTCCTTGTAAATCAAATGTTGGAAATGCATTATTATTTTTATTGTATTCATTTGATTTTAAAAGTCAAAGAGATGTCAGCTGTGCTCAATGAATGGTGATTTGGTGATCAAACTTGGGGGATGATGACTCAGCTGCAGGTTCTGGAGTTGAAAATCATTCTAAACAAGCAGCTGACCATATTGGACACTGAAAACTATTGGACACTGAAAAACCCTGAAAAACCACTGAAAAACCCAACTTAATCAGGAACCTGATCACTGGTGAACAAAACATGAGCGTCAAGCTGATGAAGAGGAAAACCAAACTCTTCGTCACGGTTCTCTGCAAGTAATTATTAATATTAAGAAGAAAACACCTTAATTTGAATGTCAGGAAAGCATTAATGATTGCCATTAATTCCATCAAGACCTTAACATCTCTGAGACCGACTTTAAAGCCAGTCTGGACTGGTTTAGAAGATTCATGAGGTGTAACAGGCTGGTTATTTAATTATTTTTGTTTTGTTTTGTTTTTCAAACCAACATCCATCGCTGTAAAGATGATCGTGGGTATTTGTGGGAAACTGACTCAAGGGGTATTAGTCCTTCATCCAAATGAATTGGATCAGTTACACATGCACATTTCCCTGCTGATTTAAAGCTCATAGGAGCCGAGTCATTTGTGCACGCTCACCATTTCCACCCACTCCAGGATCTGGATGCTCAGCTGAACAGTGTCATGTTCTCATGACAGCCAAGTATGAAGCACGGGGCGACATCATGTATTTGTCACACACCAGGACTGGACCCAAATTGCAGACTTGAACACCAGTGATCAGATCAACAAAAAATGCATTTAAAGTCTCTGAGAAAGAGGAGTGAAGGTATCCAAGGGGTGATCCAGACGGAGGTCAGAAGACTATGGAAGCGCATGTGGCTCAAAAATCTATTTGAAATGTATTAACAGAAATACTTTTTCATTTTCAGATTCAGTGGCATTTTTTGACTCATAAAATAAAGGATCAATCATCCAAATTGCATTTTAATTTTCTTTTTCAAGGCTGCTTATTCTGTGACTTAATTAAAACGAAAAAGAAACTGATGATTATTGTTTAATTTTCAAAAGACACTAAAAATCGCATTAAAGTTTCAATGCAGATTATTGCTTTAGTAACTTACATGATCTGTGTCCTTTTTCTGACATCGTGATTTTCTGTAAATGCTCGGATGAGCCGGTCCTTTTAAATGTTGTGGGGCAGCGTGAGCTCACCTCCTTTGATAAAGGATGCATCAGAGCAATCCTATGCTAAAGGAGGCTCTAAAGGAAGCAATGAGCCTACTTGTCTTTGCTTATTGAGTGTTCAGACAATCCTAATTGCCGCTACACAAAACACTTCCAGGGTTATGTGAAAGTCGATAGATAAGGAGTTAGGAGGGACATTTTGGACGTACCCAGCATTTCGAAATGGTGAGAGTGGCGTCAGAGGCCGCTCTACTTCCTCTGATTGTGCTGTGCTTCTAAAGGCGTGGTTCCACGGCACTTTCTGTCGCGGAGCGTTGCAGAGTGGGACAGGCTTTCACGTGGTCCAACTTTAGAGTTGTGGATGCCATGGAAGGAACCTGCGACCGCTGGGTACGACTTTCCGCTATCCCTCCGTTGAGGTACTTAGCACCAGGAGGCGCTGTGCATATTTGAGATTTGAGCTAGAGAAGAGACATGAGGGGCAAATCATCTCTTTAAATGTTACTGAATGATTAGAATCAGTTCATTAAATAGATATGTTCACCCAATTGTTCAATGCTTGTTGGGAAGAGCCCACACACACATCCAAGAAGCGGACAATGACAAGACAGACTTCATGGGGAAACGGAGGTGAACCTGACAGACTTATTAGTTTTGTGGAATAGAATAAAATGCATAAACACTTCTGAGGGAAATTAGAAGTACACACTATTAGTATACACTAGTCTACATTACTTGTGATGCTTTTGAGGTTTATTTGAACCAGGAAACAACTTATTATATTTATTATATTATAATTATTATTATATATACACACACACACACACACACACACACACACACACACACACACACACACACACACACACACACACACACACACACACACACACACACACACACACACACACACAAACATTTAACATTCTTTAAAAAACAATCTTCCACTATTTTTTGGTACCTAAAATAGACAGGAATGGTTCAATGTGTATCATATAGTGCTGCTGCATAAATATTACATGTGTGTAAAAATGTTCAATGTTAATAATCAATCTAATAATATGTTCAAGTGTGTGACATAAAACTCGGTGTAATTGTAGGTGTAAATGTTTTGAAATATAGAGTCAAAAGAATGTGAACTTGTATTATAGAATTATATTTGCTTCAATCCACAACAAGTGGTCAATGAGTATAATTTATGTTTGTTCTATTTGTAATGTTAAATGCAATCTTGGATTGTTCTGTTTCTGCGGGCTTATGTCCATTTATTGATACATTTCTGAACTTTGCGATAAGCGTTTTCACGGCATAAGATACAGAGACTAGTTCGTGGTCAAAGGAAGAAAGCGAGAGCCAAGTAATAAATGCCTGTTTCATCAAACCAACCTGTGTCTGTGTTGATATGAAAAGAGCTACTGTGAGCGCGGGTGAAAGAGAGACAAAGTCACGTTGGTGTGAGTCCTGACACTGTGGAGACTAACGTCATGCTGTGCAACCAAGCTCCTCGTTTACAGGGTTGTGAAGTTAAGCCTGTGAAGAAAGTGCAGCTTTAAATGTCAAGTCAAGAAGTGCCCTGCAACACCTGCAAGTTCAAGCGCTGTGGTCTGAGAAGTGGTTTGGTTAAAGATAAATGTGAATCCAAGGACTCATTTCTAATAATCCATCTTGCTTCACATGGCCTGCATGTCCAAAGCAATGCTTAAAGTGACAGCATGGATTAAGTGTCATCATGTCGTGTTCGGGGCAATTCTGTGAAATGTGATTGAATGAATGTCTTATAGAAATATGTCTACTGTCTAGTTAAACTAGATGGCAAGGCATGTTTATTTAAATAGCACTTTTCAGACAAAAGGAAATAAAGTAAGTACATTAAAAGAATGGAGTAAAGAATGTCAATAATAAGCGTTTAAAATTATGAGATACATAAAACAAAGCTATTAAGAAAATCATAAAAAGGAGAATAAATATAGTCAAACGACTGGTGATAGTTAAAGGTTTATTAGGTTGCATTAGCTAAATGCTAAAGGAGTTTATACAACTCATGTAAACATTGCATCTGATTTCAAGTGCAAGTGATTCAATATGCTTTTCAGAATTTTTCTTCATGATCAAGGTCTATTTGGATATTTTGGATGGTTATTTGCCCTTTGTCTTGTTTTTAAAGTACAGTGGAATTGAAGTTAAATGTCTTAACAAGTGTCACGGCTGGGGGCCGGCGTGTGGAGTGTCCTGAACCCAAAAGCAGACCTCAAGCAGAAAGTTGTTTGCAAACAGTAAGGTTTATTGTGAAAACAGGGAAAGGGGAGCTGGAACGGTGACGGGACCCGGGAGGAACTCTGGGGGGCCTCTTGGAACCGGGACGGGACCCGGGGGAATCTCAGGGGGGCCTCCTGGAACCGGGACGGGAACCGGGGGAATCTCAGGGGGGCCTCCTAGAACCGGGACGGGACCCGGGGGAATCTCAGGGGGGCCTCCTAGAACCGGGACGGGACCCGGGGGAATCTCAGGAGGGCCTCCTGGAACCGGGACGGGACCCGGACGGGGAACTTCTTGGAACCGGGACGGGACCCGGACGGGGAACTTCTAGGAACGGAACTGGGCGTCGGAACAGGAACGGGAACCACCCCGGGGAGGACACTCACTCCCCGGGGAGGACAACACCGACTCACCTGCGGCAGCAAGCCAACAGGAGACCCGGGGGAACTCTCCACACGGTCTAAAGACTAGGCAATCCTCTGGCACCGGACCCACCTCCCTGCAGGGCTTAAGACTGCTTGACAATCAATTAGCTGATTGCCTGCAGGAGTGCCAGAGAGGATCCGGTGCTGGAGCGAGGTGTGTGACTCCTGACAACAAGGTCACAAACATCTCACTCAGTTGCAGCCTACATTTGCTTTAGCTAAAGTCTACTTACTCATTCATGCAATAATCATTCCTACTTATCACCAGAAGATGTCTGACACAAGTTGTGAAACTTATCATAACAACACGAAGATGCTAAGGAACTACAATAAACTGAAACTATAGATGAAATAAAAGCACTGTCAATAAATGGGAGAACATGAAACACTCATAGAAAAAGAAAGAGAACATAAACAAGAGAAGCTCAGAAACAGCACGACAGAATCCTCTTGGAGAGTCCTCTCTGCACTCTCCGTCTGGTGCCTTCCAGGTTGGGACGTGGCTCTCCGGGGTGGTTTGTCAGGGCCTCCCCGGGTCCGGGGGTTTGCCGGGTGCCGGAGTGGCAGCATCAAGCCGTGGTGGCCTCGGGCCCCGGGGTGGTACTGCGGGCCCCCCCATAACAGTTCCATTCACACCCAGTGGACAAACCACACACACACACACACACACACACACACACACACACACACACACACACACACACACACACACACACACACACACACACACACACACACACACACACACACACACACACACACACACTTCCACTCATCATTGATGAGATTTGCTGCTGATTTTTGTTATTTTCTGCTATTGTTCTTTCAATGATCAAAATCATGTTTTTTGTTCTTTGTTTTGTGTCATTTTGTTTCTGCTTTTCTTATGATTGTTGTTGTTGTTTTGATTTTTGTTTTGCTTTTTGCCTACCTGCTAATTTATACTCTTGCTAGAAAATGATGTTACTATCTATATAGTACTGCTCAGGCTGGTTTAATCTCATGACAGTTGGAAAATATTTGGATCAGTGTGATTACTGTAAAAAAAAAAAAAATAAAAAAAAGAAGAAATATATGTAGCACTAACAAGGGAATTGTATGTATCTCCCCACCCAGTCTATCTCTCTGTCTTTCCTATCCAAATAAAACGACCTTTGGAGTCCGAGCAGGAAGGGCAGCATGTTCACAGGCTCTACTGGTGAGGAAAACCCCTCCTTCATGGACAAGGAGAAACAATATAACCTTAGACAACATTGACAAAAAAAAAAATACCAGACAGATTGCAGTTGGATAGTGCATCAGTGTTTTTAACCCGGACAGGATTAGAAGGGGATTTGTACATCTTTAAAAAAAAGTTTAAATTATGTTTTTATGTCCTTATTGAAGTGAAACTGTAATAAACACAAAATAAGCTAAAAAAAAACAAAAAAAACAAACAACAACAACAAAAAAACACTGGAAGATCTCAATGACTACAATGTGTGTCAGACAATTATGCTGAAGTTCCCAGATTAGTTGGTGTCTAGTTGAAACCGAAAGGTGATGGAGCTCAGACAAGCAACTGCTACATATCCACCATTCAAAGTATTGGTAGACTTCAAATGAGGCAGATCTTACTTGTGACCCACACACCGTCTATATAAGCACAGAAAGGTGTTGAAACTGAAAAAAACAAACAAACAAACAAGCATGCATGGAATTATACAATTCAAGCAAAGACACTGTCTGCAAACACAACACAAGATAACATTCCAACATCTGTAAAAGAACAGGCCATCTTCCAACCAAGTGCAGAAAGTTAATTGAAAAGACAATTTGTGATAAGTTCATAAAGACAGAAAGGGTTTGTTGTGGATGCTTGAAAACAGGTAGACAGTCAGAAAACGTGAAACAAGAGCACATGTGAAAGGTGTCAGAAAAAACTGGACATGCAACAGGTTTACATAAGGGAGAACACAACCCAAGAGAGAAGATGGATGTTGAAGAAATTGTTGCAAAAGTAACCACTAATACATTTACACAAGATTTGATCTCCAAAGTCATATCAGGAAATCCTTGCACATGCACTTTTTGGCACACAGAGTGATATTATGGTCATCCTCGATGAAGTAGCTCAAACCCTTGATGCAATGAAAGAAAACATCAGCCAGATATATCCAAATTATACAATTTAATTAAAAAAATGGCCAACCCGTCTTGACTCACGAGAAGGAGAAGTAAGCTAGACTTTGGGACTGAAAGCTGACGAAACATGGCAGTGTGCAATTTAAAGAGTCCAATCAAATCCAACTGCAATACACACTGGCTCTTACATTTTAAGGTATATACATGGATTACATTACAGGCAAATTACAAAACACATTTCTAGGATCAAACAAAACTTGCGCTTCAGGTCACCATAATTAGAGGCTTTTGTTTAATCTGGCTGTTTTTAGAACCTTCTCTACTATATTTAATCAAGCAATACACCTTGACCCTGAAATTGCATTGTTTGCAGAAGCTGCACTAATAGGTGCTCTCTAAAAATGCATTGGTTTTATATAGTACTTTTCTCAAAGACACTTCACATTGCATTATTCATTTATTCCATTCTGGATGGTGGTAAACTGTAGCCACAGCTGATGGAAGTGAGGCTGCCATTTTGCGCCATCGGCCCCTCCGACCATTCACTCTCACACTGCACTCACACAGGTAGTTCAGGGTCTTGCCGATTGACACTTTGGCATGTGGGCAGGCAGAGATGGGATTGAACCTGCAACCTTCCGATTGAGAGACAACCACTCTACCAACCGAGCCAAAGTACCCCACTTCTGTCTTTAAATATCTGATATTCAGTGTTTATTTACTGTAACTATCCATGTGCCTGTCTGTCCACATCTGTCTCTGTTGGTGTATTTTGGAACTCTGTAGCCACGTTTACACCGCACAAAAAGTTCAGGGACAGAGTGGAGCGTTACAGAGCAGTAAAGCAAAGCGTAATCAGAGCCAAATCTAGTGCACGTTTCCTCCGCAGAAAATAGGTTAAAATGTAGGCAGGGTTTAGAGCTCCGCAGATATGTAACGTTACAACAGTAGTCTCAGCCGGGGTGGCAGATCTGGATCTTATGAATCCTCTGTTGTTGTTTACATCCTTAGCACTGGCAGGGCTCGGCATTAAGGCTTGTCCGAACGTTTGGGGCTAGTGAAAGCTTTGCTTGGGCAAGTGAATCATCTGCCCACCTCGCTCGAACGGGTGAGTGGTTTTTCGAGATGGGGCCGATCCGATCCAGGATCAGGTTACAATATCAACGTAATTCACAGATCGGAAATTTCTGATCCAATCTGCGGAGATTTCCAATTCACGAAGCCTCATCTGTGCATCACTGTCTGTTGAAATGACTCTTCAAGTATTTCTCTGCTGCTGCTCTGTTCGCTGGCTACAAAATGTGGATTTCCTGAAGGAAGGCAGGTCTCAATGAGATACAGAGAAATGAGTCAGGAAATCCTTTCCACAGCAGCAACTGAGCAGGTTAGGAAAGTAGCATCATACTAACCAACTTCTCATGACAACATGTCCGCTGTCTGGACGTATTTTACGCTCAAAACGTTTGCCAAGCCGTTGTACAGCCAGGCGGTCACTCTGCTGCCAGACGTCATCGTTTTAAAACGCCAGCTCGCCGAAGAGAACGGCACGGATCGTGGCATCAAAACAATGAACAGCTCGCTACTCCGCTGTAGCAGTTGATTTACACCTCTGTGAAGCTGCGTCCTTTGCTGCGCAAAACTCCCTGTAAAGAGTTCCAATCATTTGTCACTCACACACACACACACACACACACACACACACACACACACACACACACACACACACACACACACACACACACACACACACACACACACACACACACACACACACTTCCACTCATCATTGATGAGATTTGCTGCTGATTTTTGTTATTTTCTGCTATTGTTCTTTCAATGATCAAAATCATGTTTTTTGTTCTTTGTTTTGTGTCATTTTGTTTCTGCTTTTCTTATGATTGTTGTTGTTTTGATTTTTGTTTTGTTTTTTGCCTACCTGCTAATTTATTGTGTCACACACACACACACACACACACACACACACACACACACACACACACACACACACACACACACACACACACACACACACACACACACACACACACACACACACAATTCCTTTGGCACTGCCGTGTGCTGCTCATGCATGTTCCTTTAAATAATGAATGCAGTACTTGTATATCATACAGACAGTTGTTTTCAACTATTCTAAGGCAATTGGAATGACTCTGTTAATGTGTAATTGAATTAAATATGTCACTGAACTCTGATATGCTCAATGTCTAATGTTTCAGTACTACGTCAGAATCTGCATGGATACTCTCATTGAAAGAAGTGTAAATTGTAAAAATAATTTGTGAAATCCTAGTCTTGTCATTTTAAATTGGAGTCAAATATAGCTCAAGTGAATTCAAAAAATAATTACTGTTGGAGTTATGATGTTTACATGATCCCCGAAATTTGCTGTACAGACTTACAAAAACTGTTGAAATTGATCAAGCCCAGCCAGGCCTGACTTGTCATGAATATCTTTAGAAAGGACACTAGAATGTATCGGGGGTGGAAGGCATGCAACAAATGGTTGATTACAGTTCTTTGTTTGTGAAAGGCCGGTGACATGCGACGGGGGTTGGGAACAACTTTTTGATTGTGTGAAGAACTGGTAAGACAAAAGTACCCACCTCAAACATCCCCCTCCCCTCAAACAGCCCCTTCTGAGTCCATGAGAAGGAGGGGAGAAGGAGGGGTCAAGGGGGATAGGAGAAAGGAGCGTGCTCGAAGCTGGAAAACTCTCACACTCTCCTTCTGACTGCTCGCACGCTGACGAGGTGGCCCTGAAGCTGGAACCTTCTCAAGGTGGACAGCTTTAGGGCCCAAGAATATTCTTGTAAAGGCCGGTATCTTTTCTGTCTTTTATAATAAACTCCTGTGTTAATCCATTCTCAAGGTTTGTAGGTTTATAACTCACTGTGTAACTTTTTCTCTCATCCCGGGGGGGGGAAGACAGTCACTCCCTGTCTGTGCGGATTCGAAGGACCCAGACTTAGACATTACAGAAACATATGACAATGTATGCATTGGTCAAATTCATACATTACCCAAGCTTATAAATGTCCATTAAACTTAGGGCAAGTGAAGATTTGTCTGGGCAAGTAAAAACTTGTAAGGAGTTGCCTGAAGGTCTGCGCCTGAGTCCCAGTCTCCATCTTTGTGTCGCATCTGCTTTTGAGACCAACATTAAAGTTGCGCAGCAAAAAAAAAAGAAAAACGGTGAAAAACTCGGTGCTCTACGCGCCTCTCGGCAAAATGCACGCGCATCCTTTGCGCATTTGCAGGGAATGATGATACTTTATTGATCCCGAGGGAATTTCAATTAACTTGCGCAAAATGGGGCCCCCCATGGATCGCGGGGCCCTACGCACAGCGCGTGTTCTGCGTGTAGGTAGGGGCGGGCCTGTTCTCGCCTCATATCGCACAGTTTCATGGAAATTCTTGCCGCGTTTAACATGGGAATGCATGTACTATCAATCAATCAATCAATCAACTTTATTTATAAAGCGCTTTTAAGCAGCCGCAGCTGAAACAAAGTGCTGTACATTGTAAATAAATAAAAATATATGTCACAAAATAAAAACATTAAAACAATAAAAACAATAAGATGTTAAAACAATAAACAAAACATAAGAGGTTAAAACAACAACAAAAACGAAGGCACTAAAACCAGACCAGAGTCTCATGCTGAGGTAAAAGCCAAAGAATAAAAATGTGTTTTAAGACGAGTTTTAAAAACGGACAGTGAGGGGGCTTGTCTAACAGGGAGGGGGAGGGCATTCCAGAGGTGAGGACCGGCAGTGGAAAAGGTTCTTTCCCCTCTGAGCTTCCGTTTGGACCTCGGTACCTCCAGGAGCAGCCGGTCAGCTGACCTGAGGCACCGAGCAGGAGCGTATGGATGAAGAAGCTCAGAGAGGTAAGGCGGGGCGAGACCATTTAAAGATTTAAAAACAAATAAAATAATCTTAAAACGGACTCTAAAATGCACAGGCAGCCAGTGGAGGGAAGCCAGTATGGGGGTGATGTGCTCGCTCTTACGTGCCCCAGTTAAGAGGCGAGCAGCAGCATTCTGCACCAACTGGAGGCGGGTGAGGGAAGACTGGCTGACTCCAAAGTAAAGTGAGTTGCAGTAATCCAGCCGAGATGTAATAAAAGCGTGGATTGCTGCTTCTAGGTGCTTCTGTGTCAGAAAGGTCTTTACTTTCACCAGCTGCCTCAAGTGAAAGAAGCTGGACTTCACTATAGCCCCTATCTGCCGGTCCAATTTAAAATCACTGTCCATTTTAAAGCCCAAATTGGAGACCAACGGCTATCAGATTTGTGATGTTATGAAAGGTCCATGTCAAACTGCTTCATGTATTCACTCACCTTTAAATATTTTGGTGAAAATACTCACAATAATGCGTTAATGAAAATGTTATTTCTTAATGAAATACAAGCAAAGCACAACTCACAGAGAAACATTTTCAAACACTATTACGTAACAATAACAACAGTAATTATTATATGTATTTACTGTCCATTTGGTTTTCATGTGATATGAGTTGGTGATTTTACAGACATATTATTTTGTTAAAAGTAGCTTGGTTTCATATTTCCTCAACATAGTATCTGCATGAAGTGACCATCAATTGAGTCTTTTGTTTAAACTGGAAAAGTGGCCACCGTGTGTGAAAAAATAAGATAATGGACAGATACATTTTAATTAAAACAGGTATCACTCACCAATTGTGTGTTGGGCTAAAAATGTATCAAATAAAAACAAAAATAATCCGCAATAATGTTTGTGGCATTGTCGCGTAGCCTAACAAGTAGAAGAATAAAGGCTAACAGAAAATAAGTGATTGCATTGAAAAATAAATGAACACTGATAACTACTATAGATTTCAGCAGTATTTGACTTGGGATGTCAGCTGCGCTCAGTGAATGGTGATTTGGTGATCATACTTGAGGGATGATGAATCAGCTGTAGATGCTGGAGTTGGAAGTTGTTGTAAACAAGCAGCTGAAAAGCTTTAGAATGTTGCATTTCAGGTCGTCCCCACATGCACTTGGCATGACACTGACTTTTTAAATAATACGAATACAATAAAAACTCATAAGCAAATGATTTTTCATGATGCAGTTTATTAAGGAGACAGAACAGATGTTAATTTCCAAACATTGCAGCCATTAAAAAACAGTTGTCAGTGGTTTGACGTCAATCAACAAATGTTTCATTTACTCTTCCAGAGCACTTGTAGTGGACGGAGCCATTGGTGCAGCAGTAAGTGTCTATTTCCCTTGAAAAGCCTAAGAAGAGAGAGAAAATTTAAGTTAAAATAATGTCTTGATTCAAAGTAGTGAATAAAACACTCGTCAAATGTTTTGTTTGTCAATAAAAATGATAGGATGTGATGACAGGTGTAGATAAAGGGAGCATAGGAGTAAGACCAACCGCTATGAGGGCTGAGACGAGGGCACTCAAATTATTGGTGGTTGGAGCAGCAGTGGTGGTTGGAGCAGCAGTGGTGGTGGTTGTAGGAGCAGCGGTGGTGGTAGTCTGTGAAAAATCAGTAAGAAATATATTCATTCATCAAGTCTTTACAACTTAAAAACTGCCTCAAGAAAAGAAAGAAGAGATAGGAAAAGTTATGAAATAGACATTTCCACTCAGATGTATCCAATGATAAAATCTAGCAGACAGAGAGAAAACTCACCTCTCCAGAGTCTGAGCTGGAACTGGAACTGGAACTGGACAGAGCCACGCTCAGGAGGCATCCAAGCAGAAACACAACCTTCAGCATGATGTCGGTGATCAAAACTGCAAAACAGATGAAAATCTGGACTGAAATATCAATAGAAATAAAATATCATAAACCAACAACATCAAATAGAGACAAACTCCCAATGAAAATAATAAATCATAGTCACCCTGTCGTTTTCAGAAAGTTGACAATGTCACACAGAATGTGAGAATGTTGTACTGAAAGCTGAGCTCCGCTTATATACAGTTAGAGAGGTGGATGTAACTCCATCTACACACTACGTTACTGAACGTTGGAATTTTCATTAGGAAATAATTCACCACCATGTTTATAAATGATGCAATGTATTAGTCAACATGAGGAAAGTGTGATTATCGTTCTGAAATTATCAACCACCCCTTGTCAAAGTGAGGAAACAAATAAGCCAATGACCAGAGATGCAAGAAACATGACATTAGTGGATCATGAAGAAACTCCAGAAATCACATGTGGGTTAAAATGTTCTCCCCAATTTTGATTCAGCAGGGAACATCATGTTATCGAGTACATGCAACATGTTTACATAAGGGAGAACACAACCCAAGATAGAAGATGGGTGTTGAAGAAACTGTTGTAAAAGTAACCACAAATGCATTTACACAAGATTTGATCCAAAGTCCTATTAGGAAATCTTTGCACATGCACTTTTAGGCACACAGAGCTATATTATGGTCATCCTCCATGAAGTAGCTCAAACCCTTGATGCAACGAAAGAAAACATTAGCCAGATATATCCAAATTCTACAATTTAATCAACAAAATGGCCACCCCGTCTTGACTCACAAGAAAGTCTGCTCCTGGGTTCCAGTCTCCGTCCTTGTCTCGCATCTGCCCTTTTGAGACCAACATGAAAGTTGCGCAGCAAAAAAAAAAAAAAGAAGAAGCAACCAATGCAAAGCTGAATATGTTAACAACAGAGGATTCATACAACCGACATATTAAATTGTTGAGGGCGTGTAGTAAATCACTGACCAATCAGCAGACGGTCCTAAAAATCAGACCCTTTCTATGGTCCTGAGAACCCCAATAGAAGGGTGGTGGAAAAGCGACAGCCTTTGGAGTGGTTGTTTCCAGAAAATCCCAAATTCTTGCAGTGGAAACCTGAAACTTAAAGGAAGATACCAGTCAATTCCTGCACTTTTTGTGTGGTGGAAATGGGTCTCAAGCGCTTGTACATGTATGTGTGAAGCTTAATGTATATTGTTACATCATAATGAGTACATTTCAAAAGGTAAACAATAATCAATCTAAATACAAATGCCATTCTTTTTCCCACTGATGTGCAAGTTGTGATGTTTTGAGGTTGGTCACATCACAGATGGAATTTATTTGGATGACAAATTAGAGCTACATGACAATACAGTCTGATCTGCCTCAACAAACCTGAACAGCAACACATACACAAAACGAACAAAAAATGTCAATAAAAATAATAAGAGACGCAGGTATGCACGTACTGATGGCCTCACAAAGCTCACAAATTATACCAGCTGGTGATATGTAAAATTTTGATTGTTTCTTTGTCATACCCTAAAAAAAATTGCCCTTTTGGCATGTCATTTAGACAAGAAATGCAGTTGAGTAATGAGTATGAAAAAGAAAAGCCAAATCTCACTAAAAGCCAAATGTTTAACAGTTGTGGTTTTTGTTTCCACATTAGCCCCACCTTGAAATGTGGTAGTGTGAGATTTCTTAATAATTACAATTTCCCAACAAAGCTTCTCTGAGAACTGTATATAAGAAAAGTTCATCACTGAGAGAGACACCAGAATCCTGGATCCTCTGAGAGACAGTCTCCTCCAACTCCTAAATCTTAGACGGTAAATATATGGATGTTAAATTTTGTGTCTTTGGATTTTTGTTAATCTTCTTTATGGATGTTTTTTAAAGCTTGAATACATTTGTTTTCATTGGGAATAACTTTTCAAAAACACCTTTTATTCGTTTCAACAGATAAAACCCACTACCACCATGCTAAAGGTTGTGCTTGTACTTGGATGCCTCCTGAGCACCATCCTGGCTAAACCTGTTAGTGTGACAAATTTATAATTCATCTAATATTTCTAAGTTTTCTTATATGTGGATTAGTTTATTTTGTGATCGTATATAATGGAATTCATTTTTTCTTCAGATGGATCAGGTAGAGCCATTTAGTGAGTCTAACTCATCTGCTGAGGTGAGTTTCTACTTAAAGGGGGTCATATAATGAAAAACTCTATTTCTAATAGTTTCCTATACCTGGGAATGACGCCCCAGAAATGAAGAGAATCTGTCATCTCTCTTCCTGGCTTGTTTGTTCCAAAGACTGTGTTCCAATGAGAAAATCAGAAATGAAACATGATATTGTGTCATTGGGGGTTTAGCCAATCCCCATCAAGGTTGGCCTTCCCACAATTATGCATCTCTGCTCTGACACATGGCACAATGAGAGGAAATACGTCCTCCTCTTCCCAATATGGGCATGTGTGTGGGGAGCCAGTCCAGCTCACACAGACACAGCAGATCCTGAATGCAGTTCCTAGGATCCAATATCCAGATGGATGAAAATTAAGCAACAGCTGGATTTGGGGCAATAAACTTTGAATACAATGTTATTGGACTAACGAGACTCATGTGAAAGTGTTGAAAAGCTGAACAATATGACTCCTTTAACATGTGTAAACATCAGCTTATCTTACTAGTGTGACAGATTCATAATTAATTCAATCTTTCAAAGTATTTTAACAAGTGTTGACTAATATCTCTCTCTCTCTCTCTCTCTCTCTCTCTCTCTCTCTCTCTCTCTCTCTCTCTATATATATATATATATATATATATATATATATATATATAAAATGTAAAATGGAATTACACATAAAATGCATGTTTTCTCCAGATGGATGGGGTGCACAGGCGAGTTGCTCGTGCTGAAGGCGTGAGTTTTATCTTTAATTTGTAAATCGTAAAATGTATCAACATCAGTTGTTGTAAAATTCCTCGATGTGAACAATCAGCCAATTCAAACACCATTTTTAAGCCTTGATTTGATAGCAAATATTTCAGACAATTCTTCAGAAATGTGTTTTCATTACTGGACCTGATTTACTTTTCTTTTTTTTTCACCTGTTCTTTATTTCAGTCTACCAATAGTGGACCTACTAGTCGCGTGCTTTCCCTGAGCCAGCTGATCCAGCTTATTACAACAATCCTCCAGGCACTTGTAGCAACAACCACTGCAGCACCCACAACCACCACTGCAGCACCCACAACAACCACTGTGGCAACCACTACCACCACTGCAGCACCCACAACCACCACTGTAGCACCCACAACAACCACTGTGGCAACCACTGCCACCACTGCGGATCCTGCTTCAATTGCCGCAATAATTGCACAGGTTGGTCTCACTCCTTTGCTCCTAACAGGCACAATATAACCACCCTAAAATGAAAAATTAACACAATGTAAAACCAAGTATTGAATTAGATAGATTTTCTATCATCACATCATATCATTTTTTTAATGACAAAAAAACGAAAACATGAGTGTTTTTCAGTATTTGGAATCAAGAAATGTTCTTAATCAAAATGTTCTTTCTCTTCTATAGATTCTTGCTTCAATAGGAAACCAGTGACCAGTGCACCAATGGCTCCATCCACCACAAGTGCTTTCAAAGAATGAATGAAACTTCATTTGATTGGCATCAAACCACTGACAACTGTTTTCAATGGCTGCAAAGTTTGGAAATTGACATCTGTTCTTCTATCTCCTTAATAAATTGCATTATGAAAAATGTATTGCTCATTGAGTTTTCCTTGTAAATCAAATGTTGGAAATCCATTTTTTTTTGTATTTATTTGATTTTAAAAGTCAAAGAGATGTCAGCTGTGCTCAATGAATGGTGATTTGGTGATCAAACTTGGAGGATGATGACTCAGCTGCAGGTTTTGGAGTTGAAAATCATTCTAAACAAGCAGCTGAAAATGTTGGATTTTAGGTTTTCCCTACATGTACTTTGTTGAGATGTGGCATGACATCAATCCCACACCAAGACTGCTCAACAATCTACCACAACATAGTAATTACCAATGTTAATAAACACAATAATATTGCTTGAACTTGGAAGTCTGACAAAAAACATTAACAGATGTACAAAGATATAACAGAAAAGGTCAAGGTCAAGGATTGATTAATGAATAAAACTGGACAAATGCAAAAGGTTCAGTGTGGCTGATGATTACTAGTCCACCAGAAAATAAAGGCTGAAAAAACAGATTATGTGGTAACAAACAATTTGAAATGTTCAGAGTTGGTAGCAGCACCCGGCATTTGTACAGAATTGGCAGAGGTATTCCTTATGAAAACCGCCACAAAAATCAAATCAAATCAAAGGACCCAGCAATAAAAGTTACAGATAGGGTGATAAATGTGAAAAAAGAGTTCTTCCTGGAGAACCCTTATTTTAGCATCCATCCATCTGTAACCCAGGATTATTTTACCACCAATGGTATAGTTTTATCATTTAGATTGTTTTTTTTTTCTTGTACATTACAGATTTAGTAGACATTGGAAATTCCCAGGTAAGTTATTAGCATGTATAATTTAAGGCTACGCTCCATGTGCGCTATGTGTGGGTATGGACCGTCAATAAGTCCATAATATGCAGATGGGTTTTCCGCAGATTTCTGGCAGTCCACAGAGGTATGTCTGTAGGAGTGTAATTAGATAAGATATGGACATTATAGATATATTTAGATAAATTATGTGTATTTGACAGCTGGAGTAATTGCTCTGCGCAATTGTGTGCAGGCTGGGGTTTTTTTTTTATGTGAACAATCCTGGACAAAGAGCATGTCGTCTGAAGACCGGATGCCACCTGAGGTCCTTGCTACCTACACTTCTCAACAAACGGGCACCTGCTTCCAAGGAGGGTGGTAAGAAATGGATTGCCAAGCTCGCTTGAGGATTCCTGATTTTTTCGCTATTTTTCTGAGATCTCAGATATTTTAGTTGTGACTTTCGTTTTTTTCGTTTTTTTCTTCTATTTTGTTTTGGGTCAAGCTTGATCCCACGAAATACTGAATTGGAGGATTGGAGGGTCTCCATTTCTTGAGAATGTTTTCAATGTGGAACTGGAGAGAGATTCACTGGTCTACCTGTAGGAAGCGGGAAATTTTCTATATATATATATACATATATATCAGTGACGTATCTGTCAATGTATAATACTGACAAAAGTATAGAATGTAATAGTTAAAGGTGTTAAAATTGTTTTGATTTTGGGCTGTAGTTGTCTTGGCTGGGGCCTGCTAAAATTGATAAGAACAGGTGCAAACAAGCTTACTCCTCTATTTTGATGTCCCGTGACTGGAAAAGCACGGGCGGGGACAGGAGGAAGACCTTGGAGGAGATAGAGAAAAGGAGGCAGTAATTCTGAGCCGGGGCTCTTTTCCCATTTTCTTCCGCTGTATTCGCTTGGGCCCTGTTTTTGGTTCTGAGAAGCAAAATCCATCCGTGGTGAAAGGCTCTTTGAACCCAGAAATATTTCTGTAAGTGTTTTTAGGTAGATTGCTTTGTAATAAAACTCATGTGTTGATTTCATTCTCAAGTTTCATGTTTGGTGGCTTCAACTCACTGTGGTTTTCCATTTTACTTACACGGGGAGCGAGCAGTCCCTCCTCGGGGGAGCGGGCCCCCAAACAGGACAAAGGGAAGTATTGTAATAGTAAGCTACTGTTGCACCAAGAGTAGAATCCCCACCCCATCTCTGCCTGTCCATATGTCAAAGTGTCCTTGAGCAAGACCCTGAATCTCAAACTGCTCCCAATGGATGGGCAAGGTGTCTTGTGTGTGTGGATGGGTGAATGTGACTAACGATTCAGGGAGCTAAACTGCTCAAGCAGTTGAAAACTCCTCTATAAAAGTGAAATCCATTTATAATTCATCAATGATTTCATCTCATTGTTTAGAGAAGAGAAAGCATTTTCTAAAAGAAGTGAGTCGGTGAAGGTCCTATCATATATTGTATAAGAAGTCTGATTCCAACTTTAACAACATATACAAAGTGTAGAGGATTTCCCACAGCATTTCATCACATTGTACATCCAGATAAACAGAAAATCCTAACATATACGACACCTGATTGGCTGACTGATTTGTTCAATTTAATTCTTTGAAGAAGTAATCTTCAGGCTTCCGGTTTGGCGACGAGATGGAGTAGTCGCATATTTCCAGGCTCCCACTAAAATCAATAATACTATTCTTTACAGTTCGACTGAGAGCACTAACTGCCGCTGACACTGCTGCTGACTTTGAATAATACTATTAACTCCTCGCGCTGAACAGGAATATGTCTAGCAGAGCCAAGAAAGAGGAGCAAAAAAAGGAGGATCCGGCTGCGAGTGCCATTATGGCTATGCTAACAACAATGCTAGCGGACCATAAGACGTCTCTTTCATCGGAATTTAACACCGCCTTTTCCAAACTGGAGAAGAAACTAGACAACATTCAGACCACACTTCTGGATCACCAGAAGCGTCTCTCCTCGCTGGAACTATCCGCCGACACGACAAGTCAAGACGTGCTCGCCATGGATACCAAGCTAACTTCCGTAGCTGAGGAAAATGCTAGGCTAAAAGTGAAACTTATAGATCTAGAAAGTAGAAGCCGCCGGAACAACATACGAATTGTTGGCTTACCCGAAAACATCGAAGGTCCACACCCAACAACATTCTTCTCTCAACTCCTGGTCGAGGTTTTTGGTGAACCTACGCTGACGTCGGCCCCGGAGCTGGACCGTGCTCACCGCTCGCTAACAGCTAAGCCAGGCCCCGGTGAGAGGCCTCGAGCCATCGTGATTTGCTTCCACAGGTTCCAGATGAGGGAGCTGGTGGTGCGGGAAGCTCGGAAACTTAGAGGCAAACTGAAATACAAGGACTCCCCGATCCACATTTTTGAAGACTACTGCCCTGAAGTTCTGGAACAGCGGGCCGTGTACCGAGACGTTATGAGGGAGCTCTACAACCTCGGCCTCAGACCAGCCCTCCATTACCCGGCTAAGCTAATGGTTACGACCAAGGACGGAAAGAGACGGCGGCTTACATCTCTTGAAGATGCCCAGGACTTTGTTAAGTCCCAGAAGCGCAGCCAAGGTGCCACAAATGACTAAAATCGTTCGAAAGGGCTTTAATGTGAAATATGCTTGCTACATAATGCACAGTTACATTGCACTAGCTTGGCCCATTATAGCAGCGCTTATGGGCCATAGCCCGGTTATTGGCCTTATTAATCAGCATACGGACTGATAGAAGTTCACTGTATGTGAGCATTTGACATTGTGTTGACTGTTTTATTGGGGGCTTTTTTTACCTTTCTTCTTCTTCCCCAGGTTCATGAGGATTGTGTTTTACCATGTTTAGCTGTGGTTATATGGGGTCGGCTTGAAGTTTGATTATAAATATTACATTTGTTTTAAGCATACATGTGTATGTATGTGTATATATATATATATATTTTTCTTTTTTTTTCTCTCCTCTGGATCTTCGAACTTCTTTGAGCATTCTACATTCTAGGTTAATTTAATGAGTGTTAGTTGCAGTTTTGTACCACCTTAAAATGATCTGGCTCAGTTTGAGCTGAACTGTTGTTCTTAAGGGATGGAAATACCGGAAGCCAAAATGGATATTTCCATGCAGGCGCAAGGACAGCGTACTGCGGTGAAAAGGACACTAAAAGTTCAGTTTCGACATTGGGGTTTTCAGGTTTTGGGACCATGGTTTTGTAAGGGGTTGCCAGGTTTGATTTACCTGGCACTGCTGCCTATTGTTTTTGTGTGTGTGTGTCAGAGTGAGAATGTTGTGTTTTTATGTTTGTGTTTTTGGTTTGCTTGTTTCCTTGTTTTCTCCTATTATGCTTCTGTTCTCCCCCTCCCGTTACTAGTACTCTCTGCAGTTTCCAACAGCCACTCACCGGTCCTCCATCTGGTCTGCTTGTACACACCAGCCCGCTCTGCTCTCCTAATTGGATGTGGTGAGATATGACCAGAACCAATAATGCACTTAGATTTATTTCATGGAATGTGAGAGGTGCGGGAAATGTTACCAAAAATGATAGGATTCTGACCCATCTTCAACATCTTAGAGGAGATATATTTTTCCTTCAGGAGACCCACCTTCGCAACAGAGAGGTTTCGCGACTTAAAAGGGGTTGGATTGGCCATATCTTCCACTCAAAATTCAACGAAAGGGCCAGGGGCACTGCTATCCTTATTCGTAAAAACATTCCATTTGAGCTCGGCAAAACTGTAGCAGACCCAGCTGGCCGTTATGTTATTGTCTCCGGCAAGCTGTATGATACCTTGGTTATACTCGCTTGCGTCTATGGCCCCAATTGGGATGACAGCTCGTTCGTGACAAAATTATTTACTTCCTTTCCTAATATTGACAACCATTACATCATTATGGGCGGGGATTTTAACCTTGTACAAGACCCTATACTGGACCGCTCATCTAATAAGTTGCTTCCCTTATCCAATTCAGCTAAAACATTAGATACCTTCACCAAACAGTTGGGGCTTATAGACCCTTGGAGACATACCTCTCCTACAACTAAACAGTTTTCCTATTTCTCCCATATACATCGCACTTACACTCGCATAGACTTTTTTCTCCTTGACAATAGATTACTCTCCAAAATTGATTCATGTAATTATCATAGCATCGTAATCTCAGATCACGCTCCCACATCAGTTGATATTAATATGTACACTCAAATCAGACCCTTTAAACAATGGCGATTCAACTCCACTCTACTGGCAGAAGAACAATACAAGCATTTCGTACATGATCAAATTAAAATTTTCTTTGAACTAAACGACTCACCAGAAATAAGCAGAGCAATATTATGGGAAGCATCTAAAGCCTATATGAGAGGTCAACTTATATCCTTTGTTTCAAACCAAAATAAAACAGAAACCACTCGCATTGCTGAATTGCTCCGAAGGATTAAAGATTTGGATGATGGGTATGCTTCCAATCCAGACCCAACCTTGTATAAAGATCGCCTTGGCTTACAAATAGAGTTTGACCTTATGTCTGTTAACAGAGCAAAATTACAAATACTCAAATCGAGACAACGCTTTTTTGAATCTGGGGAAAAAGCTGGGAAGCTCTTAGCCCACCGTATTCGGGAGGAAGCATCCTCCAGGCTTATTCCATCTATCCGATCTAATACGGGAGAACTACTTACTGATCCAACCAAGATTAACGAAACATTTGCTGCATTCTATACTACACTTTATACCTCAGACTGCCCCCCTCCTTCAAATGAACTGTTTGGTGATATGCCCTTTCCTCAGGTAGAACCTGAGGTTGCGAGGGGCTTGGGTCAACCCATTACTGTTGTTGAAATCACAGAAGCCATTAAATCATTGCAAAGCAGTAAATCACCTGGCCCAGATGGCTTCAGTGCAGAGTATTTTAAGACTTTTTCCAATGCTCTTGCTCCAGCTCTAAGAGACATGTATAATGAGGCATTTTTAAACCGCCGTCTCCCAGAATCCTTATCAAATGCCACTATTTCTCTTATCCTGAAAAAAGAGAAGGATCCCTTGCTCTGCAGCAGTTATAGACCAATTTCACTCCTAAATGTAGACCTAAAAATTCTCTCCAAGGTGCTCGCTCTCCGGCTCCAACGGGTGATGTCTTCCATCATCTCGCTGGACCAAACAGGTTTTATGTCTGGTCGGCAGTCCTCACATAATACCCGGCGCCTTCTAAACATCATCCATTTACCAAATCCCATGACGCCAGAAGTGGTGGTATCTCTTGATGCGGAGAAAGCCTTCGACCGGGTTGAATGGGAGTATTTATTTACGGTAATGGGTCGGTTCGGTCTTAGTAAAGATTTTATTCTCTGGGTTAAACTCTTATATTCGTCCCCAGTGGCTTCAGTGCGTACGAATAACACATTATCTCCCCCCATCTCTCTTAAAAGAGGCACTAGACAGGGATGCCCGCTGTCACCACTCCTGTTCGCTATCGCGATAGAACCCCTTGCTCTTTGGCTGCGTGCAGAAGAGGGCTTTCAAGGTATTACCAGATTGAATACTCAACACAAAACCTCGCTTTATGCAGATGATCTGCTCTTGTATATTTCAGACCCTGTTACCTCTCTCCCTGTGATTATCGACATTTTGGAGCGGTTTGGCATGTATTCAGGCTACAAAGTTAATTATCAAAAAAGTGAACTGTTTCCGGTTAACGCATTAGCTAAACAGCTCCCACGTTCTCTAACATCATTTAAATGGGCAGACAACGGGATCCGCTACCTGGGAATTTTTGTCACTCCAAATATGTCTGACATGCTCCGGGCAAATTTTTTACCTTTAATTGAAAAGATAGAGAAGGATTTTGCCCGTTGGTCTGTTTTACCTCTATCTCTCGCTGGTCGGGTTAACTTGATCAAGATGATCATCCTTCCTAAACTTCTCTACCTTTTTCAACATGTCCCCATATTTATCACAAAATCATTTTTTGATAAATTAGATAAATCAATTTCCAAATTCCTATGGGGAACTAAACCGGCTCGAATACGCAAATCAATTCTACAATCCCCTAAATGTGAGGGAGGGCTTGCCCTCCCCAATTTTAGGCATTATTATTGGGCAGCTAACATACAGAAACTCCTATATTGGATGGTTGGAGGCTCTGAGCCCCTCCCAGCCTGGGTGCATCTTGAGACTGCAACCCCACACTTTTCACTACGTTCTGCCCTATGCTCATCACTCACTCCTCCTTTAAAACCTGTAGGTACTAGCCCCATTGCATCGATCTCCATGAGAATATGGAACCAGCTCAGGAAGTGTTTGGTCTTGCAGGGCCCCTCCATACTAAGCCCACTACTGAAAAACCACTTATTCAAACCTTCTTGTACTGACCCCGCATTTGCAATTTGGCACGATCGTGGTATTATTACCGTGAAAGACCTCTATAAAGATGGCATCTTTTTATCCTTCGCTGAACTCTCTTCTAAATATGACTTACCGAACTCCCACCTTTTTCGTTTTTTCCAGGCGAGAGATTTTGTAAAGAAGCAGTTCCCACACTTCCCAAATCGCCCTCCGGAAACTTTGATCGACACTTTGCTATCAATGGGCCCCAATCATAAAAAGTGCATCTCCGTACTATACACCTCCTTACGTTCAATTGCCCCAAACCCCTTATCATTAATTCGAGCTTCATGGGAGAGTGATTTAAATATGAATATAACCGAGCAACATTGGAACTCCGCCGTGAAGTTGGTCCATTCCTCCTCGATATGCGCCCGCCATGGCCTCATCCAATGCAAAATCCTCCACAAAGTTCACTATACCAATTCAAGACTATCTAAAATCTATCCCTCTGTTAGCAATATCTGCACTCGATGTAAACAATCTCCTGCTGATCATATTCATATGTTCTGGTCTTGCCCTAAGCTATGTTCTTTTTGGGAGAGTATTTTCAACACTATAGGAGGGGCATATGGTCAGACAATTCCTCCTAATCCGTTATCAGCTATATTCGGCCTCTCCCCTGACACCACATTTTCTAAGTCATTAAAACATTCTGTTGCCTTTACGACCTTGTTGGCCAGGCGACTCATTTTGTACAATTGGAAGTTGGCTCACCCCCCATCATATGCTCGTTGGATTAAAGAAGTCCTCTACAATCTAAAATTGGAAAAACTCCGGTTCTCATTAAAGGGCTCTACTGAAACGTTTCAGAGTTTGTGGAATCCCTTTCTGTTGTACATCAAGTCTCTTGATTTATCCCCAGATCCTGATGAGGAATGATCTTTTCTATTTATTTATTTATATGTTTATTTTATTTATTTATTTATTAAAATTTTCCTCCCCCCCCCTTTTTTTTTTTTTTTTTTTTCCCCCAATCTTTAATGTCTGTCCTTTACGTGGTATGAGTGTGTGTGCGAATGTCTATGTTTGTATCGTAGGTTTGTGCCATGTGTCCAAGGTTATATGACCTGAGTGGGGTGGGTGGGTGAAGGGAGGGGGGCATGAGGGGCTTTATTATTTTTGAAATGTACCATTTCATTTACATTTGTTTTGAAAAATGTCAATAAAAAGAGTTGGAATAGAAGAAGTAATCTTCTCACCTCATGTCGCACCGTTTCATGGAAATTCTTGCCGCGTTCAACATGGGAATGCATGTACTATCAGATTTGTGATGTTGTGAAAGGTCCATGTCAAACTGCTTCATGTATTCACTCACCTTTAAATATTTCGGTGAAAATACTCACAAAAATGCGTTAATGAAAATGTTATTTCTTAATGAAAGACAAGCAAAGCACAACTCACAGAGAAACATTTTCAAACACTATTACGTAACAATAACAACAGTAATTATTATATGTATTTACTGTTCATTTGGTTTTTATGTGATATGAGTTGGTGATTTTACAGACATATTATTTTGTTAAAAGTAGCTTGGTTTCATATTTCCTCAACATAGTATCTGCATGAAGTGACCATCAATTTACTCTTTTGTTTAAACTGGAAAAGTGGCCACCGTGTGTGAAAAAATAAGATAATGGACAGATACATTTTAATTAAAACAGGTAACACTCACCAATTGTGTGTTGGGCTAAAGAATTTTAAAATAAAAACTAAAATAATCCGCAATTATGTTTGTGGCATTGTCGCGTAGCCTAACAAATAGAAGAATAAAGGCAAACAGAAAATAAGTGATTGCATTGAAAAATAAATGAACACTGATAACTACTATAGATTTCAGCAGTATTTGACTTGGGATGTCAGCTGCGCTCAGTGAATGGTGATTTGGTGATCATACTTGGGGGATGATGAATCAGCTGTAGATGCTGGAGTTGGAAGTTGTTGTAAACAAGCAGCTGAAAAGCTTTAGAATGTTGCATTTCAGGTCGTCCCCACATGCACTTGGCATGACACTGACTTTTTAAATAATACGAATACAATAAAAACTCATAAGCAAATGATTTTTCATGATGCAGTTTATTAAGGAGACAGAACAGATGTTAATTTCCAAACATTGCAGCCATTAAAAAACAGTTGTCAGTGGTTTGACGTCAATCAACAAATGTTTCATTTACTCTTCCAGAGCACTTGTAGTGGACGGAGCCATTGGTGCAGCAGTAAGTATCTATTTCCCTTGAAGAGCCTAAGAAGAGAGAGACAATTTAAGTTAAAATAATGTCTTGATTCAAAGTAGTGAATAAAACATTCGTGAAATGTTTTGTTTGTCAATAAAAATGATAGGATGTGATGACAGGTGTAGATAAAGGGAGCATAGGAGTAAGACCAACCGCTATGAGGGCTGAGACGAGGGCACTCAAATTACTGGTGGTTGGAGCAGTAGTGGTGGTTGTAGCAACGGTGGTGGTGGTTGTAGGAGCGGTGGTGGTGGTTGTAGGAGCAGCGGTGGTGGTTGTAGGAGCAGCGGTGGTGGTGGTTGTAGGACCAGTGGTGGTGGTGGTTGTAGCAGCGGTGGTGGTGGTTGTAGCAGCGGTGGTGGTGGTTGTAGGAGCAGTGGTGGTGGTAGTCTGTGAAAAATCAGTAAGATTCATCAAGTCTTAACAATTAAATAACTGCCTCAAGAAAAGTAAGAAGAGATAAGAAATGTGATAAGAAATGTGATGAAAATAGACATTTCCACTCAGATGTATCCAATGATAAAATCTAGTAGACAGACAGAAAACTCACCTCTCCAGAGTCTGAGTCTGAGCTGGAACTGGAACTGGACAGAGCCACGCTCAGGAGGCATCCAAGCAGAAACACAACCTTCAGCATGATGTCGGTGATCAAAACTGCAAAACAGATGAAAATCTGGACTGAAATATCAATAGAAATAAAATATCATAAACCAACAACATCAAATAGAGACAAACTCCCAATGAAAATAATAAATCATAGTCACCCTGTCGTTTTCAGAAAGTTGACAATGTCACACAGAATGTGAGAATGTTGTACTGAAAGCTGAGCTCCGCTTATATACAGTTAGAGAGGTGGATGTAACTCCATCTACACACTACGTTACTGAACGTTGGAATTTTCATTAGGAAATAATTCACCACCATGTTTATAAATGATGCAATGTATTAGTCAACATGAGGAAAGTGTGATTATCGTTCTGAAATTATCAACCACCCCTTGTCAAAGTGAGGAAACAAATAAGCCAATGACCAGAGATGCAAGAAACATGACATTAGTGGATCATGAAGAAACTCCAGAAATCACATGTGGGTTAAAATGTTCTCCCCAATTTTGATTCAGCAGGGAACATCATGTTATCGAGTACATGCAACATGTTTACATAAGGGAGAACACAACCCAAGATAGAAGATGGGTGTTGAAGAAACTGTTGTAAAAGTAACCACAAATGCATTTACACAAGATTTGATCCAAAGTCCTATTAGGAAATCTTTGCACATGCACTTTTAGGCACACAGAGCTATATTATGGTCATCCTCCATGAAGTAGCTCAAACCCTTGATGCAACGAAAGAAAACATTAGCCAGATATATCCAAATTCTACAATTTAATCAACAAAATGGCCACCCCGTCTTGACTCACAAGAAAGTCTGCTCCTGGGTTCCAGTCTCCGTCCTTGTCTCGCATCTGCCCTTTTGAGACCAACATGAAAGTTGCGCAGCAAAAAAAAAAAAAAGAAGAAGCAACCAATGCAAAGCTGAATATGTTAACAACAGAGGATTCATACAACCGACATATTAAATTGTTGAGGGCGTGTAGTAAATCACTGACCAATCAGCAGACGGTCCTAAAAATCAGACCCTTTCTATGGTCCTGAGAACCCCAATAGAAGGGTGGTGGAAAAGCGACAGCCTTTGGAGTGGTTGTTTCCAGAAAATCCCAAATTCTTGCAGTGGAAACCTGAAACTTAAAGGAAGATACCAGTCAATTCCTGCACTTTTTGTGTGGTGGAAATGGGTCTCAAGCGCTTGTACATGTATGTGTGAAGCTTAATGTATATTGTTACATCATAATGAGTACATTTCAAAAGGTAAACAATAATCAATCTAAATACAAATGCCATTCTTTTTCCCACTGATGTGCAAGTTGTGATGTTTTGAGGTTGGTCACATCACAGATGGAATTTATTTGGATGACAAATTAGAGCTACATGACAATACAGTCTGATCTGCCTCAACAAACCTGAACAGCAACACATACACAAAACGAACAAAAAATGTCAATAAAAATAATAAGAGACGCAGGTATGCACGTACTGATGGCCTCACAAAGCTCACAAATTATACCAGCTGGTGATATGTAAAATTTTGATTGTTTCTTTGTCATACCCTAAAAAAAATTGCCCTTTTGGCATGTCATTTAGACAAGAAATGCAGTTGAGTAATGAGTATGAAAAAGAAAAGCCAAATCTCACTAAAAGCCAAATGTTTAACAGTTGTGGTTTTTGTTTCCACATTAGCCCCACCTTGAAATGTGGTAGTGGGAGATTTCTTAATAATTACAATTTCCCAACAAAGCTTCTCTGAGAACTGTATATAAGAAAAGTTCATCACTGAGAGAGACACCAGAATCCTGGATCCTCTGAGAGACAGTCTCCTCCAACTCCTAAATCTTAGACGGTAAATATATGGATGTTAAATTTTGTGTCTTTGGATTTTTGTTAATCTTCTTTATGGATGTTTTTTAAAGCTTGAATACATTTGTTTTCATTGGGAATAACTTTTCAAAAACACCTTTTATTCGTTTCAACAGATAAAACCCACTACCACCATGCTAAAGGTTGTGCTTGTACTTGGATGCCTCCTGAGCACCATCCTGGCTAAACCTGTTAGTGTGACAAATTTATAATTCATCTAATATTTCTAAGTTTTCTTATATGTGGATTAGTTTATTTTGTGATCGTATATAATGGAATTCATTTTTTCTTCAGATGGATCAGGTAGAGCCATTTAGTGAGTCTAACTCATCTGCTGAGGTGAGTTTCTACTTAAAGGGGGTCATATAATGAAAAACTCTATTTCTAATAGTTTCCTATACCTGGGAATGACGCCCCAGAAATGAAGAGAATCTGTCATCTCTCTTCCTGGCTTGTTTGTTCCAAAGACTGTGTTCCAATGAGAAAATCAGAAATGAAACATGATATTGTGTCATTGGGGGTTTAGCCAATCCCCATCAAGGTTGGCCTTCCCACAATTATGCATCTCTGCTCTGACACATGGCACAATGAGAGGAAATACGTCCTCCTCTTCCCAATATGGGCATGTGTGTGGGGAGCCAGTCCAGCTCACACAGACACAGCAGATCCTGAATGCAGTTCCTAGGATCCAATATCCAGATGGATGAAAATTAAGCAACAGCTGGATTTGGGGCAATAAACTTTGAATACAATGTTATTGGACTAACGAGACTCATGTGAAAGTGTTGAAAAGCTGAACAATATGACTCCTTTAACATGTGTAAACATCAGCTTATCTTACTAGTGTGACAGATTCATAATTAATTCAATCTTTCAAAGTATTTTAACAAGTGTTGACTAATATCTCTCTCTCTCTCTCTCTCTCTCTCTCTCTCTCTCTATATATATATATATATATATATATATATATATATATATATATATATATATATATAAAATGTAAAATGGAATTACACATAAAATGCATGTTTTCTCCAGATGGATGGGGTGCACAGGCGAGTTGCTCGTGCTGAAGGCGTGAGTTTTATCTTTAATTTGTAAATCGTAAAATGTATCAACATCAGTTGTTGTAAAATTCCTCGATGTGAACAATCAGCCAATTCAAACACCATTTTTAAGCCTTGATTTGATAGCAAATATTTCAGACAATTCTTCAGAAATGTGTTTTCATTACTGGACCTGATTTACTTTTCTTTTTTTTTCACCTGTTCTTTATTTCAGTCTACCAATAGTGGACCTACTAGTCGCGTGCTTTCCCTGAGCCAGCTGATCCAGCTTATTACAACAATCCTCCAGGCACTTGTAGCAACAACCACTGCAGCACCCACAACCACCACTGCAGCACCCACAACAACCACTGTGGCAACCACTACCACCACTGCAGCACCCACAACCACCACTGTAGCACCCACAACAACCACTGTGGCAACCACTGCCACCACTGCGGATCCTGCTTCAATTGCCGCAATAATTGCACAGGTTGGTCTCACTCCTTTGCTCCTAACAGGCACAATATAACCACCCTAAAATGAAAAATTAACACAATGTAAAACCAAGTATTGAATTAGATAGATTTTCTATCATCACATCATATCATTTTTTTAATGACAAAAAAACGAAAACATGAGTGTTTTTCAGTATTTGGAATCAAGAAATGTTCTTAATCAAAATGTTCTTTCTCTTCTATAGATTCTTGCTTCAATAGGAAACCAGTGACCAGTGCACCAATGGCTCCATCCACCACAAGTGCTTTCAAAGAATGAATGAAACTTCATTTGATTGGCATCAAACCACTGACAACTGTTTTCAATGGCTGCAAAGTTTGGAAATTGACATCTGTTCTTCTATCTCCTTAATAAATTGCATTATGAAAAATGTATTGCTCATTGAGTTTTCCTTGTAAATCAAATGTTGGAAATCCATTTTTTTTTGTATTTATTTGATTTTAAAAGTCAAAGAGATGTCAGCTGTGCTCAATGAATGGTGATTTGGTGATCAAACTTGGAGGATGATGACTCAGCTGCAGGTTTTGGAGTTGAAAATCATTCTAAACAAGCAGCTGAAAATGTTGGATTTTAGGTTTTCCCTACATGTACTTTGTTGAGATGTGGCATGACATCAATCCCACACCAAGACTGCTCAACAATCTACCACAACATAGTAATTACCAATGTTAATAAACACAATAATATTGCTTGAACTTGGAAGTCTGACAAAAAACATTAACAGATGTACAAAGATATAACAGAAAAGGTCAAGGTCAAGGATTGATTAATGAATAAAACTGGACAAATGCAAAAGGTTCAGTGTGGCTGATGATTACTAGTCCACCAGAAAATAAAGGCTGAAAAAACAGATTATGTGGTAACAAACAATTTGAAATGTTCAGAGTTGGTAGCAGCACCCGGCATTTGTACAGAATTGGCAGAGGTATTCCTTATGAAAACCGCCACAAAAATCAAATCAAATCAAAGGACCCAGCAATAAAAGTTACAGATAGGGTGATAAATGTGAAAAAAGAGTTCTTCCTGGAGAACCCTTATTTTAGCATCCATCCATCTGTAACCCAGGATTATTTTACCACCAATGGTATAGTTTTATCATTTAGATTGTTTTTTTTTTCTTGTACATTACAGATTTAGTAGACATTGGAAATTCCCAGGTAAGTTATTAGCATGTATAATTTAAGGCTACGCTCCATGTGCGCTATGTGTGGGTATGGACCGTCAATAAGTCCATAATATGCAGATGGGTTTTCCGCAGATTTCTGGCAGTCCACAGAGGTATGTCTGTAGGAGTGTAATTAGATAAGATATGGACATTATAGATATATTTAGATAAATTATGTGTATTTGACAGCTGGAGTAATTGCTCTGCGCAATTGTGTGCAGGCTGGGGTTTTTTTTTTATGTGAACAATCCTGGACAAAGAGCATGTCGTCTGAAGACCGGATGCCACCTGAGGTCCTTGCTACCTACACTTCTCAACAAACGGGCACCTGCTTCCAAGGAGGGTGGTAAGAAATGGATTGCCAAGCTCGCTTGAGGATTCCTGATTTTTTCGCTATTTTTCTGAGATCTCAGATATTTTAGTTGTGACTTTCGTTTTTTTCGTTTTTTTCTTCTATTTTGTTTTGGGTCAAGCTTGATCCCACGAAATACTGAATTGGAGGATTGGAGGGTCTCCATTTCTTGAGAATGTTTTCAATGTGGAACTGGAGAGAGATTCACTGGTCTACCTGTAGGAAGCGGGAAATTTTCTATATATATATATACATATATATCAGTGACGTATCTGTCAATGTATAATACTGACAAAAGTATAGAATGTAATAGTTAAAGGTGTTAAAATTGTTTTGATTTTGGGCTGTAGTTGTCTTGGCTGGGGCCTGCTAAAATTGATAAGAACAGGTGCAAACAAGCTTACTCCTCTATTTTGATGTCCCGTGACTGGAAAAGCACGGGCGGGGACAGGAGGAAGACCTTGGAGGAGATAGAGAAAAGGAGGCAGTAATTCTGAGCCGGGGCTCTTTTCCCATTTTCTTCCGCTGTATTCGCTTGGGCCCTGTTTTTGGTTCTGAGAAGCAAAATCCATCCGTGGTGAAAGGCTCTTTGAACCCAGAAATATTTCTGTAAGTGTTTTTAGGTAGATTGCTTTGTAATAAAACTCATGTGTTGATTTCATTCTCAAGTTTCATGTTTGGTGGCTTCAACTCACTGTGGTTTTCCATTTTACTTACACGGGGAGCGAGCAGTCCCTCCTCGGGGGAGCGGGCCCCCAAACAGGACAAAGGGAAGTATTGTAATAGTAAGCTACTGTTGCACCAAGAGTAGAATCCCCACCCCATCTCTGCCTGTCCATATGTCAAAGTGTCCTTGAGCAAGACCCTGAATCTCAAACTGCTCCCAATGGATGGGCAAGGTGTCTTGTGTGTGTGGATGGGTGAATGTGACTAACGATTCAGGGAGCTAAACTGCTCAAGCAGTTGAAAACTCCTCTATAAAAGTGAAATCCATTTATAATTCATCAATGATTTCATCTCATTGTTTAGAGAAGAGAAAGCATTTTCTAAAAGAAGTGAGTCGGTGAAGGTCCTATCATATATTGTATAAGAAGTCTGATTCCAACTTTAACAACATATACAAAGTGTAGAGGATTTCCCACAGCATTTCATCACATTGTACATCCAGATAAACAGAAAATCCTAACATATACGACACCTGATTGGCTGACTGATTTGTTCAATTTAATTCTTTGAAGAAGTAATCTTCTCACCTCATGTCGCACCGTTTCATGGAAATTCTTGCCGCGTTCAACATGGGAATGCATGTACTATCAGATTTGTGATGTTGTGAAAGGTCCATGTCAAACTGCTTCATGTATTCACTCACCTTTAAATATTTCGGTGAAAATACTCACAAAAATGCGTTAATGAAAATGTTATTTCTTAATGAAAGACAAGCAAAGCACAACTCACAGAGAAACATTTTCAAACACTATTACGTAACAATAACAACAGTAATTATTATATGTATTTACTGTTCATTTGGTTTTTATGTGATATGAGTTGGTGATTTTACAGACATATTATTTTGTTAAAAGTAGCTTGGTTTCATATTTCCTCAACATAGTATCTGCATGAAGTGACCATCAATTTACTCTTTTGTTTAAACTGGAAAAGTGGCCACCGTGTGTGAAAAAATAAGATAATGGACAGATACATTTTAATTAAAACAGGTAACACTCACCAATTGTGTGTTGGGCTAAAGAATTTTAAAATAAAAACTAAAATAATCCGCAATTATGTTTGTGGCATTGTCGCGTAGCCTAACAAATAGAAGAATAAAGGCAAACAGAAAATAAGTGATTGCATTGAAAAATAAATGAACACTGATAACTACTATAGATTTCAGCAGTATTTGACTTGGGATGTCAGCTGCGCTCAGTGAATGGTGATTTGGTGATCATACTTGGGGGATGATGAATCAGCTGTAGATGCTGGAGTTGGAAGTTGTTGTAAACAAGCAGCTGAAAAGCTTTAGAATGTTACATTTCAGGTCGTCCCCACATGCACTTGGCATGACACTGACTTTTTAAATAATACGAATACAATAAAAACTCATAAACAAATGATTTTTCATGATGCAGTTTATTAAGGAGACAGAACAGATGTTAATTTCCAAACATTGCAGCCATTAAAAAACAGTTGTCAGTGGTTTGACATCAATCAACAAATGTTTCATTTACTCTTCCAGAGCACTTGTAGTGGACGGAGCCATTGGTGCAGCAGTAAGTGTCTATTTCCCTTGAAGAGCCTAAGAAGAGAGAGACAATTTTAGTTAAAATAATGTCTTGATTCAAAGTAGTGAATAAAACACTCGTGAAATGTTTTGTTTGTCAATAAAAATGATAGGATGTGATGACATGTATAGATAAAGGGAGCATAGGAGTAAGACCAACCGCTATGAGGGCTGAGACGAGGGCACTCAAATTACTGGTGGTTGGAGCAGCAGTGGTGGTTGTAGCAGCAGTGGTGGTGGTAGTCTGTGAAAAATCAGTAAGAAATATATTCATTCATCAAGTCTTTACAACTTAAAAACTGCCTCAAGAAAAGAAAGAAGAGATAGGAAAAGTTATGAAATAGACATTTCCACTCAGATGTATCCAATGATAAAATCTAGCAGACAGAGAGAAAACTCACCTCTCCAGAGTCTGAGCTGGAACTGGAACTGGACAGAGCCACACTCAGGAGGCATCCAAGCAGAAACACAACCTTCAGCATGATGTCGGTGATCAAAACTGCAAAACAGATGAAAATCTGGACTGAAATAACAATAGAACTAAAATATCATAAACCAACACCATCAAATAGAGACAAACTCTCAATGAAAACAATAAATCATAGTCACCCTGTCGTTTTCACAAAGTTGACAATGTCACACAGAATGTGAGAATGTTGTACTGAAAGCTGAGCTCCGCTTATATACAGTTAGAGAGGTGGATGTAACTCCATCTACACACTACGTTACTGAACGTTGGAATTTTCATTAGGAAATAATTCACCACCATGTTTATAAATGATGCAATTGTTAGAGTTTTTTTTTTATAAACTTAGACTACAGCGATCTAACGATCCTTATTTATAGTTCAAGGAACTGTAATTATTTCACGAGACTTTAAAATCTCTGTTTAAGGTTCCCCGAACCGGTTATATGTTTAGGATTTATAGATCCAAAGACCCCAGGCCTTCCTCAGCGTGTCTTATAGACACCTGGAAATCATAAAAAACTGCGTATTCCACTCTCAAGTTTCTGAACTTTAATATATTTACCGTTAATTCTATAAAATTTAGCAATATCAAACGGCGTTCAACTTCACGTACCACAGAGCCAATTTATCGTGTCCAATGTACAGTTATTCGGTTAAACAGGAAACTGCTCACCTTTCAATTTAACCCGGGCGGCTCAGTAATACGTTCAGAAAAAAATCGTTTTTCACTCACCGGACCAATTCGTCCAAACTTCCCTTTCGTTAAAAATCCTGTTCGTGACGCCATTTTGTCCTGTCGTTTCACTCCCCAGCACAGAAGAGAGGACAGATCTCTTGATGAAAGGAAGCCGCGGCGAACTTTAAATATAGTTCAACAAACCTTGAGATTGGATTAACACAGTAATTTATTATAAAAGACAGAAATACTGGCCTAACAAAGATTAGTCTTATACTTAGCCGATAAACGCGAAGGAAAACAGCCAAGGATGAAACACGTCGGCTCAGCACGAGGAGGAAAAGACAGAGAGAGTGAGGCAGCCGGAGCGTCCGCTATATATAAAACACGCGCTGCAGTAAATCCCCTCTTCCCATTGGCCACCGCTGGAAGGAGGCGTAAGCAACGTAATCTCCTATTGGCGGACCTTCACACAGACAGAACAAACTACGGTACCCATGATGCATTTCGGTATTTGTCCATCATCTACAGCTCGATAACAAAACAGTCCGCCGCCATTTTAACAGTTTGAATAAGTCCATGCAGGAAGCGTCACAGTTCGGAGGTCAAAGAAAACGTCATAACTCTAACACAATGTATTAGTCAACATGAGGAAAGTGTGATTATCGTTCTGAAATTATCAACCACCCCTTGTCAAAGTGAGGAAACAAATAAGCCAATGACCAGAGATGCATGAAACATGAGATTAGTGGATCATGAAGAAACTCCAGAAATCACATGTGGGTTAAAATGTTCTCCCCAATTTTGATTCAGCAGGGAACATCATGTTATCGAGTACATGCAACATGTTTACATAAGGGAGAACACAACCCAAGATAGAAGATGGGTGTTGAAGAAACTGTTGTAAAAGTAACCACAAATGCATTTACACAAGATTTGATCCAAAGTCCTATTAGGAAATCTTTGCACATGCACTTTTAGGCACACAGAGCGATATAATGGTCATCCTCGATGAAGTAGCTCAAACCCTTGATGCAACGAAAGAAAACATTAGCCAGATATATCCAAATTCTACAATTTAATCAACAAAATGGCCACCCCGTCTTGACTCACAATAAAGTCTGCTCCTGAGTTCCAGTCTCCGTACTTGTCTCGCATCTGCCCTTTTGAGACCAACATGAAAGTTGCGCAGCAAAAAAAAAAAAAAAAAGAAGCAACCAATGCAAAGCTGAATATGTTAACAACAGAGGATTCATACAGCCGACATATTAAATTGTTGAGGGCGTGTAGTAAATCACTGACCAATCAGCAGACGGCTCCTAAAAATCAGACCCTTTCTATGGTCCTGAGAACCCCAATAGAAGGGTGGTGGAAAAGCGACAGCCTTTGTTGTTGTTGTTGTTTCCAGAAAATCCCAAATTCTTGCAGTGGAAACCTGAAACTTAAAGGAAGATACCAGTCGATTCTTGCACTTTTTGTGTGGTGGAAACGGGTCTCAAGCGCTTGTACATGTATGTGTGAAGCTTAATGTATATTGTTACATCATAATGAGTACATTTCAAAAGGTAAACAATAATCAATCTAAATACAAATGCCATTCTTTTTCCCACTGATGTGCAAGTTGTGATGTTTTGAGGTCGGTCACATCACAGATGGAATTTATTTGGATGACAAATTAGAGCTACATGACAATACAGTATGATCTGCCTCAACAAACCTGAACAGCAACACATACACAAAACGAACAAAAAATGTCAATAAAAATAATAAGAGATGCAGGTATGCACGTACTGATGGCCTCACAAAGCTCACAAATTATACCAGCTGGTGATATGTAAAATTCTGATTGTTTCTTTGTCATACCCTAAAAAAAAATGGCCCTGATAGGAACTTTTGGCATGTCATTTAGACAAGAAATGCAGTTGAGTAACGAGTATCAAAACAAAAAGCCAAATCTCACTAAAAGCCAAATGGTTAAACAGATGTGGTTTTTGTTTCCACATTAGCCCCACCTTGAAATGTGGTAGTTGGAGATTTCTTAATAATTACAATTTCCCAACAGAGCTTCTCCGAGAACTGTATATAAGAAAAGTTCATCACTGAGAGAGACACCAGAACAACCTCCTGGATCCTCTGAGAGACAGTCTCCTCCAACTCCTAAATCTTAGACGGTAAATATATGGATGTTAAACTTTGTGTCTTTGGATTTTTGTTAATCTTGTTTATTGATGTTTTTTAAACCTTGAATACATTTGTTTTCATTGGGAATAACTTTTCAAAAACACCCTTTATTCGTTTCAACAGATAAAACCACTACCACCATGCTAAAGGTTGTGCTTGTACTTGGATGCCTCCTGAGCACCATCCTGGCTAAACCTGTTAGTGTGACAAATTTATAATTCATCTAATATTTCTAAGTGTTCTTATATGTGGATTAGTTTATTTTGTGATCGTATATAATGGAATTCATTTTTTCTTCAGATGGATCATGTAGAGACATTTCATGACTCTGACTCATCTGCTGAAGTGAGTTTCTTCTTAAAGGGGGTCATATAATGAAAAACTCTCTTTCTAATAGTTTCCCATACCTGGGAATGACGCCCCAGAAATGAAGAGAATCTGTCATCCCTCTCCCTGGCTTGTTTGTTCCAAAGACTGTGTTCCAATGAGAAAATCAGAAATCAAACATTACATTGTGTCATTGGGGGTTTAGCCAATCCCCATCAAGGTTGGCCTTCCCACAATTATGCATCTCTGCTCTGACACATGGCACAATGAGAGGAAATACGTCCTCCTCTTCCCAATATGGGCATGTGTATGGGGAGCCAGTCCAGCTCACACAGACACAGCAGATTCTGAATGCAGCTCCTACGATCCAATATCCAGATGGATGAAAATTAAGCAACAACTGGATTTGGGGCAATAAACTTTGAATACAATGTTATTGGACTAACGAGACTCATGTGAAAGTGTTGAAAAGCTGAACAATATGACTCCTTTAACATGTGTAAACATCAACTAATCCTGCTAGTGTGACAGATTCATAATTTATTCAATCTTTTAAAGTGTTGGAACAAATTGTTGACTAATATATAAAGATAAAATATAATATAATATAATGTATATATAATATATAATGTAATTATACATTAAATGCATGTTTTCTCCAGATGGATGGGGTGCATAGACGAGTTGCTCGTGCTGAAGACGTGAGTTTTATCTTTAATTTCTGAAATCGTAAAATGTGTCAACATCAGTTGTTGTAAAATTCCTCGATGTGAACAATCAGCCAATTTTAAACACCATTTTTAAGCCTTGATTTAATAGCAAAGCTGTTTCAGACAATTCTCCAGAAATGTGTTGTCATTACTGGACCTGATTTACTTTTTTTTTTTTTCACCTGTTCTTGATTTCAGTCTACCACTAGTGGCCCTACTAGTCGCACGCTTACCCTGAACGCGCTGATTGAGATTATTTCAGCAATCTTCCAGGCATTTGTAACAACCCCCACTACAGCACCCACAACCACCACTGAGGCAACGACTCCCACCCCTACAGCACCCACAACCACTGTGGCACTCACAACCACTACTACCACTGCAGCACCCACAACCACTCCCACCACTGCAGCACCCACAACCACCACTGTGGCAACCACTACCACCGCCGCTAAGTAAGACAGGTTGGTCTTACTCCTTTGCTCCTATCAGGTAAAATATACCCACCCTAAAATGAAAAATTTACGCAATGTAAAACCAAGTATTGAATTAGATAGATTTTCTATTATCACATCATATCATTTTTTTAATGACAAAAAAACGAAAACATGAGTGTTTTTCAGTATTTGGAATCAAGAAATGTTCTTAATCAAAATGTTCTTTCTCTTCTATAGATTCTTGCTTCATTAGGAAACCAGTGACCAGTGCACCAATGGCTCCATCCACCACAAGTGCTTTCAAAGAATGAATGAAACTTCATTTGATTGGCATCAAACCACTGACAACTGTTTTCAATGGCTGCAAAGTTTGGAAATTGACATCTGTTCTTCTATCTCCTTAATAAACTGCATTATGAAAAATGTATTGCTCATTGAGTTTACCTTGTAAATCAAATGTTGGAAATGCATTATTTCTTTATTGTATTCATTCGATTTTAAAAATCAAAGAGATGTCAGCGCTGCTCAATGAATGGTGATTTGGTGATCAAACTTGGGGGATGATGACTCAGCTGCAGGTTTTGGAGTTGAAAATCATTCTAAACAAGCAGCTGAAAATGTTGGATTTTAGGTTTTCCCTACATGCACTTAGTTGAGATGTGGCATGACATCAATCCCACACCAATACTGCTCAACAATCTACCACAACATAGTAATTATCAATGTTAATAAACACAATAATATTGCTTGAACTTGGAAGTCTGACAAAAAAATGTGAACAGATGCACAAAGGTTTAACAGAAAAGGTCAAGGATTGATTTATGAATAAAACTGGACAAATGCAAAAGGCTCAGTGTGGCTAATGATTACCAGTTCACCAGAAAATAAAGGCTGAAAGAACGGATTATGTGGTAACAAACAATTTGAAATGTTCACATTACAGAGTTGGTAGCAGCACCCGACATTTGTAAAGAATTGGCAGAGGTATCCGTATGAAAACTGCCACAAAAATCAAATCAAATCAAGGGACCCAGCAATAAAAGTTACAGATATAAGGATAGGGCGTTAAATGTGAAAAAAAGATTTGTTCCTGGAGAAACTTTATTTTAGCATCCATCCATCCATCCATCCTTGTATCCATCCATCCATCCATCCAGGGTGAAAGTAAATTGCACCTTGGAAGGGTCTCCATTTCTTGAGAATGTTTTCAATGTGGAACTGGAGAGAGATTCACAGGTCTACCTGTAGGAAGCAGGTAGACCTGTGTGTGTGTATCTATCTATCTATCTATCTATCTATCTATCTATCTATCTATCTATCTATCTATCTATCTATCTATCTATCTATCTATCTATCTATCTATCTATCTATCTATCTATCTATCTATCTATCTATCTATCTATCTATCTATCTATCTATCTATTCTTCTTCTCTCAGTGAAGGCGGACGCTTCTCTCTTCTCTCCTCTCCCCCTCGCCCTCCCTGCTTGCTGCTACCGTCCTGTACTGTCTCATGTCAGATCTAACAAGAGCCTCTCTTCACACCCCCATCCGAATTTAACCGGAACCATGGAATTGATCAACTGGTCTCTCAATGCGATCGACCAAATTTTTACGACACGACGACCGGGCAAAGGAGAGCCCGCATGTCCCGATGGGACGTTTGCAGCCGGATATATGCTGGATTCCTGGGGTTCCTGGAGGTCCCTGTGTTTGGCCATGCTTTCCATCGAGCATCTGGAGGACCTCTACATATTGGGATTCATGATAGCAGGTATGCTGCTGATTGGGGCTGGCGGCTTTCTGATCTATCTTAAAGTTGAGAACACACGGGCAGCTGCATTGGGAAGGCTGCCTATCGTCACTGAAGGACTCTATTTAATACTGACAAAAGTATGGAACGTAATAGTTAAAGTGAAGTATTGTAATAGTAACCTACTGTTGCACCAAGAGTAGAATCCCCACCCCATCTCTGCCTGTCCATATGTCGAAGTGTCCTTGAGCAAGACCCTGAATCTCAAACTGCTCCCAATGGATAGACAAGGTGTCTTGTGTGTGAATGGGTGAATGTGACAAACGATTCAGGGAGCTAAACTGCTCAAGCAGTTGAAAACTCCTCTATAAAAGTGAAATCCATTTACAATTCAGCAATTATTTCATCTCATTGTTTAGAGAAGATAAAGCATTTTCTAAAAGAAGTGAGTCGGTGAAGGTCCTATCATATATTGTATAAGAAGTCTGATTCCAACTTTAACAACATATACAAAGTGTAGAGGATTTCCCACAGCATTTCATCACATTTTCCATCCAGGCAAACAGAAAATCCTAAAATATACGACACCTGATTGGCTGACTGATTTGTTCAATTTAATTCTTTGAAGAAGTAATCTTCTCACCTCATGTCGCACAGTTTCATGGAAATTCTTGCCGCGTTTAACATTGGAATGCATGTACTATCAGATTTGTGATGTTATGAAAGGTCCATGTCAAACTGCTTCATGTATTCACTCACCTTTAAATATTTTGGTGAAAATATTCACATTAATAATGCTTTAATGAAAATGTTATTTCTTAATGAAATACAAGCAAAGCACAACTCACAGAGAAACATTTTCAAACACTGTTACGTAACAATAACAACAATAATTATTATATGTATTTACTGTTCATTTGGTTTTTATGTGATATGACTTGGTGATTTTACAGACATATAATTTGTTAAAAGTAGCTTGGTTTCATATTTCTTTAACACAGTATCTGCATGAAGTGACCATCAATTGAGTCTTTTGTTTTAACTGGAAAAGTAGCCACTGTGTGTGAAAAAATAAGATAATGGACAGATGAATGCAAATTAAAACAGGTAACACTCACCAATTGTGTGTTGGACTAAACAATAATAAAATAAAAACAAAGATAATCTGCAATAATGTTTGTTGCATTGTTGCGTAGCCTAACAAATAGAAGAATAAAGGCTAACAGAAAATAGGTGATTGCATTGAAAAATAAATGAACACTGATAACTACTATAGATTTCAGCAGTATTTGGCTTGGGATGCCAGCTGCACTCAGTGAATGGTGATTTGGTGATCATACTTGAGGGATGAGGAATCAGCTGTAGATGCTAGAGTTGGAAGTTGTTGTAAACAAGCAGCTGAAAAGCTTTAGAATGTTGCATTTCAGGTCGTCCCCACATGCACTTGGCATGACACTGACTTTTTAAATAATACGAATACAATAAAAACTCATAAGCAAATGATTTTTCATGATGCAGTTTATTAAGGAGACAGAACAGATGTTAATTTCCAAACATTGCAGCCATTAAAAAACAGTTGTCAGTGGTTTGACGTCAATCAACAAATGTTTCATTTACTCTTCCAAAGCACTTGTAGTGGATGGAGCCATTGGTGCAGCAGTAAGTATCTATTTCCCTTGAAGAGCCTAAGAAGAGATAAAACATTTTAGTTAAAATAATGTCTTGATTCAAAGTAGTGACTAAAACACTCGTGAAATGTTTTCTTTGTCAATAAAAATGATAGGATGTGATGACATGTATAGATAAAGGGAGCATAGGAGTAAGACCAACCGCTATGAGGGCTGAGACGAGGGCACTCAAATTATTGGTGGTTGTAGCAGCAGTGGTGGTTGTAGCAGCAGTGGTGGTTGTAGCAGCGGTGGTGGTAGTCTGTGAAAAATCAATAAGAAATATATCCATTCATCAAGTCTTAACAACTTAACAACTGCCTCAAGAAAAGAAAGAAGAGATAAGAAAAGTGATGAAATAGACATTTCCACTCAGATGTATCCAATGATAAAATCTAGTAGACAGAGAGAAAACTCACCTCTCCAGAGTCTGAGCCGGAACTGGAACTGGAACTGGACAGAGCCACGCTCAGGAGGCATCCAAGCAGAAACACAACCTTCAGCATGATGTCGGTGATCAAAACTGCAAAACAGATGAAAATCTGGACTGAAATATCAATAGAAATAAAATATCAGAAACCAACAACATCAAATAGAGACAAACTCCCAATGAAAATAATAAATCATAGTCACCCTGTCGTTTTCACAAAGTTGACAATGTCACACAGAATGTGAGAATGTTGTACTGAAAGCTGAGCTCTGCTTATATACAGTTAGAGAGGTGGATGTAACTCCATCTACACACTACGTTACTGAACGTTGGAATTATCATTAGGAAATAATTCACCACCATGTTTCAAAATGATGAAATGCATTAGTCAACATGAGGAATGTGTGATTATCATTGTGAAATTATCAACCACCCCTTGTCAAAGTGAGGAAACAAATAAGCCAATGACCAGAGATGCATGAAACATGAGATTAGTGGATCATGAAGAAACTCCAGAAATCACATGTGGGTTAAAATGTTTTCCCCAATTTTGATTCATGTCATCGAGTACATCTGTGGTGCTTTTTGCTTATAGTTAGATTATATTTTTTGAAATCCATCTCTTTCTCTCCCATTCTGATGGGAATCAGCTTTCTCTTGATGATTGATTAGCACAATATAAAATAAAGCTAATTAAACATTGTTTCTTACAAATATGGCATCATTTAAAAAAAGCTCATTTTACTACAGAGTAAATTAAATAAATAATAAAGATGACTTCAGGGTCTTAGTTCAGATCATCCATTCCATGCCCCGTTTCATGCACTGTATACTTTTAATTGCTCTCTCATTTAATGTATCTAATTTAAAAATCGACCATCATATGTGTGTGTCTGTGTGTGTGTGTGTGTGTGTGTGTGTGTGAGTGTGCGTGTGTGTGTGTGTGTGTGTGTGTGTGGTCAAATAATAACACATTGCAAAATGTTGTGCCAATAATTGTGTTCCAATAGAAATATCGCTAAACCTGTACAAGGATCTTCATGTTGTTCTTGGGGTTCAGTTTAAAACCAGCAGGCCTTTTAAAATATGATATCTTCAAATAACTGGATATAGTAGTGTATGTTCAAATCAATGCTCTTTATTGAACTCGATTGTGAGACAGTGTACGATGAATTGCTATCCATCCTATCCTGAAATGTATATATATATATTTTTTTTATATAATTTCTTGGCTGTTTTAGTTTTCCTTCATCTTTTTGCCAAAACATTTTGTGTACATTGGAGTGGCTGTGGCTCAGTTTGGAAAGCGTTCCTCTCATATCCGAAACGTTGCACGTGAAGTTCTTCATTTCCCGAAGCAAGGCACTCAACCCCAAACTGAGCACCTTGCATGGCGGTCGTCACCACAGGCGTGTGAATGGGTGAATGTGATTAACAGTGGAAAGCACTTTGGGGATTGCTCAAATGGTGGAAATGCACTATATTATGGAATCACAGAAGTGCCAGGGAATAAATATGGAAAGATAAAGATAATCAATAATACAAAAAATATACAAAGGTAGTCATATTCTTTTTCTGTCTTGTCTTAGCTTATTCCATTTTGTCAATGCTTCTCCTGTCTTTGTCTTTGTCTTTTTCATTTGTTTTTTGTCACTGCATTTTTGTCATTTGCATTTCATACTATATAAGTAAAATCCATTTACCAATTACAGGCCCTTAAAACTTTTAGATTATCAGTACAAAATCTGCAAGGGACTTGCAATCAGCTGAAAAGAGCAGTAGAGCAAATACAAGAGGGCTATCATGTGTAAACAAAGTATTTCCAAAGGATTGAGCAAGTATTGTTTTGCAGGTAGGAGGGTGGCTCATTGCAACGTTTCTCAAACACTCATTTCTGTGTGTGTGTGTGTGTGTGTGTGTGTGTGTGTGTGTGTGTGTGTGTGTGTGTGTGTGTGTGTGTGTGTGTGTGTGTGTGTGTGTGTGTGTGTGCGCGTGCGTGCGTGTGTGTGTGTGTGTGTGTGTTTGTGTGTGTTTCAATCTATCAGGATTCTAAACAGGATTAGGACAGTATGAGGAGCTTTCATGTTACAAAAACGCTGTCTCGCCAGACACTGAATTTTTGGCCATGTTTCCAGAAACAGATCACCATGACAGCAACCACATCCGAGATGAAGTAACTCTTTGAAAGAACAAGAGCGTTGTTGACACACCGAGGCTGTTTAAAAGCTCATGGAGTTTCCTGAAAGGACCAATTGAAGGTTGGGAATGCAAGCTTTATATTTTATTCATTATTAAATTGTTTGCTTTTAAGTATCACAGGGTTCGATCAGCCAAGCAAGATGAAGTTTCCTCTTCTGATGGTGATTTTTCTGATCAGTTCACCTGCTGCTGTGAGTAAGAAAATATCTTTATTTTAATTACAATTTACGAAACATTCATGGGATATTGACAATATATGCCAAACCTTTTAATTTCTTTTTGTTTTCCACAGAGCTGTGATAGCAGCGACTCCAGCAGTGAATCTCACAGTAACGAGGTAAGAAATTATTTATAATTCATCAGAGAGAAAAAAATTTGTCATGCAAAGCAGGGATGTCAAACATGTTGCCGTCATTATATTTGTGTCTGTGTTGCGTTTCTGCAGAGACATCTGGGGGTTCCACCCACACTGGATCCTAAATTTACGATGCTTTTGTGTCGGCTGTTTCCAAGAGTCTGCCCGCAACCACCTCCACCTCCAACAACTCCATCAACAACTTTAGCAGCAACGCCACCTCCTGGACCGCAGACAACTGAGGAGCCCAGAGGAGACAGCAGGTGACCTTCTTTGACCCGAGAAGAACAACAACAAAAAGATCACTCATTGATGATTAGACGCAGATTGTGTGCATTATTTTATCAAGTATGCCAATAGTATTTCTTGCATGTCCGTTTTAGCAATAATGAAATGTGTAAAAATAAATATATGAGGATGTATGCCTTTTGCTGTAATTTTTATTGACCTCATTTTCATTTTCATCATGTTTTATGTAGCTCTTGCTCATGCTAAACGTCGAGCACTTATGACTCGAGACATGCGAAACTGAGACTCAGTCTGGTTGTAATGACGAGGTGGGTTTTGCAGACACTAGTGGGAGGGTGGCGACGATACGCCAGTGTAATATCCACCCAGGGGGCACACACATCACCACCCCTGGATCAACAGGGCTTAAGAAAGGGATGAGTCTTAAGCTGGAAAATACCAGTGTGTGTGCTTCTTCGGTAAAGTCTGTCGTACCATTTATTTTTTCCTGACTTTCATTCACTGCACTGTCAACTCTTTACACTCTTTCATGAATACATACAGTATCTTTTTATTGAGTAACCTAGTTACTTATATGTGTTTTTTGTGCATGTTTTGCACAGCTGCTCATTATGAATGTTCCCTTTTTTATTTTCACTTGACTTCACTGTTGAACTTAAAAAAAAAAAAAAGTAAATAACTTTAAACATGCACTGAATAAATGCTTGTACTTATATTCTGGATTGTGTTTGAGTATGGGATTGTATGGGTGGTTGTAGGCATATTTATCAAAATGCCAAGTGTTATTGCAATCAATGATTTATTTAAAAAAAACAAAAAAACCTATATGTGTGGTTGTGATCTTTTTCCTATTGCAATCACATGTTTTGGGAGCCTAACCAGGTTGTTTTATAGCTGAGTGTGTTTTTGTCTTTTGAAATGGATCAAATTCATGATCGGATATACTTTTACTTCCCTCATGTAGTTCAGTCTTTTATGTGTTTTGGGACATTTCAAATTTACAGGAAAATTCAAACATAAAAGAAACAAACTAATGTCTCTTGGATGTTTTGTTTTTTTCCTGATAAGGCTGTCTGTGCAGTTTTCTTTCAAATTGACATTGTGAAATGAAATGTAATGTGCACATCGAAACGCATTCAAAACTGCTGTGCATAAGCATGAGAGACTGTCTGTGTTCATAAGTCCCATAGTTAAAACTGACAGTCACATCTGTTTTATGCAGGATCAAAATAATCTGGCCTGTTCTCCGTAGTCTTTATCACCCAGTAATTTATTATCCAAAACAACTTAGCTTGTGTTTCAAAATCACGAGTTCCATGCAGTGTGACCAGAAAACATGTTATAACGTGATCTGCAGCTGTCAAACTGCCAGGTTCTGTTTTTTATTATTATGAAATAAGCAGTCAGTTATTCAGTGAGCTTGTTGTTTCTTAGTTTGTTCAGAGGTGAAGAAGCTGAAGAGCTGTTCCTTCTTTCTACTCTGGGCTGTCATCAGCAAAAACATGTAACCAAAACTGGGTGGATGTGAAATGAGTCATCATGTTGACTAACTGACAGCAAACTGAGAATTAAGCTTCACATCAGAATATATCTATTGTACCTGTGTTGCAAGCAGCCTTGAATAATTATCTTACCTTCATAAGGGCAGATTGCTCTATGTCTATATCAGCTGTTTTCTTGCTGAGTTTACTTGTAATTCCAATAGCGCTTCTCACTTCATGACTGTTGCTTTTTTTTTTTTTTTTACTTAAACTCCTCATAACGAAGTAATAAAATATCAGAGATAATGTTTACAATTAGCTAAAGTTAAACAGAAACACAATAAAATAGCCACATGCAATTATGAAGTCAGGACTAGTGATGTCAGACAATATAAGTCCTGCTTTGCAAGATTTACTTCCCAAAGTAAGTGGGACACTTTATCTCTTTATCTGCAGTAAAATAAAGTTACTGCAATGCTTTTTTAATGGAGTATGTTACTAATGTGGAGCTGTCAATAATTAAACAATTCACACTAGTGTCAAGTAAATAGTGTGACATTTATATTAATAATGAATTTACATCTGCAAATGGTCTTTGTGCTATTATAAATCATTGTACTAACTTTTTTCAAAAATATTTTCCTTGTGCCATAGCTGAGTAGATATGACATGATCTTGTTTTGAGAAAAATAGGGGCAATAATGAATAGATAATTAAATGTGAACGATGGAATGTTTTTAGTTTGTAATTGATCTATCCATCTGCATATTTAGATATTCAATTATACATCCATATATTTTTTTGCACGTTACACACCTTTGGCTGAGCCATAATAACAAGAGGGAGACAGTGACACATCAACTGAAGCCACAGGCGCACTGAGCAACTGGGAAACCACAAGTCCCGGCCTCCCGAGGGTTTGTTTATTATTTTCTATAGACATGACAGCATCATAATTGGAAGAAAACATGCAGTTCTGTGAGTTCTGTAGATTTTCTTTGACAGATAATTAGGTCAAATTTGTCTGGTCCGTTCTGCCATGCGATTGGTCCTTTTACTCTGCAAGCAATGCATAAGTTAATGCTCTCCTCAAAGCAGTTTCAGTGACTCCTCTGCGTGTGCAGCCGGTATCCTCTGGAAATAATTTCTAAAAAGGTTTTGGACTTTAATTTTTGAAAATGATTCCTGTGATCCTATTATGTCTCACTGTCACCGTGGCTGCTGGACCGGTAAGTACGCATTGATTTTCAAGAAGAAGAAGAAATCATTAGTCATGTTTGTCATACTCATTAATTCATTTATTTATTGTCTGACTTTTTATTATTCTTTTTTTTCCCAGGTCACTTCAAAGGCCCTTCCTTCTCAGCTTGCACAGAAAGGAGTCACTCAAGCTCAAACTATCCAGACTGTTGACGCCACAAACCAGAACCTTGAGAATCCGACGCCTGCCCCTCATTCAGCAATCCTGGAGCAGCCACAGACTTCTGTTCCCCAGCAGCAGACTCCCCAGAGTTTACCGCCGCTCAGTCCTTTCCTGCAGCACTACACTTGGTCTCCACAGGGTGGCAGCCCACTCATCATCCCTCTGCAGCCAAACGTCCAAGGATTTCAGCCGACGAATCAGCTGATGTTGTCACAGCAGCCTCTGGTAGGACAGAAATAAAAAATTTAAAAAATAATAAAATAAATGCAGCTTTTTCTCGAGTGGATACATATTATTCTCTTACCAAAAACAAAACAAATTGAATCTTTCCGATTTTCTTTCTGGGGCTGTTTTCAGATCATTCCATCTTTTGGATACTTCCCAATGTTCTCATCCCCATACAGCAGTCACCTGGTAAGATCTGCATATACTCAAATAGTACACACACACACACACACACACACACACACACACACACACACACACACACACACACACACACACACACACACACACACACACACACACACACACACACACACACACACACACACACAATGTTTTCCAAAACTGAAATGTCGATTGAGAATTGTGAACTTCAGGATCTCAACCTTTTTTGTTGTTGCTTTTTTTTTACGTTGCATTGCAGGTTTCCTTTAAAAAAATATTCCACGTGTCATCAATATGCAGTGTAGGAAACATGAAGCAACCTGAAAGTCTTCAATAACCTACAGTGTTATGGAAATGAAGAGACTGCTTCCCACTGTCTTTTCACCTCATGTCAAAACTCATTATATGGGAGTTTAGGCATGGAAGTTTAATTCATTTATTTCTTTTTGCTTTTACAGGTCCCCCCTTATGTAAACTCTATGATTCCTGAATCACCAGTGGCACCATCTTCACCATATCGGTTACCAAATAGCCCAGTGTCACCTGCAGAAAATCCTGCAGGAGCAACTGTTTTTGCAGGAACTGCACCTCAGTCAGTGAAGCCACAGCAGCAGCCACAGCAGCAGCCGCAGCAGCCGCAGCAGCCGCAGCAGCCGCAGCAGCAGCAGCAGCAGCAACTGCAGCTGCAGCAGCAGCAACAACAACAGGTATTTTGTCACAAAATAATCAATATGTATACATATTCAGCCTCAATCTACTGCAGAAACTTGAAGCAAAGTAAAAAGCTGAATAATATTAAGGCTTTTTCTGACTCGTAGAATCCCCAGCGGGTTGTGTACATGCTGCAGCAACCAATTGTGAGTGTTGGTGAACCTTCATATTTCCATAATTAATGTTCTTCTCGGTATCACAATTGTCTGTTCTGAGAAAAAGTAATTTGAAATGTGCTGTCACAATTCAACAGAGTTCTCCACTTGGCAGTCTCAGCTCAGAGGAACTCCAGGTAACCACGCCAAGATTTTATCACTGTCTGTCAGCTTGTACAAACAAACTGTTTAGTGAACTCACTGATCCCGACAATGATCCAGTTGTTCCTCACCGTGTGCTTCTCACTCTATCCTTACTTCTTTTATCCCTCTCAGATGGCAGCTAAAATGGGGCAGATTGGTGTGTACATCCCAACTCTGCTCTCGAACCAGCCTGTGGGCGCCGCTCAGCCTCAGGGCCAGGCCGCTGGACTCACAAACCCAGCACAGCAAAGTGCCTCACAAACCGTTGAGACCTCTGCAGCTGGAGCTCCACAGCCCCAGAGGCAGCCTCGTACGGGCTCACAGCCGGATGCTGCTGGTGGTCCTGCAGGGTTGGAGGCAGCGCCGCAGGAAGCAGGCGGTGTCCAGACCCCTGTTCAACCCAAAGCCTAGCACACCCAAGGAAATGCTGTCTGAAATCACGTCCAACAGAGAGAAAATTAGGTGAAAAGTCGTTACGACACATAATGGAGTAGGGTTTTTGTGTTTTCTTGAATTTATTTAATATCTTTTTTTTTTCATACAGAATATCAAATAAAAGAAAATCCAAACAGATTGCGTTTCTTCTGATGTCATTAGTTGTGTCATTATTCATTCATTCATTCATTCATTCGTTCATTCATTCATTCAGTTTTAAGCAATTTTATCCACCCATCCATCTATTTCATATACCTCTGAGAAGCGAAGGGCTGGAGCCAATCACAGAGGGGAACACAGTATGTACATGCTGAACAGGTCCATCACCATGAGAGAGAAATCCCACACAGTCACACAATCAATCAGGCAATTTGGAGTAAGTGGTTCATCTTGGACTGATGTCTTTGGACTGTTGGACAAAGCCAGAGAGGGTCAACATACGCACAGGAACAACTTGGAAAGTCAGTCAGGAAAGACCCCCACCCCCACCAGACTCGATATAAAAACATTGATTGTTCTCGATGTGAGATGAGGTTTTTAAACTTGTTTTTATAATTCCAATGATCACCCCTGACACTCACAGGTGTTGCGAACACACAAGGTGTCTGCACATTTCTGATAGACATGAGCAACCAGTTACCCATCAACATCCAGCAGGTGTAGCTCTCGTTTGAGGTCATCTGAGTTCACGTAGTTAATTCTATACTCAACTTTCTCTTGTGGGAAATATCTCCCCCTTTAACTGTACGCATGGTAGTTAACTTCTTAATTGGTCCGTGTGCCATCAGCTTCATCGCAGGTATTGCAATTTCCTGAAACTATGTTGTTGACATGAACCACTGCGGTTGGGGGAAAATCACAAGAGCAGCGAGGGAGAATCAAAGCTGTATTGATTCAACAATCATTCACCAATTCACTTTATTCACCAATTCATCTTTCACAAATAACCTTGATGCCCTTTTTGAGGATATGATATGTTGCGGGGGGCGGGGGAGTGCATGATGAAACATATCAAATGTGATTGATGAGTGCTTCAAGCCAAAAGTCTGTTATGAGACAAAGATATGACTGCCAATTTCGTAATCATGAAATATAAAACATTGGCTGATTACCAATACCTGTCAAATTCTTGCCCATCCTTTGTTGAGTCAGCAAATAAATAGGGGTAGATCTCGCTCCACTAATCACACACCTCTTCAGCAGTCAGTCAGTGCTCACGTGCGCCCAGAAAGGAAAGGTAACAATGTTCACTGATATCATTTAAAATCCTGAATGAAATTTCGAAATGTTGGGCTTTTTTTATAATGATGAATAATGGCATGTCATAACACAAAACCTCTTTTTGCAGCTTCAAAATGAAGTTCATACTGCTTGCCGGCATCTTTGGGCTGGCTGCCTGTGCCCCTGTAAGCAAAATGCTTTTTAATTTAGTGCTACATCCTAAATATTCAATGCTACAAAATAAGATTTCCTCACCTGACAGTCCATTGTAGCAATTGAAAATCCTTGAGTCATCCTTCATCTCATCTGCAGAGTTTGAATCTGAGATTTTGTTCAGGTTTTCTTTGTTGACAGTGTTGCCAGTGCCACTCTGTAGCTTTAAGCAATTTTCACAAGTCCAAGGTTGACTAAAAACTGATTTCACACTGACCCGGAGCTTCATGGATTTGCATTTATTTCTCTCCTCCACAGCCGCAGATGTTCATGGAGTTTGACATCCGTCACGCTCCCGCTCAGGTACGACGAACAATTTAGTTCAGCTCATGGCCTACGCACAAAAGCCACGGTAAAAAAAGAAAAACAGCAGCACATTTTCGTACATCACTGAATAAGCTGAGCGCACTAGTGTGCGATTATCTCTTCACCACTGCTCGTAATGTCCTCGAAGCTAAGCTGCTTAAAGGATCTTTCACTGTTTGCAGTTGCTTTCGCAGATATTTTTTCAAAAAAAGAATTGCCTGAAATGTAAATTTGATTAATGTGATGTTCACAGGCAGCCCAGGCTATCCCTGCCGGAGCTTCATTGGATTCTCTGGATGTTGTAAGACACTATTGCTACACTTTAACATACTTATTAAAACAGAAGTAATTTCATGTCAGATTTGTTATGATGATCTTGGCTGTTTTAACTTCCAGCTGCTCCCAGTCGATGACCAAAAACGGCCTCTTGGAGGACCTGTAAGTGACAAAAGTTAAGCTTGACCTAAGTATATTAGTTTGCACTTTGCAGACTTTCAAATTTCAGAATTTAAGATTAATTGAAAGCTTAATTTATAGCTTGACTGAACAAGAACCTATCTATTCAGAATGCATATGTGCACAATGACAATTCTATGCTTTTAAATCACACCTTTATTTTATTATACCTCACTTACTACATTTAAAATGCACGTCTGACTGCGTGGTTGTGTCTTCACTGAAAGGTCCGAGGCTTCATCAAGCAGGAGATCCCGCAGCCCAATGGGCAGGAAAGCAAAGATGTGGTGGGTTGCTGCAGATTTCGGACTCTCTGTTGGAATTCATGGTGAAATTTAGCCCAAACATATGACCTCTTCGTCTCATATGCTATAGTACTACGCCTTTGGATTCAATCAACCAGAAACTGCTGTCGCTGACCCTGTGGCTCCAGTTGTTGTTGCCAAAGCAGCCCCTGTTGCTCCAGTTGCTCCTGCTGCTCCTGCTGCTCCTGTAAGAATAACTGATCATTTACATTACGAGATATTTATGACCACAAGACGTTTAAAAACGAATTAAAACAACTTCAGAAGACTGCAGCAAGAAGTCATCTGAAGTTCAAAGTAGCAAAGAGTGCAACAGGTTCATTCCGATAAGTGGGTGTTGCATAAGTCTTCCAAGTTTTTCTGCTGAGTTGCTGAGAAACTTGACTCCTCAGCAGACATGTGAGAGACTGCTTGTAATTGAGGATGACTCATCAGAAGCCTCTGTCATTTCAGGCTGCCAAACGCTTGGGTGATGATGATGACGACGACGATGACTAAATAGACAGACTCTGCACTCAGCGTCTCACACACACAGGTACCAATAGACACGAAAACATCTAATCCACATCGAATCTCATGGAGTGCATGACATCAGTGGATATTTCAATACTCCTTGTTTAATATTTATAAAAACAAAGCACCTGTGGAACATAAATGAGTTTCTTTTGTGGATGAATGTTTGTCAAGGTACTGACACTTTTATTTGCTTTTCAGGCAAACGGTGGTGCAAAAGTAGCAACTTCAGTAAACAATGAGCAGCCAATCATGTTGTTTACTAAGAAATTGCAAAATAAAAGTTGTGCTATGGATTCTGTGGGAACAACACTGTTCAGATGGAATGAAAAGATGCTGTATGCAATCAAAATGATGCAATAAAAATGGTGCTAAGCAATAAAATGTGACTTTTTTTTGTGAGATTCAGCAAGCTGTTCCTCCCATATCTTCATGCACCAACATGTTTTCTCCAGTTGAGTATGTTATATCTGTCGTTTAGAATAAATTTAAAAAAAACTCTCATTCACCTACTGTGTTCTGATTCTTTGCTTAAGATAACTTAACAAAGAAAATTAAAAACAAGTTGGAATTTTGCAGGAACAACATTGTAAACGTTATCACATGAATAACGATGCAAAAATATATTGTAATATACACTCACATGCACATAAGTTGACACTGGTAGCTGGAAGCTGATCTGATCTGATCTGATCTGATCTGATCTGATATATATATATATATATATATATAAATAAATAAATAAAATGTTGTAATGGCAGAATAGAGGTGGCACAGTGAAGGTGTGATCTTCTCTAGACAGTGTAATCAAACCCAGTCTGCTATTATGCAGAAAGTGGATTTGACCACTGGTCATTTAGTAAAGCTGGAGACTAGACACCTTTACTGCACCCACTCATTGGGTAACATCACTCCTATCCACTGTGATTGGCTCTGAGGTGAGCACGGTCCCCTATAAAAATCCAACTAACCTGGTGAAAGACAGAATACGATCCGCTGGCATCATCCTGCTCATCACCTTCACTTCAGGAGTGTCTTTGGGGGTTTAACAGCAGGTGAGTTATGGAATGTCCTTGTCATTTTCTCAATGCTTTTCTGATAGGAAGCAAACATCCACTGTGACTTTGACAAGAGTTATATAAATTCTGAAAAATGTATTTAATATCTGCAGGACAACCATGAAACTGGCCATCCTGTGCCTGTGTTTGGCGAGTACAGCCTGTGCTGCACCGGTAAATACTAAATTGCAGATTTTCACTTTCGAAAGAATCTTAGATTCTTATTTTCTTTTTCTTTTTTAATCATTTAAACGCTTCATAGGATCTCACTCTTTCTGTTTATGCTTGTTTTAGTTTCAGTACTTGCCTCATTACACAGCTTCCAGACCAGCTCCACTCCCACAGGTGATAGTGCTCAAAATGTATTCACTCTTTTAAAGTTCCTGTTCAGCCTCTGCTTTTGATTGTTACAATGTTAGAAATGGACATTACACAAAATAGAAAAACAACCATTTTGACAAATTTTCATCATTTTAGATGAAAAACCCCTTCACTGCTGGATTCCCACAACCTGCATTGCCTGGTGCTTACAGCGTGGAGCTCGTATGTCAAAATCCTTATTTCTAAATGCTGCATTTATATTTCCATCTTACTCAGTAATCATGGCTCCTCCTGGGGTTTGAAGTTATGCTCACAGTACACATGTGTATTTGTGTTTTCTTGAAGATTTACCCACACCGATTTGGTGCAGCTGCTGGACCGGGCCCAGCTCAGGTAACAACTCAACCATTCAGTAAACTTTATTTCATATGAGAATAAGGTGAAAGATTGCAAAAGTCAATGTTTTTCCACCTGGGTGACTGTGGGGGAGGAGGGGATTCCAAAGACCACAGGATGGGCTTGAGGCTTTGCCCTCTTGAAACTATCATAAACATGAATTAGACACTTTCCAAACAATTTAGAGCAGGGGTGGGCAATCTTCGTCCTCGAGAGCCGCAGCCCTGCATGTTTTAGATGTTTCCCTGCTCAAACACATCTGAGTTCTCATGATGAGGCTCTGCAGAAAGCTTGATAACGAGCCACTAATTCCTGTCAGCTGTGTTGATGTGAGGACACATTGAAACCTTGCATGACTGCAGCCCTTGAGGACCAGGATTCCCCACCACTGTCCTTAAATTTCAATATTTGGCTTCCCTATAGCACACATTTTCGCAGTAATCAGAAATGAGAACGGGGCTCCACCAAAGCAATCTAGGAGGGAGTGTAAGGGAAAATAAATTTTTGCAACCACTAATACTACCTTTCATTTACTTTTTTGTTTTTTACAGCCCTTTTCCTCCTATGGTTTAATCAAGTACTCCATTCCTCAGCCACCAGGCAGACAGAGCGTGGAAGTTGTACGTGTTTATCATTGCTTTATCTATACAATACTATGAACAATACAATATTATGAACAGTATATTACTTGTTCAAGGCATTTTCCATTCATTTTATTTCTGTATTTTTTCTCTATTGACATTTGCAGTACTACCCCTATGACTTCTCACAGCAAAGGGTAAACATTTCAGGCTTTGTTGTCAAATCTGTTCATTAAAAGAACAGCTAAATTTGTTGTTGCAGTATTATAAACAAACTTCTTTTCTTGCAGATAATAACAAATCTTCCTCCCATGACAAACAACCCTTCCGTGCCAGATGTGAGATGTTATTTCTTCTAAACTCATTTCCATATTGTGGTGAAAACTGTTTTTATTACCCTCTTTAACTTTTTTTTCTCCCCTCAACAGATTCTCCCATTCGATTATCCTCCTCAACCTATTCCCCAACAACCCCTGAATGTGAGGAAAAAAAATTAAAAACCGCAGATCATATTTACCCACTGTGCTTCTCCTATGAATATTTTAGTTATTCTTCACTACTCTGTCATATTTTATTTTCAAACGTTGTTTTTATTCTTATTCTTATTATTTCTTTTTTATAGAATCCAACTTTTGACATCAATACACTCCCTTCCCAGGATCCTCTGCCACCACTCCAGGACCAGCCTATCCAGACAAGCCAGGTATACATCGATATATATTTGCCAAGTATATACATCTAAGAAACACTGTATATGTAACTTTATCAATAGTAACCATAAATGTATCTTTTTTTTCTTCACAGATGCCAACAAAAGCATAAAGATGTGAACTGTTTTCAGGTGGAAGAAGCTTTGTTGAATTGCAAGTGAATCCATTACTAATTGCTTGACGTAAATGGCTGAATTTATGATAAATAACATGTTTTAATTTAAGGAACTCCGAAATTTGTTAAGTTATGACAGTATCATTTGCATAGAATGAAACATATTTGTCCAGAGTGGTTTGCTTCTTTGTATCAGCAAAAACAATAACCTCTAACTAACGAGTAGATATGAAGATTAGTTTTGATGGTGTACATCTTTGTTAATCAATTCTGACCTTAACTGTTGTAATCTTTGAAGTAATAAAGTACATTTTGAAGCATGTTTTGTTCACATTGGCTGTTTATTTGAAAGAATTTAACCATGTGCATATACACTGGCATGTGGTGAAAATAGTGCCTCAAGTCTTTTGATTTAAAAGCTCCATGACCATTGTTTTACCTTATAGAAAAAATACACCCATAGCTTAGTATCCAGTTGGTTTCTTTGTATTTCTCAAACCCAATGACATAACAGCAGTGTCATCATAACATATCTAATTGTCTTTCAGTAATATGTCATATAGTATGATATCACACTATTGTCTGGTTATTGTAGGATTATCATTTATGCTCTTTAATCTGGCACTCTCACCAGTTAAATGAGCCCTGACACCACAAACCAGGATTTATATTTAACAAAGTAACATCAAGCTTAGTACTGAGCTTTGAATATTATTAGCATGGATAACCTGTCATCACTGTCCTTGTCTATGTGTTTGGCTTTCATGAGACATCATGAGTCAGTGACTTCTTCCACAGAAGTGAGGTGACAAGCAACGATCCTCGCAGTCTTAAAAACTCTCTGAGGAGACCTCGAGGCTGCAGCTCAGCAGCCAGTAAACCACACTGTGATCCAGGGAGACAACATGTCCCCAATGGTGGATTAGTAGAATGACATGTGCAGCTTTTGCTTCTGCTTGCTTTGATGGAGAAGTCTTGTGTTTTGCTTTGGACCGATTCTAGAGAAGGTTATAAATTTGACAGTGAAAAACACCTCCAGTCTCTCCTTTCTTCACAAACATGGTTTTAAGTTGATTCATCGCTACATAAGTGGTAATGAGTGGATCTTGTATGCATTACTCTATATTACAGTACACCTTTCATTTTAGTTGCACAATAATTATTTCATTTCCACCGACATTTCAGACAGCGCCATACCATTTGACCTTTCTTGTGTCAATGAAGCATAGAATAGTAGACAAGGACAGTTTGTGATGTTTACCTAGGATCAAATCTAATCAAAGAACAAAATATAAATTGCTCCTGGCAAAAATACCTCTTGTGATTATAAATGAACACTTTAAACATATATATAACACTGCCGAAATACTCAAGCATTATTTGTTTGTACAGTTAGTTCATTCAAAGCCATTCAGGTAGGCTAATAATAACCGCCATCTATACACAGCCTGACCTTAATAATTGAAAATTGTTTTCTTTTCTACTCTAATTCTGTAAATATACTGTATGACTTACATTTCAATTTGGCCTGCAGTAAAGCTTATCTTCAGGTATCATGACGTCTTCTTACATGTTGTTCGGCTTTGCTCTTTTTAATTGAAGGTTTTGATATTACAGTCTATAATCAGGAAGTTATAATGTGGGTAATCCTGGGCCCTGGATGTTCTGTTGAGGTATCTCGACATTAACTACACTATGTTGAACCTCTTTCATCAAACAAACATCCAAACCCTAACTCAACATTTCAATTCTCTGTTTGTTTTTAATAACGTATGCCAGCTAAATATTAGTGTGATTAGCTTATTTAAAATAAACAAAAATAAATAAGCCTAAACCCTTGATGTGACGTTTATATAGAGAATTCAAGTGAGAAAATCTCGGTGAGATTTTGTTTGAAAGCTTGGTGATTGTATTCTCAACAAAACAAGCATTTGATTTTTGTTCGTTTTGTTGTAGGAAACACTTTGGCAACTACATCAACATGCAAGTGAAAAAAATCTCTGCCAAAATATCCCTGAAGCACTATTCACAGGACTAGCACAGTACATGCATTTTACATGACATATATAAGCTACAGTGCATCACACGATCATAAATCACTGCAGTGTTCATGTGAATTTCCCCACCAACACGTATCTGTCTCAGAAAAATAAATACAGTGAAGGTTGGAGGATAAAATCCTCCTTATCATCATTCCCCTGGGGAAAAAGTCCTGTCTGAACATGATGTAACACTTACCTCTTCAATGCAGCATAAATACATGTCGTCTCATGCTCGGATTGTCTCCTCTTCACATGTTTTTCCATCCTCAAAGTCGAGATCCCATAAATTTGAAAACATCGACTGCAAGAGAGAAGATGTTGAAAGCCACTCTGAAAACTTCTGTTTAAACTTTAACGACTGCACTGTAATGACCTTCTATGATCAAGTCATCTAGGTTGTTTAGGAAAGATCTCCCAGTAATAGAATTCTGGGACTGACAATGGGACAATTTCTGTATTCACATTCACAATGATGTAGTTAGTATGCCCAGCCATGGGAGGGTACCGTTGCTTATTTTTATTTTGAGAGTCTCAACTATAAAACTACATATATGCACCAGGAAACTATAAAGCCTCAGTGAGTCGTTTCAGATTTACTTTGACAGTCTGTTGCTTCTCAGGACGAGACATTTGTGCAGCGGCCAGTGTACATGCTTTCACAAAGTCACTCTGTCAATAAGGATTTGATGATAGTGTAATTTTGGTTGATAGGTTTCACAGCAGAGTTTTGCAGCTGTTAATTATTCATCTCTCTCACTGTGGCAATGTAACCAACAGTGGGCAGCTTACAAATAGCACATATTATGACTGTAAAAGTGCAGTAAATGTCATATTTTACACTGCTCTGTGTCAGAGTCAACCTTCTTCCAAACTGGATGTGCAATACTGTAAATGTGACTCTGCTGGTTTGAAAAATACAGAGATCTATAATGTCAAACGGCAAAAAGTTAAAATTCTGAATTATATTTAATTTAAATTTTTCATTTCATTTGAAGTAGTGATACTATCTAATTATTGGTCAAGAGAGAGAGAGAGAGAGAGAGAGAGAGAGAGAGAGAGAGAGAGAGAGAGAGAGAGAGAGATGAAATTGGTTGTCTTTTACTTCAGCATTTGAATCAGGAATGTCTGAAACAGGAATGTCTGAGTTGCCTTTTTACAGAGTGAATCCTTCATGATCTGATTAGGAAGCAGAGGAAAAGTAAACAAAAAGATTCTTCAGTGTTCAAAAATACCAGTGACATGCAACCACATGAGCTAAAATAAACACATAGATCAGTAAGAATCCGTGTGTGTGTGTGTGTGTGTGTGTGTGTGTGTGTGTGTGTGTGTGTGTGTGTGTGTGTGTGTGTGTGTGTGTGTGTGTGTGTGTGTGTGTGTGTGTGTGTGTGTGTGTACTATCCCAGGTACTATGTAATATAGCAGGAGGTAATTTATTTGTCAGTGACTGTGACATAAAGTTTCCAGGTGGTGCTTCTGAAAAGGTTTCCAGCTGTATTTGGGGCGTTTGTTAAAAAAGAAAAACACTGCACATATACTTCCAAAAACCTCTTTAAGGTTTTTATAGAAAAGAGTTATAAACATAGTAAACATTTAGATGATGTGATGTTCGTATGGTTAAAAAAAGGCCCTGTGGTCTAAGCTCCTTCCTGTTCCTTTCATCTGTCAACGTGCTCAGTCTTTCTTCACTTCTTTTCGTTTTTATATATACATTTGAACTATTTTGAGGCGCCTCTCCATCAAACCTATAGATGCCTATGTCAGCTTTGCTCCATCCCACTTGTTTTTCCTTGTTTGGTTGCAGGGCAATAAAGATGGGGATGTGTGTTCAGCAAACTTATGCAGTATGTAATTAAGTATAACAGGGGGCCTCAACCCAACATGCCTCCTCTTTTCAGTTTTGACATGCAAAGAGATTTCCTCAAACACATAGCTTTGCAGGTTTTACTGGATGTGATTGGCTATTACAGGGCGTTCCTGTATATATATATATGGCATATTTGCGAGGCATGGACTACTTTGCTTCCATCTCTGAAGAGAAACAGCCTCACTTTTTCTCTGCATCAGGAACAAAAACGGTAAGTTTACTTTTAACTTGGAAACATTTCCCCACTCTATTATAGAGGTAAATCGACACAAATAAATTGACACTACCGGTAAATGTATTTGTTTTTATATGTTCTTTTTTTTAACCGCATTTACAAGAAACACTTACATGTCTTATTGAACATATATTTTTGCAGAAAGAGTCACCATGAAGCAGATTGTGTTCTTCATGTGCCTGCTGGTTGCAACCAAAGCTGCACCTGTAAGTCTTTCCTGATGTTATGTGTTATTCAGTCTGCCTACAAATCTCTGTATAAACTCTATATCAACTCCTAAACAGTTGCTATTTCCTCACTTCCTTCTCTTAAATTGTAGGTCCCAGAGAGTGAAAGCACTGAGGTAACAAGATGCTTTTTTCTTTCTTTCTTTCTTTCGGTGCAGTCTGGGGTCTGTCTGTTGTGGCATGACGTGATGTTTTTGTCATGTCATCAGTTGCACAGTATGATGGGCGTCTGACAGAGAGACGATAATTGGCTTAATTGCTACACATGTCTGGAGATGTCTGGTATTTATTCAGCAGGTTGCAGCACATGCTAATCAGGCCCTGAGGTGGATGGAGATGTACAGGCTGTACCAGCAGCAGGTAGTGGGGGTTCATCGATGTTTCGATCACACGTCAAACATCAGTCATAATCATGAATCTGTATTCTTTCAGGGAGTAGTTGGGAACCCCTTCCTTCCTGCTGCTGATGCTCCTGTAAGTTTGTTTATGTTAGATTTGACTTGCAGGAGCTAAACTCTGCTATAGCTCGCGAAGTTTTTTGAGTCGAATATTCATTAATTATTCATTTGTTTAGGTGGATACAGCTGCGGCTGCAGTGGTGAGGTTTTTTTTTGTTTTGTTAACAAGCATCTTAACATTCAGGCTGTCTACAAAGTTTAAGATTTTTCTATATTTTGTTTTTTTTCCTGATGCAGGTTGAAACTGCGCCGGCCCAGCCAGTGGAGGTCCCTGCTGCAGCTCCCGTTCCGGTTGGCGATGCCTCCGAGGAAGAAATAGAGGTGAGCAAGCATCTACGTTTAATCCACATGTACTTGTTACACATCCTGGAGCCTGCCAGAGCCCAAAGAGACAACCTTTCAACACATATTCCAACCTAAAGGCAATTTTTAGAGTCACCAGTTAATCCAACATGCAAATGTTGGAACTGTGGAATTCCAGAAGAGAATTTGTTTGGACTTTAATTGCACCAAAACAAAGAGCCACTTTGTATTTGCCATTACTTAAAAGTTTTCATGCTATCATTTTGCTGATCGGAAGAAAATTAGATTGAGGGTGAGGTTAAACGTATCCTGTATTGGAATGTGCTCTCAACCAACATCACGTTCTGCATTTCATACCGAAGTCTTCATTCACATTTAACAGAAATTTAACAGAAATAAACATTTACTTACACTCCTTATTTGAAGACTTTTGGTTTTTAGAATTTTGGTTGAACTATATTTTGGCTCAGACACTTGTCGATACCCAGAAATAACTCTATCTGTACAAAAGACACCACAGTTGATTCAGCTTGAGTGAAAAACTTAAAAGACATGTCAAGTAAGTTGTAGTTCATCAAACTCAATCCCTGACTGAATTAGCTGAGAAAACATGGGTGGAGGCTGCCTGTAACCACAGTAAAAAAAACAAGCAGCTGACACAAGAGTCACATTCAAGAGCAGGCACAGAGGCACTTTGCCAGCACTAAATGTAAGTTGGGAACATTGCCTAAAATAAGACTTGCAAATCCACTAACAAATTTAGAATGTATACAGCACCCCAGTGAGAAAATGTTTTCATCATTTTGGAGAACTTTGTTTTGAACCAGCAGGCACTTCGTCTCATCACACTAAAGCGCGAGCATCACTAATGATGCTTAAGAGCCACGGCAGTGTGACAGCGGGCTGACGTGCACAACGACAGCACCCCTGAAGTCAAAGATTCAGATGTCATTTATTTCATTATTAATTCAAATATGTTCTCCATATCCCTGCCTCAGGATGGCGTCCCTGCTCCTAAAGCCGCTGCCGCTCCCCTGAACTCCGACGAGGTCGAGGAGGCTGAGGAGGCTGAGGAGGTGGAGGCAGCTGAAGCTGAGCCAGCTGTGGTGGAAGCTGCACCAGTGGAGCCAGCAGCAGACCCTGCAGCCGCCGTCGAGCCAGCTGTGGTTGACGTCCCCGTGGATGCTGCACCGGTTGACGCTGCTGCTGGTGTGGATGTGCCTCCCGTTGATGTGGCTCCTGTTGACACAGCCCCTGCAGCCCCCGAGGTGGCTGTTGAAGCTGCTGCCCCTGCCGCAGCCGATGTCCCCGTTGCTGCTGACGCTCCAGCTACTGACGCTCCAGCTGCTGACGCTCCAGCTGCTGACGTCGTCGCTGCCCCAGTGGCTGCTTAGACTGATAGTACAGGAAAGGCAGCAGACCCTGCTGTACTGTAATCAGATAGCCCGAATTATCAGTGCTTTGTTATCAGCCGTGAGAAGAGTAGATGGAAAACGGCCACTGGTCATGTTGGTGAAAGATGTAATAGAAAACAACAACAGTTGCATTGAGGCAACAAACTAGAGAGACAATGAAAACAGACGTGAACCAACAGCATAGGTAAACCTTTCTTTTCTGCCTTTTCATAAAGTACTTTTCTTTATAAAAAAGCATTACTAAGAGTCATATTTCTAGACTTTGGCAGCTCTGTAACCTTTCCAAGTGTTATTTCAAATATCAAACCAAATATCTCCCTCTGTGATGTGTTAATAAATGCAGAAATAAAACATTTTGTAATACTCTATACTCTTCTTGTGCCTGTGATTTATTTTTCTTGCTTTTGTTGAAATAAAGACTAATTGCTTGATTGGTGTTTGTATTAAGATCATGTTGTTTCAGCACCATAGTATAGCAGCCTATGTCAAGTGTGCAACCCAGACTGTTTCATTGAGCATCATATCTTTTAAAATTGCATTTTGAAAAACCTTGAAATGGAATTTGTTTAACAGGGTCACCGTATTTAAAAACCCTCACTTTATAAAGTAAATAACATTTTCTGTTTTAGTTGTAGATGGTGAGAAACAGAATAGAATAGAATAGAATAGAATAGAATAGAATAGAATAGAATAGAATAGAATAGAATAGAATAGAATAGAAAGACCTTCATTTTCCCCTAATCTGTCTGTCTGTCTTTTTTCTCCTCTATTCCCTCACCCCAACCAGCCCGCAAAATGTCGCCACCTCTGAGTCTGGTTTCTGCAAAGGGTTTCGCTCTGTTAAAAGCACCTAGAAACGACTGTGTTGTATTTGGTGCTATATAAATAAAGTTGAATTGAATTGAATTGAATTGAATTGAATTGAATTGAATTTAAGCAACCTTATGGACCCAAAAAAACCAACATAAAAAAAACACTAAAAACATATATACAACAAGACCGACCACAATCTGCATAAAACACCCAAGAATATGAACTGTTTATAGAGTCTAAATTAGGGTCTGTAGTAAATTATTGCACTTGTGTACAAGAGTGAAATGCATGCTCAACCACATGCTGTGAAATTTGCTGCTATAAAATTGCACATACTACAACAGCCAACAGGGAGAGCCACTGAACCACAGGACTTCTCCAGTGCACTGACTAATGTAAAGGGAGCTCCTGAACACACCACTTATCACTGATAGAGGTTCGGATTTAGCTTCACTGTCATGATTGCTATCCATTTAATAGGAACGAGACCCACCTGATCTGAAATCTGTTCTACTGGGTACAACCTAATAGGATCAGAGGGGGATATGGCTGAGAGTGCTGACTGAGCAGGAGAGAGAGCAAGAGAGAGAGAGAGAGAGAGAGAGAGAGAGAGAGAGAGAGAGAGAGAGAGAGAGAGAGAGTATTACGATATTGTGAGGACATACAGCTGTTTACACAGTTTTAATGTGGTGATGAAAAGCAAGCTCCATGACGTAACCCATGGAAATTCAAAGCGAGGACATGTTTTACAGTTTAACTTAATGTGGGGGAAGAGATTCGAGTCAATCATGTAGTAGTTATGACTAACATTAGAGGGAACTGGCAAGAAATGAAGGCAGTGATGAGCACTGGACTGCATCTATGTGTGTGTGTGTGTGTGTGTGTGTGTGTGTGTGTGTGTGTGTGTGTGTGTGTGTGTGTGTGTGTGTGTGTGTGTGTGTGTGTGTGTGTGTGTGTGTGTGTGTGTGTGTGTCTGCAGAATAAAACCTCTGCTGTTCCACAAATGAACAAGAAAATTGCCTGTTGCACATAAGAAAATATAAAAGTGTCAACCCCAGCGCTGTGGACTGGATGCCGACTAACAGGTTAACTGCATGTTGTCAAAACTTCTCTTGAAAGTGTCCCATCTCTCCCTGCAATGGATAAATAAGGATGAGTGACTTTGCCTCTCCTCTTCTCAGACAACTCTAATCCTCAAATCCTTGTCAGGGTCACAGAGGCTCTATGACACAGTTAGTTAGACTCAATGCCTACAGGTGCCGTTACCGAGTTACATTTGGATATTATTTTAATGAGCAAGTCCATCATAGCTGGTATAGAAATAATTACCTGATTTTGTGAATGGCTACTTTCCACACCTAAAACAAAACTACACAAGGTTCAAAGAAAAATGGACTTCATGCTACTTTGAGGAGTGGAACTGGTAAGTTTAATTATTCCAAAACTGGATCAGGTCATTGTTATCGTATCAAGTTCTCTGACCAGGATTTTTATTTGTGAAAATGTCTTTCCTGATCTGTTTTAATCATCATTTCATAGTATAAAAGAAAGTTGCAATTAACTTCATTCATGTGGATTATATTGAATTTTGTTTTATTCTCACAGTAATGATTTGTTATAGTAGGTAAATGATTCTAAACTTGTCAGAGAGGAAACTGTGCATTCTCAAGGCTGATAAGGAAGAAAGTTGGTGTAACAGCAATGAAAATCTGAAATAAAATGAAATTAAATCTTTAACATAAGGTTTGCAATTAAAAAAGAAAAAGTATGAAACATCAAACAGGTATTTAATTTTCCATTGAAATACTAAGTCAGGATTTGATGCACTTTGCTGATTCGATTCAAGAATAGCAGTGCCATGCAGGTACCAAAACTTTGCAATAATTCATCAGAAAAAAGAAAACGTGGTTTTAATGGTGCAACAAGTGACTGTTTTATCAGAGAATTTAAAGAAAAAAGAAGAAGAGTGCAATGGAGCGCAATGTAGAGTAAAACTATTGTGCATGTGGAAGTATTGAACCTCTGGTTTGCCACCCAGCTGTCATTTTGACTGGAATCTCCAATTTGGATTTGTTCCCGAAGGGGAGACTGCAAATCTGCTGCCATGACCACTTCTACCGCCTGTACCCACCTCGCAGTGCCCCCGCCCCACACTACACCACCACTCAGCACAGACAGTGAAGAACACAGCGAGGACGATCTGTAAGCAAAACACTTTTACACTCTTATGCAAGCAGAGAGCTCACAATGCATCAAGGAGAATTAAGACAATTGTCACTTAATTAACTTAATGTATAACGTTGTTTCTCTGTGACAGAAGTGAGCCTCAATCGATTCCTAATTGTCTGGGCAATGTGAATAACAGCAATAACAATGAAGAGTAAGTCCACTGTTAAGCTATGGAGAGATAAGTAAAGCCAATGTATTGCTGTGACGTGTTTTTGAGTCATTACAGAACGCTTTGGAAATGTCCTAATTAATCCTGTTCCAGGGAGAAAAAGAAAAAAAGGAAAAAGGAAAAGAAAGACAAGAAGGGGAAGAAAGAGTAAATACTTTTGTTTTGTTGAACTCCTTTGAGTAAATGTGGTATGCAGAGAATATTTGAGAGTCACCACTGGACCATGTTTCCGTGTCCATTACAGAAAGAAGGAATTGGAGAAGAAGGAAAAAGAAGAAAATGAAGCCAAAGAAAAAGAAGAAAAGGAAAAAGAAGAGAAAGAAAAAGAAAAACAGAAAGAAAAAGAGAAAGAAAAAGAAAAAGAAAAAGAAAAGGAAAAAGAGAAAGACAAGTAAACAACATTTTGAGTAATGCCCTCAATATACTTTCAAAATGTTGTTGTCACTGTGTTCATTTCTATTTCTGTTCTTTCTTTTCACAGACCCAAAGAATTATTTGTCATTAATCCTGCTGGGAACTTGTATTACCACTGGCTATTCATCATCACACTGCCAGTCATGTATAACTGGACCATGATCATAGCCAGGTGACTCCAATAAATCAGTGATTTTTTCAACACTGCAGGTCAAATGTTCATATTATTCCATTCAGTAACAATGAGTGCTGCTCATATCTTTATCCACATGGAGCTCTGACATATCTATTTCAGGAGCAGCTCGGCTTTGTGAAGAAAAATAGCTCTGTTCTCCTAAGTGTCAGGTCGATTTAACTTTAACACAATGCAGCAGCGAATGTTATGTGTTAGAAATGGATTCCACTTATCTAGTGTCCTTGCCCTGCTTCAGCAGTCCCAAAGCCCAAAAGACTGGCCATACTCAACCACTCACACACATGAATGACGACTGCCATGCGAGATGCTCAAACACCAGATCTGACATTCTATGTCTTGCTCAATGGACTGGGCCTGATGAGAGTCTGAACCTACAACCTTGCGACTGAAAGGATGAGCAACTCGACTGACTGATCTACTGACACAGTTCCCCATAGTCTGTTAGAAGCTACCATAGCAATGGAATTGTTTACTGTTTTGTATTGTTTATCTGCACTACCTTAAATAAAAAACTTTTTTTTTTTTAAAGCAACCATAGCAGACAAGCAACACAGACTTTGGCTGCAATACTACATGATATTGTGGTGGTATTGTTCAGAATTATTCATTTAAAAACCTTCTTAACCGCTCGTGGTCTTCTGCTCCACACAGGGCTTGCTTTGAAGAGCTGCAGTATGATTACTTGATATATTGGGTCATTCTGGACTACACCTCAGACCTAATTTACCTGGGTGATATGTTCTTCAGGACCAGAACAGGTACAAATTTGAGATTGCAGATCTTTTTCTCCTTTTACACTGTGAGGTAGATTGATGATGTCTGATTGATGATTAATTATGATGATGTCACTGAATAGCCCTTCGGTCAAGCAAACCAAGCATTCGGAAAAAAATGAAAAAAAGCTAAAGGGTCGATTTGGGACAATATTGACACACTATCATTTTAGTTTGACAAATTTTGCATTGTTTTCAGAGTTTCTTATTCATAGAAGTGTACTTTATAAATAGATATATCTGGATGACAAGAAGAAGTACAACACTGACCAAAACAGTTTTTTGCTCAATAATATACAAATGCACCCAATATAGTGTGCCTTTCGGTGCAGATAAAAAAATATTTCCTCTAATGTGTGAGGAGACTCTAAATCACCCAAGTTGCAATCTATATTTAGTTATACACCAGAAAAAAAAGACATGTAGAAATGTGGAATGGAAATAAATCACATGACCATTGACAGCGTTTTTTGTGATGAATTGCTATTACTGATGCACCCAACTGATCGCCTTTTAAGAATGCAACATTTTCAGATTAAATACTTTATCTGATATTTGCAATTAGTGGTGGTGACAATAATGACATACTGACAGGAAGTACTGTTTCTATTTAATCTCAAATCTAACGCGAATTTTAAACGGTGAATTACAAGGTTTTCCACGTGTTTTTCTTTTTTTTGTTTTGCAGGGTACCTTGAGCAAGGCTTGATGATTAAAGATGAGAAGCTACTGAGGGATCGCTACACCTCCAGCTTCCAGTTTCGTCTTGATGTTATCTCCATGTTGCCAACTGATTTTTTGTATCTTTTCCTCGGCCTTGATTACCCTGAGATCCGCGTCAACAAACTTCTGAGGATCGGTCGCATGATGGAGTTCTTCACCAGGACCGAGACAAAAACCAACTATCCAAACATCTTCCGCATCGGGAACCTGATCATGTACATCCTCATCATCATCCATTGGAATGCCTGCCTATACTTCTCTTTCTCCAAATACATTGGTTTTGGGGCGGATGACTGGGTCTACCCAGCTTTGGATGATCCTGACGAGCCTGCGTTTGGGCTGCCCGGGAGAAAATATGCTTTCAGTCTCTACTGGTCCACACTGACATTGACTACCATCGGAGAAACTCCGCCACCTGCCCTAGACTCTGAATTTTTTTTTCACGTTGTGGACTTCTTAGTTGGAGTCTTAATCTTTGCTACCATTGTCGGTAACATTGCCACAATGATTTCCAACATGAATGCAGCCCAAGCCCAATTTCAATCCAGAATAGACAATATCAAACAGTACATGCAGGTCAGTGAAAACTCCATTCAGGAATGACATGATTATGTCCACATTTGTAAAACATTTGATTATTCTTTCAATGGTATTGATTTCTTTTCTTTTGCAGGTTCGAAAGGTTAGCAAGGACCTTGAATTGCGAGTCATCAAGTGGTTTGACTATCTTTGGAATAACGGCAAGGCACAGGACGAACGCGAGGTGCTACGGTATCTTCCAGACAAACTAAAAGCAGAAATTGCTATCCAAGTCCACATGGACACACTGAAGAAAGTCCAGATCTTTGCCGACTGTGAAGCCGGCCTGCTGATTGAGCTGGTGCTCAAACTCAGACCTCAGGTTTTCAGCCCCGGGGACTACATATGCAGGAAAGGTGATATCGGCCGTGAGATGTACATCATCAAAGATGGAAAACTTGCAGTCGTTGCGGATGACGGTGTCACACAGTTTGTAGTTCTTGGGAGTGGCAGCTACTTTGGTGAGATTAGTATCCTTAATATTAAAGGTAGTAAAGCAGGCAACAGGAGGACAGCCAACATCCGCAGCATTGGATATTCAGACCTCTTCTGCTTGTCCAAGGATGACCTAATGGAATCACTGGTGGAGTATCCTGATGCCAAAGGCATGCTGGAAGAAAAGGGTCGTCAGATTTTGATGAAAGACGGTCTGATAGATTTGGATCCGGCCAACATCAAGCCTGAGGTAAGAGAGCTGGAAGAGAAAGTCAATAAATTGTACAACACGATGGAGCTGATGCAAATGAAGCTGAAGAAGATTCTTGGAAGTTACGAGAACACCGACAAAGCTCTGAGGCATCGCATTGCAGATCTGGAGCGCCTCACAGGAGAAGAGGTTGAGGATTCGGAAGAAGAGGAGGGAGAAGTGAAAAAAGAAGAAAAAGCGGAAGAAGGAGCAAAAAAAGATGAAGAAGTGGAAGATGGGGAAGGAGAAAAAAAAGAGGATGGGGAAAGAGGTTGTGAGGAAAAGAAGGAAGAGGAAAAAACTGACAAAGCAAAAGAAGATGACGGAAAAGAGGAATAGACATGGAGAATTTACGGAGGGGAAGAATGGCTAAATAAATAGTTTTTATATAACAACAAGCTGTGTTTTTATGTAATTATAATTGACTCAATCACAAAAACGTCTTCCTTACTGAAAATTTTAAATTGAAGACACAAAATCTGTTGAAGAAAACTAAACGGATGGACTAAAAACATTTATACTATCTGATTCATGAAAATAAAAGGGTGTTACTCTTGTATATACTGTACATTACAATGTTTACATAATGGGCAAGTGTTGCGAATGACAATGTTGAATTTTGGTTCAAATAAAATATTGTATTAAGTTGCCATCTTTATTATGATTTACAGGTACTGCAGGCAAACAATCAAAACAAGCCTGACACTCACAACGGTCCAGTTTACATTGCCAATACGAGGATAGTACATACCAGGGATTTACAGCTGATCACATGCTGTAAAGTAGCTTAAACTTGTAAATCATTGAACCCTGGAAGCTCTGAGATTGTAACACACAACGTGTCACGGTCCACTATGTCAGCACTGGCTGCATAGCTGCAGGTGGCTGTGAGCTGGACAGTGTTGTGTGAAGCTCACAGCAATCAGGTGATTGGACTCATCTGCAGAAGGAATGCACTCAGCCGGGTTTCACTTACTATTTAAGTCAATCTCGAGCCGCAGCCAGATCATTGACTTCTGGAACCTTTCGCATTCTGCCCTCCCCAGTTTCAATCCATGCAGTTCAGTTCCAGTGGCGGCTGGTGGGAAATTTCTTTGGTGGGGCTTTTCATTATTATTCAATTTCAGCCAATACAGTGCGTTTATAAACCACATTACAACAATCTTACCTTTTTTAGATTGAGAGAGGCCCCCAGTGATGAAAATGATTGTACTTTTAATCAGCTAGTGAGCAGAGAGCACTTATTAAGACTCTTTAATGAATATAATTGTAAACAAATACAAGCAGAAGCTTCATTAGTCCCTTTTAGACAATGAATGTGTTTTGAGGCTGGTTGAGGCAATGGACAACATGAGAAGGGACAGGGTTAGAGAAGAAAAATAAAGCCCAAAGACCAAAAAGCTTTCTCAATTGATTTTTATATTCTTTATTTATTTATTTATTTATTTATTTATTTATTTATTTTATCTTCAAACAAAAAAGCAATGAGCAAATGTCTAAAGTGATACATAAAAGGCAGGTGTTGGGGAGATTGCAAAGGCTTTGTCTGGCAGTGGTTTTCATTTATTGGAGAGAGACAGAGAATGGTGGACATGCTGGGGTATACCATTACCAAGTGTTTCGTGTGTCTGTGTGTGGACGGATATGGTGTGTGCATGCATGCATAAAACGCATTGCTTTACATCAGTGGACATGCTTGATTTGATTTTGTTCAGAAAAATCAAAAGAACTCCTTTTTTCACTTCAAACACTCATAAATCATCTTCACTCATCAGCACACCACTGTTACAATTCCAATACAACTGACCAATTTTGGATCAAAGTCAAAGGGTGGAAGAAACAGAAATAAAAAGCACATATACTTGCTCTTGCCTCCAAAAAACAGCATGAAAGCAGGTATTGATTGTCTTTTGTGTTGGTGTTTCTGTGCTGATCGTCACATGACAGAGTCACATTCCCAAACTGGAATGTGTGAACGAAGTCAAACTAAGAAGAAAGGCCACTAATCTGTGATGACATGCATGGCTGAATGAGCATGAATTAAGTGTTATGACCATAATGTGCCAGCTTTCTTATAACTGACTGTGTGGCACATGGGGGGGGGGGGGGGGGGGGGGGGGTAAAGTATGTTGTGATTAAAGAAAAAACTATGATAGCAGCGGCATTACAATTAAAATAGTAGCATTTTATATGTTAAGGGACTGTCTGTTAACAGAGATTTCAGTGGAACAAAAACAACTAAAAAAACAAGTGACCTGTTTCTCTGAGGTTATTGCAGTTGACCTTTGGGTGTCATAATCCATTGAGAGGCCCATTTCTCCTTTGAGGGGTGGTGAATTCAATATGTTTTTCGGAAGCGTGAACAAAATCACTATTTAAGGTGAAATATTAAGATGAATGCAACACCGATAGATAATCAAGTATCAAGTGCCTTTATAAAACTATAAAACTATGAGATGTTTTCCGTGAACAAAAAACAACAAAATAAAACTTTCCATGCAAGCATGACAAGAATTGCATGTATTAGGGACACTGTTATGGTTAAACAAAAATTCAGTCCAATACCCTTCATTATGGCAAGGCAAGAAAGGCAAGTTGATTTATATGGCACCATTCAGACACAAGACAATTCAACGTGCTTTACAAGACAGGAATACATTAAAACAAGTTGACTAAACGTATTAGTCTTATGCGATTAAGGTTGTGACATACCATGCAATAAAACAAAGCGATTAAGAGAGGCATAAAAAGGAGAATAAATAAAGTCAAAGCTTTATGAAAATAAATGTTATAGAATGAGTAAAACCTATTTTTTAATAGAAAGCCTGAGCAAATAATAGTGTTTGACTGCCTGATTTCAACAGAAGTGAGTATGTCTAAGTCCATAATTTCATCCAGATTTTTGGCCTGGTTTGATATCTTGATTGGCATGGAGTCAAGATGAGCACAGACCATGACATTTTTCTTCTTTTGGGCCATAAACAATTGCCTCCATTCTTTTCTTGGTTAATTTGTAAAAAGGTCAGAAACATCCACTCAGTACATCGAGCCGTGTGTCATTAGCATAATTATGGTAGGAGATGTTGCAATGTTCCATGATCTGATAAAGGGATAAACATCCCTTTGAAAATAATACCGTATCGTTATAGCTGATCCTTAAAGTGAAAACGAGTTATTCGCTAACAATTAGGTTGTGAGGTTGTTATGCTACTTCTGGAAAAGATTTGCATAATAATCCCTGTTCTCTCACAGAGTTCTTCTCAACTTCCTACTGAAGCTTCTGAATCTCTGCATCTCTCATTGTTCATGGCAGAATTCTGAGTGTTTTTGTTCAGCAGCCCCCCTTGAACTGCAACCTTATCGTGGTGGGGGAGTTTGAGCACCCGAATGACCCTCGGAGCTATGTTGCCGGGGGGCTTGCCCCCCCAGTAGGGTCTCCCAAGGCAAACAGGTCCGAGGCGACGGGTCAGACTAAAAGCAGTTCACAAGACCCCATGGACACACTCACGAGGAAAAAGGTGACGTCGCCCGGTTTGGCGCAGCCGGGGCCACACCCTGGAGCCAGGCCCGGGGTGGAGGCTCGCACGCGAGCGCCTGGTGGCCGCGTTCTTGCCCGCGGGACTCGGCCGGGCTCAGCCCGAAGGGACGACGCGGGCCCCTCTTCCTCATCCTCCTGTGGACCCACCACCCACAGAGGCTGCCGTAGGGGTCGGGTGCAATGTGGATTGGGTGGCAGTCGACGGCAGGGGCCTCGACGACCCGATCCCCGGACACGGACTCTGGCTTTTGGGACATGGAATGTGACCTCGCTGGGGGGGAAGGAGCCCGAGCTTGTGAGGGAGGTTGAGAGATACCGGCTAGATATAGTCGGGCTCACCTCCACTCACAGCTTGGACTCTGGAACCCAGCTCCTCGACAGGGGCTGGATACTCCACTTCTCTGGAGTTGCCCGCGGTGTAAGGCGGCGGGCTGGAGTGGGCTTGCTTATTGCCCCACAGCTCAGCCGCCATGTGTTGGAGTTCACCCCGGTGAACGAGAGGGTTGCGTCCCTACGCCTACAAGTAGGGGACAGGTCTCTGACTGTTGTTTCGGCCTATGCACCGAACAGCAGTTCAGAGTACCCAACCTTCTTGGAGTCCCTGGGAGGGGTGCTGGATAGTGCCCCAACTGGGGACTCCATTGTTCTCCTGGGGGACTTCAACGCCCACGTGGGCAATGACAGCGAGACTTGGAAGGGGGTGATTGGGAGGAACGGCCTCCCCGATCTGAACCCGAGTGGTGTTCTGTTATTGGACTTCTGTGCCAGTCACAGCTTGTCCATAACGAACACCATGTTCGAGCACAGGGGTGTCCATAAGTGCACATGGCACCAGGACACCCTAGGCCGGAGGTCAATGATAGACTTTGTGGTCGTGTCATCTGATCTCTGGCCGCGTGTCTTGGACACTCGGGTAAAGAGAGGGGCAGAGCTGTCAACTGATCACCACCTGGTGGTGAGTTGGATGCGCTGGACTGGGAGGAGGCCGGATAGACTCGGCAGGCCCAAACGTGTTGTGAGGGTCTGCTGGGAACATCTGGCCGAGCCTTCCGTCCGCGCAGCCTTCAACTCCCACCTCCGGGAGAGCTTCTCACAGATCCCGAGGGAGGTTGGAGACATTGAGTCCGAGTGGACCATGTTCTCAACTTCCATTGTCGAAGCTGCTGCTCGGAGCTGTGGCCGCAGGGTCTCTGGCGCCTGTCGTGGCGGCAATCCCCGAACCCGGTGGTGGACACCGGAAGTAAGGGATGCCGTCAAGCTGAAGAAGGAGTCCTACCGGGCACTGTTAGCTCATAGGACTCCCGAGGCAATCGACAGGTACCGGCAGGCCAAGCGAGCCGCAGCCCGGGCTGTGGTGGAGGCAAAAACTCGGGTCTGGGAGGAGTTCGGAGAGGCCATGGAGGAGGACTTTCGGTTGGCCTCGAGGAAATTCTGGCAAACCGTCCGGCGCCTCAGGCGGGGGAAGCAGTTCTCCACCAACACTGTTTACAGTGGAAGTGGGGAGCTGTTGACCTCAACTGGGGACATTGTCGGGCGGTGGAAGGAATACTTCGAGGACCTCCTCAATCCCACCACCACGTCTTCCATTGAGGAAGCAGAGACTGGGTTCTCAGAGGTGGACTCGTCCATTTCCCAAGCTGAAGTCACCGAGGTTGTTGTGAAGCTCCTCGGTGGCAAGGCACCGGGAGTGGATGAGATTCGCCCAGAGTTCCTTAAGTCTCTGGATGTGCAGGGACTGTCGTGGCTGACTCGTCTCTGCAACATCGCGTGGCGGGCGGGGACAGTACCTCTGGACTGGCAGACCGGGGTGGTGGTCCCTCTCTTTAAGAAGGGGGATCGGAGGGTGTGTTCCAACTACAGAGGGATCACACTCCTCAGCCTCCCCGGGAAAGTCTATTCCAGGGTACTGGAGAGGAGGGTCCGGCCGTTAGTCGAACCTCGGATCCAAGAGGAACAATGCGGTTTTCGTCCTGGTCGTGGAACACTGGACCAGCTCTATACCCTCCACCAGGTGCTTGAGGGTTCGTGGGAGTTCGCCCAACCAGTCCACATGTGTTTTGTGGATCTGGAGAAGGCGTTCGACCGCGTCCCCCGAGATGTCCTGTGGGGGGTGCTCCGGGAGTACGGAGTCCGGGGTCCCTTGTTGAGGGCTGTTCGGTCCTTGTATTCCCGGAGCAGGAGTCTGGTTCGCATTGCCGGCAGTAAGTCGGACCTGTTCCCAGTGCACGTTGGCCTCCGGCAGGGGTGTCCTTTGTCACCGGTTCTGTTCATCATATATATGGACAGAATTTCTAGGCACAGCCGGGGGCCAGAGGGGGTCCGGTTTGGGGACCACAGAATCTCATCTCTGCTATTTGCGGATGATGTGGTTCTGTTGGCCCCATCAAGCCTGGATCTCCAGCGTGCACTGACACGGTTCGCAGCCGAGTGTGAAGCAGCTGGGATGAGGATCAGCACCTCTAAATCCGAGGCCATGGTTCTCGACCGGAAAAAGGTGGCTTGCCCCCTCCAGGTCGGTGGAGTGCCCTTGTCCCAGGTGGAGGAGTTCAAGTATCTTGGGGTCTTGTTCACGAGTGGGGGAAAGATGGAGCGTGAGATCGACAGGCGGATCGGTGCAGCGTCTGCAGTCATGCGGACGTTGTATCGGTCCGTCGTGGTGAAGAAGGAGCTGAGCCAAAAAGCGAAGCTCTCGATTTACCGGTCGATCTTCGTTCCTACCCTCACCTATGGTCATGAACTATGGGTCATGACCGAAAGAACGAGATCTCGGATACAAGCGGCTGAAATGAGCTTCCTCCGTAGGGTGGCTGGGCGTACCCTTAGAGATAGGGTGAGGAGCTCAGTCACCAGGGAGGAGCTCGGAGTAGAGCCGCTGCTCCTCCACATCGAGAGGAGCCAGCTGAGGTGGCTCGGGCATCTATTTCGGATGCCCCCCGGACGCCTCCCGAGGGAGGTGTTTCGGGCATGTCCCTCCGGTAGGAGGCCTCGGGGCAGACCCAGGACACGCTGGAGGGACTATGTCTCTCGGCTGGCCTGGGAACGCCTTGGGGTGCCACCGGAGGAGCTGGAGGAAGTGTCTGGGGCGAGGGAAGTCTGGGCAACTCTGCTCAGACTGCTGCCTCCGCGACCCGGCCCCGGATAAAGCGGTAGCCAATGGATGGATGGATGGATGGATTGTTCAGCAGCAACATACAGTCGGTAAGGAGGTGTCTATTTTATACAGTACAAGCATGTGAAATACTCAACAGGGATATTTTAAGAGCTTTTTGGGGTCCATTAAACATCAAAGAATTTCCTCTCAAAGATTTCTCACGTTGGTTTCAACTCATGCTTTAGTTTTCACTGTATTTTAATTCAGAGGCCAAGGAAGAATATCCAGTCAGTAAACTGTGACCAAACACATCCTAAATTCACTAATTTTGAAATTCCACCTTTTTCATTGAGTTCACAAGAGTAGAAACACACTGAGCAAGCAATGTCCATAGACGTCCAAGACATGTCCCTCCGTCCAGGCTGTAGTCTGGATGTCTATTTCACATCCACAACTAGTTGACCAATGACGCATAAAAATTATGGACATCTAAGACACCCAGAATCAGGTGAAAGAGACAGGTCACAAGGTGTCTGTTCAACTGCCTGTATAATTATTGATTTGTCATTAAAATAATGAGGGAACTAGATAATGACAGGCAAGAGGTGACAGCATGTGAAGTTGTATGCAGACTGCACAATGTCTGTTATGACCATTTTGGCTGTATAAAGCATTGAACCTTTTAAGCTTGCACTGAGAAACCCACCACCTTTGATTTTGTGAATACAACCATGCACATGAGTACATTTTTAATCAGCACTGTCAATTGTCATTGTCTCTTTTGTGCGGTGGTTTGTGCTCTCTCACCTCGCAGAGAGAAAGTCATGTGTTCAAATCTAGCTGGAGGTGTTTGTGTGTGTGTGGGTTTCCTCTTGCTATTCAGGTTTCCTCCTACATTCCAAAAACAGAAATGTAATTGTAATCGGTAACCCTAAATTACCCCTAAATAAATCTGTGAATGTCCTCTGAAAGATCTATGACCTGTCCTCATTCTGGCTTTAAATGTATTTTCATTGATGTCCAGACAAGACGTAAATACGTCTAAGAAAGATGTCGAAACATTTTTTTCATTCTGGCCCTTTTAGGGTTGTCTTGTGGACGTATAGAGATGACATCTTTTAGACGTGTTTTGGACCACTTTTTGTTCGGTGGGAATAGACATAAAAAGAGATATTAAGAGTTCTGTGCTCTGTTGAATGAAGAGGACCTCCTGCCAGCAACTATACAGCACTTTCATAAATCAGCCAACATCATTTCTCCCACCATTCATGCTTCTTGACCCCTGAAGAAACTCACAGAATCAGGATTCCTGCAGTGATGTGGCCTTTTCTGCAAACTGCTGAGTGACTGTGCGTCAGCATTCTGACGTTTGAAGCTATATGAGCCAAGATTTTTCAAATACTGACTGCCAGCCCAAACAAATCCAGCAACTCCTTGCTGTCTGAGTCAATGAGGTCAACTCACTTCTGCTCACGGGCACTCTCCGACCCATTGTCTGCTCCCAAAGAAATAAGATGGGTGGAATCGATGTCTTGATGCAGAAAAAGGCACCTGTTCCTGGCTGATTGTCAGAAAACTTACTACCCTGCCAAGAAAGTCGTTAAAGTGTAACAAAGTGGGAGATCATATGATTTATGTTACATTTGTGCAGCCAAAAGCGTGTCAGTAGCATCTGCTGAATGTTGTCATGAAAATGGCAAAAGAAAATTGCACCATTTGTCTCTTTAATTCAGCCATTTAATATTTTTCTATGCATAAGTTGTTTGTTTTTTTAATTTTAAAATAAAATGTTATCACCCAGTCAAGTACAACATTTTGCTACCACATCACCCTTTCTGCTCGTGTGACCAGCAGCTGATAAACAACTGTCAACAACTGCTGGTCACATAAGAGCCATAGTGATGTTGTTATTATGCCATTCCCCGCTTAGCAGAATCCTTCAAACTTAGTAAATTAAGAAAAAAAACTAAAATGTTCCCACAGTTCAATGTGTGAGGAAGCATTGCTACTGTTCATGTGTAAGCAGAGTTAATTCTTTCCTATCTCTGTCCCAGGTGTTTGCTCCATATACTACCAGCAACTTTACACACTTCATGTTCCCCACCTAGTGGCCATGTGAATGGCAGCCATAACTGCACTGAGCACAGCCGGGTTCAGCATTTGATTGCAAAATTTTGTAAATGTTTTACTGGCTCCTGTTACTGGGGTACACAGTGTCAAGGGTCATTCTTCCGCCTCAGATGGACTCATCAATCGTAGCCAGTACACAGTTGTGACAAATATTGCTGCCGACTCCACTTCTTAAGGGATGGGATCTCAAAGTACGCCTCCTTGAGGGTAGTTACGATAGAGCTTCCTCTGTGAATGCTGAGCTTCCCTGTGGGTCTCTTTTTACACTCTGTGTTATTCTTGGATCTGACACCTCGCAGATTCAGTGGTGAGATTTGGAAGCCTTGTTAGAGAGTTCACATCTCCAGATATGAAACTTAATAACCTCTGCCAAAGATATTGGTGACGTCTTGTCAGATGAACTGCTGAGAGCAAGCAAGATGTTTCAAATAAACTCCGAGTCGGATACCAACTGTTTTTCAACTGCAGGTACATCACAGGATGGAGTTGTTGATGATGAACTTACTTTAACTGTCAAGAAAATACTGTGGTCACCATGAGCATGCTTCATCATGATATGAAGCTAACAAAACAAAACTGTTCTAACTCAAATGTTTTGGGACTCTGCTTTTAAGCATTATGTGAGTTCCACAATAAGAGGATGGACCTTAGGTATGCAGCAGTGTAGCAGTGATGACTGGGTCTGTCCCAACCCTCCATCAGAGTGTCAGTCTTGAACGAATGTGGTCTGGTCAATGTGTCTTTCTACACACTGACTGAAGTACAGAAAGATGCCTGATAAAATTTTTGTTTCTCGTCAACCCCCGTAAATGAGCTATGCACCAGAGGTCAGCCACCACTGAGGCAGGCTTTGAGCGCTGGCACAGAAGGCTAATGAATTCTTGTTTGGGGACGGCAGTGTTACAAAATGTTAAACAGTTACAAACAACATAGTCTTGCATCTATGCTCTGCATTACTTGCGTTACTTGATTATAGAAATTGCATAATGTATGCAATAACTAATCATGTTCAGGAGTAGCACCATCCGCAGAGGTCAGCACATTTGTCTGACAAATACATGAAGACAAATCATGGATAAAAAATCATTGGCTCCACAACTGCAACTCAAACACACAATCATAACTATATAATATAATATACTCAATATTTATATTATTGATATCGATATCACATGTATGTACCTGGCTTTAAAGTGTAAAGCCGCTGTTGTACGATATTTGTAAATGCTGTGTGGTTATGGATCATTTCATTTTGTAGGCCACATGTAAATAGCTGACCATGGTGTCAATGTGTCTCCTCCAGAGCCTGTAGTCTTGCTTTCTACGTGACAAATAACTGTGGGCATTTTTGCTTCGAGTCTAAGATAATTTAAGATTAATTTAAAGCATCCCATCATGAAAACCTCTAAAAGTATAGATGAACCAGGCTCCATACTCTAAATTCCAATGATGGAAAATTGACATTGCCATAGACTCAGTTGTTATTGCCAATAAAAATATATTTCATGGAGATATGGAGGAGAAACAGCCTGCAATTTCTGCCTGAGCAGTGGCTGTTTGGCTCAAATGTCTTACTTTTTCTTTTCTTGTGTGATGTTATTACAGTAAGATTAAACAGGCTCAAAGCAGCAGATGAAGGTATATTTTTGTACACATTCACTTTGGACCAATACATCTCACCCAATTTGGAATTGAAGAACAGTGTAGTGCAGGGAAAATATTAACTGTAACTTGAAATGATACTGAAAATACTGGTGCAACATACAGACGATGAATAAATCAATTCAGTGTTCACTGTTTTCAGTTTATTGAGCTGTTGGAAACTCACCATCCATAGATTTGTTTCCCTACAGTTCATCCCTCCTGCGCTTATTTCCTGTTTATTCTTCCTTTCTTGAATTTGTCTTTCTTGAATTTATCATGGGACTCCTATCTTGTTTTTGCTCAATCTTTTCCTTTGGATTTCCTATCTCTATTTTTCTTTTTCTGATTCAAAGCAATTGTGACTTCCTTCTGTCTTTGATTGGGCTATTGCTTTTTGTATTTGTTTGGGGGTTTTTTGCTCAGAAATATATGTGTGAGTGAAACTCTTGTGTATGCATTTGCAGTTTCTGTGTCCTCTTGACGCTGAAGAAAATGCAAATTTAACCACACTCGGTGCAAGAAAGACATGATAAAATTACCTCCATCTACTTTAAAATTATGTGGACAAAAGATGCACAGCTCAAAAAATTAACTATCACTGTTTGAGATAAAAGTTTTCTTTATTATTATTTCATGTTCCAAAATGGGGAACTATTATTGATAATACTTGATAAAATATTACATTGGACACAGATTCAATGAAACTGTCGAACAGAAGACTTCCATTTCAACTTGCTGCAACATGAAAACATTTTTTGATAATATCTCAACTTCATTTGGCCTTCAACTAAAAGGCCTCCATTTGGATGTTAATGGTATTTGTTCCTGTTTACAGCTTTTTCCCCATTTGCTAAAACACAATTTTGCAAACTAGGATGGTTTTATCAAAATACGACAACACAATTCATACAAACTGCAAAATACCTCATATATCCTGCAAAATGAAGCACTGCCACCAAAACTCCATACAGAATGATCAAAATCAAACTTCTGTACCAAGTGGCGTACACTTCATTCATATTACCTGATTTTTGTCCAACCAACTACACACTGTTGGGTTTAATGTAGAGCACTCTCATCTTTATTATACTTTGCCATGATACTGTAGAAAATTCTTCAGATTCATCACATGCATAGAATAATTTGCAGATACACACATGCTGTTGATATGTTTATTTTTTTACATTTTCCACCAAACAAGCCAGTGTATACCTTCCATCGCTGTGCTGAAAATCAGTCAATATGGTGTTTTCTAGTACAATGGGAAACCATGTTACATGTAGTGTACTGCAGTCAATATTATACCTCCATTCGCATGTGCTCATCTGAGTTCGTCGTTTTTTTTAGCGTTTCTCTCATAAGTCACATTACAAAGTTGTTTCATTCTGATTTGGTTTCACTTGAGGATGAGAGCCATGTGGACATACTGACTTGACTCTGATTTCATTATTTTCCAAAACCAAATTTACAATGGCAGTTGTGGGTGTGTGTGTGTGTGTGTGTGTGTGTGTGTGTGTGTGTGTGTGTGTGTGTGTGTGTGTGTGTGTGTGTGTGTGTGTGTGTGTGTGTGTGTGTGTGTGTATTACAGTATGTGTTACAGTATTTGGCCATGGACTCCTCTGTTAGCTCTGCCTGTCACTCTTCCTCCTCGTGATTCTCAACCTCCTCTTCCACTTCCTCTTTCTGCAATGTCGTAAAAACAAAAACAGGTGCTCACCTGTGGTTCTGTAACAGTGCTTACTTCCTGATTGAAGTGGTAACAATTATCCATTGAGGTGTTTCACCAGGTTAAACATATTTTTGGCAATTAGCTCAAGTAGCATCTTTTTAAATGTCAGTGTTTTCAAATGGCAACCATGTAACTCTACGTCACATTGTTGTGTCTTTTGCAGAGAACCATGCTCATTGCATTAAAAAAAGTGCCATTTTGAAATTACAAACTGTGTGCAAAGCCAAAAATGTGTTCAGAGTTTTGGAGACTTGAGAAGAAGCTTTGCACTGTGTGTATCATTTTAAATAATTGTGCTTTGCATGCCATTTTTTGTGTATTAGCAATTGGGGAAAAAAACTGTAAAAAATTCACTTGCTCACTTCACCTATGTGACTTCGGCTCCTGCTGCTCTCCATCTTGGAGTTCAACTCAGAGGGTCGGTCACTCCCAGAGAACCAGAAAGTGATAGGCCATGTAGGTCATAATTCACCATAATTTATGGAAACTCTGTGTGTGTGTGTGTGTGTGTGTGTGTGTGTGTGTGTGTGTGTGTGTGTGTGTGTGTGTGTGTGTGTGTGTGTGCGTGTGTGTGTGTGTGTGTGTATGTGTGTGTGTGTGTGTGTGTGTGTGTGTGTGTGTGTGTGTGTGTGTGTGTCCATTTCAAAATTGTATTATAAAATACAATAATTATTTGAGTACAGTTAAAAGGAGGTGTGTTTCATTCGTATTGGCTCGAGACTGGTAAACTGCATTGAAACCAACATACCAAAGAAGGAAGTTTTTTACTTTTGAGGGTGGATGTTTAAATTTTAAAAAGCCATTGTTCATCTTTCTGTATAATATCAGATAGGCTCCACTCAACACAAGCCATTCTGAATTCCTGTCCAAATGTTTTCAGCAGTGCCAACATGCCCACTGATGACATTTAATTGATTTGTGTGTGACAGTATGCATTCCGTCGATATTCACTCGGCACACAAAAAAACAAAGCAGGCCGCCATTAAAAAGCTAGTTTAGCTCTCATGTGAAATATGTCTTGGGAACATAATTTTAATTGTTGATATGTGAATGTGAAAACTAATTAGAAAATAACTGAGTAGAAACCCTCTTTCATTAGGAAATAATCCGCTGTCCCTGGCAACATTTCGAATTGATTGAGGCAAATAGCCGGGAGCCCTGGCACGAGGTCTGACACAGCACAGACACAGCTGGAAAAAGACTGGATGACAACACTGCAGCTGAAGTGGTGCATGTGTCGCTCTCATATTTTCACGATAATTATCCAAAAAGTGACAGAACATGTCATTAATCAAGCCTGCTTCCAGTAGATCACAAACACACCCACAAACCAGACAATTCCTTCTACCTCCGTGCAACAATCATTTATCTATTGACTGTCCAATAACATGTCCACCCTTATATGCACTGTGTGATGATAGTGCTCATACATATTTAAGTTACTGGCTCTTTTCTAACATGGATTCTCTTTCTGTTACTATATTTTTACCAAATTGTATTGTGCACTGTGTGATTTTTGTTTTCATTCTCCAATCATGTACAATGTGTGATTTTATGCTCCTATCCTGCTTTGCTGCTACTGTGACTTTAAATTTCTCCGTCTATGGGATATTAAAGGATTATCTTGTCTGGTCTTGTCTTGTGTTGTCTTAATCAAGTCTCTGACACATAGCATGCACATAGCCATGCCATGGCCACACGGCCATGACATGGCTATGGCCACACAGCGATCCCACGGAGCCTCATTCAGTGGCAAGCTGATTCAAGGAGAGAAGAGACGGGGCTCAAAATTGAACGGTGCATGCAACAAATACAAATGAAGTGTTTCCTTTAACCTTTGATCTTTTGTCTTGGCCAATATGTACGGTGGAAGGTGTTTAATGTGAACTACACGCTGCTTTCATAATATATATTTAAAATGCATCATGAGACCTCAGAGGTGTAATTGTGCTATGTGCTTGAAGTCTGAACCCCTTTTTTTGTCCCTGCTTGAATCTAATTGCAGGGCAATTGTTTAACCTTATATTAAGATGTTTATTTATAACTGTAAGCCATCTGATTTGATTACTGAGGATTTTACTTTCATGCCTTGTGCATCTTTTCTCTATTCAGGCTCTAATGCTCTAAAAAGTAGGGTTATATGTAAAATGCTTCAAGGAGTTTCACTTCAGATTTCAGTAGCATAATTTGTGTGGAAAACTAAAGAAAACTAAAGATGTGCATGTTGTTGACTTTTTTTTTTTTTTTTAAATAGATGTGAGGAAAGTTTTGAAGAAACAGAGTTAACAACAGGATAATAACATGCAAAACCTCGTCAAAGAAAATTCAATAGTAACCATTCTACATTTGAAAAAATAAACAAAACACACAAGGCCAAAAACAAAAATAGGGATGGGATATTACATGTTTCCTACATAAAAGATGAGATCACTAGTGGTCACTCGTAGGAGGGCTTTTCTTTTCCATGTTTATCTGGAACAGTACATCTGTCAATATTCTTTCAGTGAAGTTGTAAAGTTTTTTTGGACTTTGAGGTTGATCCCTGTGGAGTGAATAAGAACAAACGCTGAACTGGATTCAAACTGGAGTGACAAACAGTAAGTACGTGAGTAACATTTATTTATATAGCACCTTTCACAGACAAAAAGCCATATAGTGCTTCACAACACAATTAAAAAACATCAGAAAGAACAAAAATAAAAGAGACCACACAAAATCAGAAGAAAAAAAAAAGATCAAGTGAAGAAGTGTCAAGAGCCAATTGAGAAACTCATTACAGTTGTGGTATCTCCAATGTGCAAACACAGCTTCTAACTCACGAACAGATGGCCATGTTATGAGAAAGTTATACTGCCGCTCTTCAGCAACACCCACTTCATTTTCAAGGCGATCCCATCAACAGAATCCAACCAGGTTTCTTTCACACGGTGAGGCGAGCAGAATTATGCGGATCTATAGCTTGGGAATGTGGGATCATCACTGAGTAACAACATCTGGAGCATATTCTGACATTCTGGTTTCTCAGTGTTGAAGATACAAAAATGTTTCTTCTGCATATAGAAAAATCCATTTAGCAATGAGAAAACAGTTAGTGATGTCCACTAGGTTGTCTTACATTGGGAAAAATAACTGCAAAGCTCTGTTGCTTCTGCATTTCAGCATGACCAACATGTTTGAAATGTTTTCTCTGGGAATAGTTCTTGAAATTGTGGTCCAAAACACCATCTGCACATGTACAAAGGCCAAGTCACATAAGTCACATAAAAAAAGAATATTTTTGCAAATATCAGTGAATGTGGGAACTGAGTGTGTGTGTGTGTGTGTGTGTGTGTGTGTGTGTGTGTGTGTGTGTGTGTGTGTGTGTGTGTGTGTGTGTGTGTGTGTGTGTGTGTGTGTGTGTGTGTGTGTGTGTGTGTGTGTGTGTGTGTGTGTGTGTGTGTGTGTGTGTGTGTGTGTGTGTGTGTGTGTGTGTGTGTGTGTGTGTGTGTGCGTGTGTGTGTGTGTGTGTGTGTGTGTGTGTGTGCGTGTGTGTGTGTGTGCAGTAGCCCTATTGTCCTGGACTGAAGAAAGCAGTTCATGTGGAATAAGGATGGGATGGAGGAGACATAAACATATAAGGTCTGATCCACAAAAGATTTGGGTATTTCACAACTGGCACACATTAGCATGAAAGCCTATCTATGACTGGTATACACTGCAAAAAGAAAATACATTTAAAAAAGGGGGGAAAAAAACCTCACACACCGACGTACATCTTCTTGGGTCTTTCAGATTGTGTTAATGTTTGTTTCTTCGTTTTTATTTGCTGTCATGCTTTGACGTGTTCAGTAACTTTCTCCATCAACATGCCCGACTTGACTCCACATGTTTGCATTTGTGGAAGCACAATATCCATTACATACAATATGGTACACTTAGGCTAACTCAAACAATACTGTTACCAACAAATAGTCTTTTAATTCATTTAAAAGGGCCCACTATATTATATGCGGACATTCTGTGTGCTACATTTTATGCATGGTCTTAGTCAATCAGACCCACATACTTAGTTTTCTTTCAGAAATCCAAGCAGGAATTAAATACATATTATGTGGTCAAGCATTGGGTGCTGCTACAGTACAGGTTCCTCTATGTTCCGTGTAGGATTTCTGCACACATGGCTGTGTACATCCTTTCCATTATTACATCAATAGCACGACTTGCACAGCTCATTAATAACTGGCTGAGATTGCACATTGGGCAGCTGAAGAGACCCTCAGGGTTTTAATAGTGATCAAAGACTCAAGTGAAAGCTGCTGCGATTGAGGTCTACGTCCTCCACAAGTCATCACCTCCACATACCTTATATTGCATGCTGCTGTGGCTGCTCATGTCTGCAATTGAGTTTTTCTTTTCCCTATTACCCCAGAGCATGTCTGGAGGAACAATGGATTTAACATTACTTACAATGTGTATCTTTAAAAACAATATTTAGTCACATTGCACGAGCACATAACAACAACAACAACACGCGCGCGCGCACACACGCACACACACACACACACACACACACACACACACACACACACACACACACACACACACACACACACACACACACACTTACACACGCCAACACCCATCAATATAGATACTTAGAATCTATGAATTCATACAAATAAATTGCTGGATGTATATGCTCCATTCTCATAACACACACAGTCCCTTATCAAAAAGCTTTTGATTGTGTTTGCATACCCTGCATCAAACCCTCAAAATAATGATTTATTTGAATTATGCCATTTTCATGTTGAATGAAATACAAGTTCAGTTAGCGTACATTACGAAAGGCATAAAGACCGATGTCTCCAGTAACTGAAATGCCAGTCACTTTAAATCTTGCATTGATGAAAGAAAGATCTTGAATATGGCTAATTTGTTCCTGCACCACATGACCCATTCAATAGAACCACTGGCAGGCATTGTGGTAAAAATGGTGAGAACATCACTATCATTTTAAGGGAAGAATTTACTGTTTATTCAAATTGATTGACATATCATTACATCACTGTTTGTGGCGTCTTCTCCGTCATTAATAAAAAGTAAATATGGGAGTTATCTCGGATAAGTTCCAGCATACTGGGTTTTCAAAATATCATGGCTGACTGTGACATTTAGTATAGTTCTGGGACAATGCATTTTGATTGCTGTGTTTTTTGAATGCAGGATTAAAGATTCATTACAGCTAATCATATTCCTTCATGGGAAAGATAAAATAATATCATCCCTTTCAGATTTTTCTCGTTTTTTTCAAACTGACTATTAATACCAAATACAGAGCACTTTTTTTTTTTTTTGCAGGAGGCTGCCATTTTATCAGGGTTGGATTGTGAACACTTTTTCGAGTCATCCAATAAGAATTTTTGTTTGTTAGAAGATTTTTTTATTTTTTATTATTACTTTAAACTTTAAAATACAATGTCAGTTTGGACAGCTTTTCACTTTATTTTAAATTAGTAATGTGCAGTTGTTTTTATAAAATGAACAATAAAATGGCACATCTGTGAATATGAAAGTGTTGAAGCATTCTTTCAACCTTTATAGGATAAAGGATTGCTGTTTTAAAGCTAAGCTCTGAGGATAAGGTTGGTTAACTATCTATTATGAGCATTAAATAAGGTGTCTGTGGTCTGGAAACCAATAATGTATTTATTCAATGAATAAAATTGTCTGATGGGCACCTGTCTGTAAAGTGAGAAATGCTGTTGTCTGCTGAGAAGCTGTAGTGGGCTAATTAGATCTGATCAGTCATGAAAGGCGTGTAAATGTAACCCATGCAGAGGTTACAAGATCACCCAGGGCAAATACAAGCAGATGAACGAGGTTTATCTGATGTGAATAGTGGGATATCTGGGGGCAATTTCAGGATGTTAGCTGTGAATGTGGGTTTTACAGAAAAGGACGAAGATCACAACCGTTCTACCAGCAATGTGATAAACCACTATACACTGCCAATATTTACAGTGCAGCATGGAGCTGCTTTTAGACTGTGATAAGAGAGAAGTAGCGATATCGACATTGAAAAATAAATAATAAGCCACAGAAATATTGAATGTTGAAGAGTGACGCCCCAGAAATGATAATGGCTGTGAAAAGCGAATGAGAGGTGAGCTTCCTGCAATATTTCAATACAATATCCTGTCTGGGGCCCCTGAAATGCAGGCGACACGAGATCATCCCGCTCGGTTACAGGAGATAAAATAGGAGGAAAACAAAACGCGACGTGCAGGAAGCTGATTATGAACCGCCGAGAGTTACAGACGGGACCATGCGTTATTCATGAAGTTTAAAACAGCATTCACAAGTATCAATCGATCTCTTTCACTATGTGTGCCATTTGTGCGTCACTGAGTGCGCACGGCGCACTGCCTGCTGCTACTGCTGCTGCCGGAGGAGGAGAGGCAGTTCTTTCACACCCACATTCAACAGGCACTGAAGGATACTTGTTTCGTGCACACTTTCTCTGCGTTTCTTTTTAGTTTTGAGCAACTGAAAAGTGCAGGATTAGTGCACATGAGGATCTTGGAGAAATTATGCGTATTTCTCGGGGAGTTTAACTCGCGCGTCATGACGCCGGTACGCAATCCTCTACCTACACTCCAGCTTTGCTCCTAAACAAGTAGAGACGACCAGTAAAACAACACAGCCTGCGACTTTGAGGGGAGGAAAAAACAAAGAGAAGAGAATGGCAGCTCCACACAACGGATCAAACATCACCACGAACTACACGAACCAGTTTGTGCAGCCGCCGTGGCGCGTCGCGCTCTGGTCCGTCGCCTACAGCTTTGTGCTGGCGGTTGCGGTGTTTGGAAACCTCATCGTGATATGGATCATTCTTGCCCACAAACGCATGAGGACGGTGACAAACTACTTCTTGCTCAACTTGGCGTTTTCTGACGCGTCGATGGCCGCGTTCAACACTTTAATAAACTTTATCTACGCTGCTCACGGCGAGTGGTACTTCGGGGAAGCTTACTGCAAATTCCACAACTTCTTCCCAGTGACATCCGTTTTTGCAAGCATCTACTCCATGACTGCAATTGCCGTGGACAGGTAAACACTGCAAGAATAATATTTAGTCAGTGATGCCAAGTTCCCCCAGTCATTCACTCCAGCCCCACTCAGTGATGTGGAGATGATTTGATTCGTGTTCCGTGAAGTAATTTTGTAATTCGTCTATATAAATATGATAAACAAGCATAAAAAAGCTACAAATGCAAGTGTTTGAATGCTGTTTTATCCGTGAGGTATGACAGTTACAGATTTTCCTTCTTTAAGAAGAATTTCTTGTACTCATTCTCATTCATCAAAATGAATAATGTGAAACACAACTCGTGAATATTTCTGCTATTTAGACTATATGTAGTAAACAATATCATCGTCACTAAAACGGTTTGATCGCTAGTGTTTAATTACATGATTTGATTTTTCTTTCCTTCTTTGGACATTTTGTTCATCATTGTTTCATTGGACTCTGCCGTGTTCCATCAGCAGTGTTGGAACATTGTGCCCTAAAACAAATCTCAACTGCATGTCATTTCTTGCTTGATGAGAAATTGCAGTAGTTTTTCCTTCCCGCTGTTTTTAATGCGTTTAGATTTGCAATTCCGCTCGCGACGTCAGTACTTGTTTGTGATTTGCATTATTGTGCCGGAAAGGCAGTTTCTCAGCAGGGTGAGTGCCATCTCACCCACTATGGACCTACCCCACAGATTTAATTTTCCGTTTCATTGCCAATGAATCAGAGACTGAAGCTGTTGCTAACAGAGTCTATGTTGCAGTGGAAGACTATGTGTGTGGCAACACCCTGGAAATGATAACCCCTTCCTCCAAGCTTTTACATGCTCAGACTCTCCTGCTCTCTGTCACATGCACTCGGACTATTTATGATCTTTGCTTTCCTATATTTTCTTTCTGTCCTGGTTCCTTCATCTCTTCCTACTTGGCTGCCTCTGTGATTTCCAGCAATGTAGGTGCACTCTGCACCATTAACCATCCTTTGATACTAATCAGTGGACCATCAAATGTCATAATGTTTGAATAAAAGGATTAATCTGATGAATGAAGCAGCCTAAGACTTACATAATGAAGAGAAAGGGCATTTCAAAGGTGTAAGCAAGTGCGGTGTATGTGCAGTGTGCACACATATGTGTCACAGTGTGCAGTTGATATCGTGTGAGGTGTTTTCCTCCTCCAGTGCTTCTCCTTTACACACGCAAATGGAACAACGCATATCCCCAGGCTGTGCCCATTTTGGCCTCGTTACAGCAACTTTGATGCAGTTGTATTTTTGGTCTGTAGTGTCCATTCAGGTTTGTCATCTGTGCACTGAGAAAGAGAACATTGGCATGACCTACATGATGTAGATGTAACCTCCGGTCATGCTTTCCCTAACCCCAGTGTGGTGCTGTCTCCGCTCTGATGTCTTGAAATGGCATGAGGCCACAGTTCGTGAGCATCTGTGAATGCGTCCTTCCTGCTAAGTCTCTCAGCCGTTGTGTGTTTCTTTGGGAATTGCATTCAATGCAGCACGTTTCTGTGTGAAAGATAGCGCTAACGACAACAGGTTTTGTATTAATTGTATTGTATTGTATTAATTGTGTGTGTGTGTGTGTGTGTGTGTGTGTGTGTGTGTGTGTGTGTGTGTGTGTGTGTGCACAAAACCAGTTTTATGTTTCATATGAGTAAAAGTGGGTGACTGAAAGATTTGATCATTTTTCTGAGGTTATCCAAGCCAACTCTTGGCATTCAGTTGTTTGCCTAATGTGTCACTATTCACACCCGAAGTCTCATCCAAAGTGACCTCTTAAACACGAGGTGGTGATAGAGCCAGCGTTCGCTGAGTAACGTCATACCATTGTGGCTTGGCGTCTAACCAGCATTCCGTCTGAAAACTTCTCTGTACCACGTTTCACAAACTCAATAATTATGTATTGATTTTTTTTAAATTATACCCATCAAAGACATTTTTTGTTATTCTGCAGGCATAGTCCAAAGTTTACTTAAGCTGATCTGATATAGTGATTTGAGGTAAATGTGCTTCAATGTGTTTGAATACAAGTGTGTGTGTGTGTGTGTGTGTGTGTGTGTGTGTGTGTGTGTGTGTGTGTGTGTGTGTGTGTGTGTGTGTGTGTGTGTGTGTGTGTACAAATAGGAAAAATCCTTCCATTAGTTCATTTGAGTGTGACTGTTTTCCAGAGGGTTTGATCAGCAGCCATTGTGCTGCTTGTTTGAGCCTAAATAACTTTGCGACTCTGGCACCTACTTGATTGGACATCTTAAAGGTCTAAATAAGATTTTCTAAGTACAAAACAATTGCTCAGGAAAAGAAAAGGTGGCTTTGTTGTTTGCTGTGTGTGTGTGTGTGTGTGTGTGTGTGTGTGTGTGTGTGTGTGTGTGTGTGTGTGTGCGTGTGTGTGTGTGTGTGTGTGTGTGTGCGTGTGTGTGTGTGTGTGTGTGTGTGTGTGTGTGTGTGTGTGTGTGTGTGTGTGTGTGTGTGTGTGTGTGTGTGTGTGTGTGTGTGTGTCCAGAGAATTTCATTCAATGAGGTTATAAGACACCACAGTGGATAATGTGTCCATCTTCAAATGATTCTTTACTATCTTAAAGTGATTGAATTAGCATCTCTAAGCCTGTGTGATCTGCAATTGGAAAAGCTGGGTTGCGTCCTAAGTAGGTCCCTGTGGCTCATCCTGTTCTGGCCAGGTTTCATTGTTTTATTGTGCTGTTCAAACAGAATGTCATCAGTGTTTGTTGGAATGATTCGCCCATGATTTACCCTGAATATTAAACAACACTGTTTTATCAGGCACAGTCAGGCTCACTGCAGAAAATCTCAGCATAACTTCAAATATATATTAAAAAAATATGTTGTTCAATCTTGATTCAAATTAATTATTGATGATCACATACATATCACATGTCTCATACAACAAATTCATGTCGCACAAAATTGGTTACATTTCGTATTATTATCTTTTCCCCTTGTAAAACAGTATTCATACTTGCTCATGGGGACATGAAAAATCCTTTGAAGATTAAGGATTTAGCAGTATAAAATGGGGATTTAATTCACATTTAGAAGCCTCACACATAGAAGATAATATTTAGTATTGGATAGCAACAAGCTGTCATCTCTGGAAACATCCCCTAAAAACAACTTCATAAGGCAATAATGTATCACAATAAGGGTTCTCATTTAATACAAATTCATGCAATGAATAAGTTTATCAGTATTTAATGTTAATCTTCCATACATTGTAAGCTGCCTATCTCTTTTCTGCAGGTACATGGCCATTATCCATCCACTGAAGCCTCGTCTGTCTGCAAAGGCCACTATGGGAGTCATCATCTGTATCTGGAGCCTGGCCGTGGTTCTGGCCTTCCCACTCTGCTACTTCTCCACTATCCGAGTTCTGCCCCACAGGACCCTGTGTTATGTGGCCTGGCCCCGCATGAAAGATGATCCCTTCATGTGAGAATAATCTCCTTGTTTATCCCAAAAAAAGAAACATGGCTTGATAGAAGGTGGTATGACAAATCCCATTCCGTCAGATTTGGTGCATCGCTTTCAGTTCAATGCAGCTAAACTTATTTAGATGCTTATACAAGGTGATTATAATCATATCGCACAATTTGAAAATCATCACTGATTATAAGCTGAGCAAGACAGAGCCGCATAATTGGAAGAAAATGACAATTGTATTGTCAGTCTGCTGTCTGACTGCTTGTAGATGGCTTTATGCTTCATGCACTCGAGTTGCACTAAGCTTGTTTGTTTTTCAACTCAAAGCAAGAAAGTTGGCAACCATAATAAATTGTTGCATCAATGTTTTCACGAAATAGTTTGTTGTAGGATTCAGTCATTTTTTAAATCACATTTGTTTATTTATTTTTTTATTCCACTGTGTATTTTTGCAACAGGTGCTATATGAGCAAATCGAGGATTGTGTTCCCATTGATGTGTAATTACTCTGAATGTGACTGAGACTTTGAATGGTCACAAAATTATTGTTGTACTTCAAAAATGTGAAATGTTAAATAGGATTGAATTATGTTGGCACCACCCAAAAACCGCAGGGACTCTATTTAAATTTTTTGCTTCTGTGTTCTCTACTATACTATACTATACTATACTATACTATACTATACTATACTATACTATGGTAGATACAGGAATGATGAGTCCTGGCTGAATTCAGGAGACTTTACTGTTTTTTTGTCATAACATGAACTTGCTCTGCACAAATACTAGCAGTTTGATTACAAGCTTATTATAATTGTATCAATTTTTCATCCATTGGTCTTGATTCCTTCACCAGGTATCATATCATAGTGACAGTTCTGGTCTACGTACTGCCTTTGGTGGTGATGGGTATCACTTACACCATCGTGGGAGTGACGCTCTGGGGAGGCGAGATCCCTGGAGACTCATCTGATAATTATCATGGACAGCTGCGGGCTAAAAGGAAGGTAAGCATGCAATTCTAAATATAACTCCAAGGCATGTCTGACACTGAAATCCAGAGATGAGGAAATAATCTGCATTTTTGCTCCATTTGAAACCTTTGTTGATTAAAATAATTACTATGTTGCTCCAGTGTGTGTTGATGAGAGAAAGGAAAAACATAACATAGGCAAATAAGCTATTTAAATGCATATTGTCTTTGAGGGAAAATAATTTGTCGATGTATTGTGTTAAATTGAGGGTAAAATGACCGGGCAGCTGCTGTGCTCAATTATGCACTTTCTGCTGCCATAGGTGTTCCTGTAGGATTTAGAATTAAGCTACTATCTCAGTTGATTTTATTACTGTGACTGAACACAAGTGTCCCAGAATCCCAGAACGCCTTCGTAGCTAATAAACTGTGCATGTTTGATGTATTCTGCATTTTCTGACAGTTGGTGAAGTTTATCCTGCTGATACTCAACCTGGAGAAACAATAATATTCTGATAATACATTGCAGCATTGACATTACAGCACCTTCCCATTGGTGTTGGTTTACAGAGTTTTGGGTCGGAAATATAAAATGCTCTAATGAGTTCTGTTTTCAAATTAACCAAATTAGCATTATATAAGCTTCCCAGTGTTTTTTTAATCCTCTTTAGCCCATGTTTGCTGCAAATACATCTCTCATCCTCAAACAAATGTTTGACAACAGATAACATAAATAGTACTTTCATTCACACCAGCAATAACAAGGTGATGTGGTATTGTTACAGGTAAAGAAAGAGAGAAAGATTACTTCAATTTGCCATTGAAAGAAACACTATTGTTGGACTCAGCTCAAAAAGTCAGATAAAGTTGTGTTGGCTGTGAAAAGTTTAAAGGTGGTGATAAATCTTAGTCTTTAAAGTGTAAACATCAGCTCCACCACACTGCAGCGAGCAAAAATAATAGCTTTTGTCAATAGTGTGCAGCAGGAATTGGCCTGTCACACACTTCAAGGAAAGAAATCTTGATTCTAAACAGCACAACCTTTGTGACTGTCAATTATTGTCAGTCAAGTGCTTGTTCTTTCAACCAGACAGGCGCATGCTCTGAAAAACACCACCAGTATCTGCAGGCAGTTTGAAACCAACATATTGGAAACCAGCTTTTATCCCTACGGCTCCTAATGCTCCTCATTCTTACGTGTTTGTTACAGTGGAAAACTGATACCAAAAATTACCAGCACATCTTACAACACATTTCTTAGTCATAAAGGAATAATACAGACAAACAAATTGTGAGACTTCCTGTAGCATCATTGTCCTTTTGGTATATTTGTATTGTTTATAGTATTGAACTGCATGGTTATGGATTCTTGGCATATTACACCATCATCACTTCTAAATCTTAATTTCTTTTGTGTTCCTCATATCCACTATCAGACTCATCCATTCATTATTAAGTGCTTTTACTGGAGTGAGTTTCAGGATATATTAAACTCTAGAAAGTACAGAAAGGGAGCATATTTACGGGAGCCTGAGGCTTTATTTTTTGTTTTAATTGTGACAGAGAATAGTCTACGTTCATGGTCTGGATATCACGCCAAATGTACATTTGATTTATAGGCCATTCGTCTGTGTATTTTGTTCTCTGCACAGCCTGAGATAAAAATTAAACACTGCATTATTTGCCTCATTAAAGAACATCATCGTCTTCAAAAGTATAAACATAAACCGTCTTTACTGAAAAACAATGAGATAAAAAAATTTCTTTTTTTGGTTGCCTCCACACTACAGACCATACTAAATGTAGATGTTTAGGAAATATTTGTCATGCAGTGCCATCAGAGATTTGACTCATTAATCACACACTTTTATAACCTCAAATATACGACCAGACTCACAAAAACGATTTATCTTCGTTGACAAGGAAATCGAGAACTGTGGTTAAAGGCAATGGGATGTTACACACCAGTTGGTGCACTTTGAACAAACTTAAGGAATAAATCAAAACTTGTTGGATTATTGATCCTGGAAGTTTCCTCAAATGAGCTCAAACAAACAAAAATTTGCTCAATACTATAAATATCTTCCCACAAACTTGAAACAGGCCTTGATACCAGCAGACTCATAAAAGACTGAACCACATTAATTCACAGCCAGTTCACATGGACACAAACGCAAACCCTGTGTATCTCATTTACGCTGAGTCATCTAAACAAGTGTCAGGCTAAAGCAAACACAATTTCAGGGCAATCTGGATCTTTCCTTAAGCACACACATCCTGCACTGAAGCTACTGACATTGTGATTTAATGGTCAATGAAAATCACTGCAGCCTCAACCCAAGCCTGTTTTACCTCATTAGAAATGTTAGCGGCGAACACGGTTTGCTGCGGCCCAAGCTTCCCTATTGTGTACGACAAGACGACACTGAATGATGTGCGTCAAATTGCTTTCTGAAACCAGTAAGTGGTTGTCCATTGCTGAGTCCAGTGTGCCGCATTACTTGAATGGGAAACATTACTGCTCACAGTTTTTTGACACTGCAGTGTGGTGTCCCTTCATGTTCCAGTAATTGCTCTCATTCTCTCAAACACCTATATAATTGATTCCACTCAGTACAGGCTCCAACTTCCTGTGTTTGACTTTCCCATTCCCCCTTCTGCCGAAACATCACTATTAACCTCTCGACAATTTTCATTATTTCTGAGTCCTCCTGACTGAAAATTGGTCTTTTGGGGGTTCTTACAGTAAGATCAATAATTCAATTGAATATTTGTGCATCTGAGTGTGGGCATGTGGATATGGATATGTGAATGTGTGAGTGTGAGCATGTATAATGTGAAGACATGTTTTAGGGAAAGACTATGGTTATTGCAGGTAAAAAAAAAAAAAACAAACAAAAAAACAGCCTAATGAGGACTTTAGAAAATCAGGCTTCATCTTCAGTCTCTGATCTGCCCTCGTCTCTGGGGGTTATGGTTCATTCACACAGCTGGTACATTAGAATTGTGAGGTTAGTGTTCACAGAGAAAAAGGAGAACACCCCGAGGCAAAGTGCTGAAGCGTCGCAAAACTGGCTGGCTCACAAGCTTTTCTATCTACTGTAGTCCAGATTCCTTAGGAATTTCTCTAAATAAAGAAAATCCAGCTAACTGAGCGGAAACATCAGAACAGCACACTCACACACTGGAACATGATGCACATGCACATGCACAAGTCTGCTTTTTGTTTGAGGAGATTCCTTTAGTTTATAATATTCCTGTAATAATACCTATTTTTTCTTCTTTTTTTTTTAAAGTACATCAGGCATTAAGTTGACCTTAATTCACTTATAATGGTTATATCACTGCTTGTGGTCATGATTGGTACATGTATGGCTCATTACCTGTGTCGTTGCTTAATGTTTCTGAATAATTCAGTGACTTGCACTCAACAATCATCTTCAAATGAATCTCTATGAATCCAGCATGTCCTCATTTATTTTCAAGTTTGCAATCGATGGCCGTTCACTGGCTATTCAATTCGGTTAAACTTTTTACAGCTGGCACACATTAGAACAACGGCTGAGGGTAATAATTCAATATAACTTCAATCAGCACAGCAACCGTTTGACATTCAAATCTTTACCACATATGAGTAAATTGACTTTGAAACTTACAAGTATAGTAGTTTAGTTGACACTTTGTCACATGGACAGGTGAAGATGGGGATTAAACCAAATAAAGACGACTTGTTCCACTCCTTTCACATAATTAGTAATCCTAACCCTAACCCTAACTACGAGATCTGCCAACTTCTTGCTTTTATTGAAATGGATTGTAGGATCATATTGGCCTGTCACTCGTAAGTAAATATAATCTCAAACCAGTGACATTGAAGAAACTTGCAGGCAGATAGCTTTGCGACAATGCAACTTGTCAACACAATGCTGAAGGTGAGAAGAGACTAAAAGAAACATATTGTGCAGCCCTGTTTTTACCACTTCTTGCACCTTGCCATGGCCATGTTGGGCTTCACAAGTTACAAAGATACAAATAAGAACAGCACTTTCTAACAATACAGGTTAATACTTTTCACATAGAAAAATACAGTAATGTCAGACAAACAAAAAACTGAATGAATGGGAGCTATGCACAATGAGGGGGGGTTAGAAAGCAATGCGAGAGTATATCATTCAGAAAGAAATTGTGTAACTGTGATCCTCACCTGCACAGATATACATTATACTTGATGTAACCATTCACAGGGATGATGAAGTACTTTCTGCTCAATATTGTGAGGGTTGGAGTCAAGGTCGCTAAATTGAATCTGATTGTATAAAAAAGCAGCAGTATTGTACAAGCACGAACATTGAAGGGAGTTATTATTTCTCAAGATTCCCAAAAAATGTACTGTTCCATCCCTTTATCTAGCTTCAATACTTCTTCATGTGGGGTATGGCGCTGACACCAGCTGATTGTGGGTGAATGGAGGCCCTGTTACAGAATTTCCTGGTGTTTCAATGTAATTTCCTGGTATGTAATTTCATATATGTATGTATGTATTCTGCTGCAATCAATGTACAACAGGTGTGTCCATCTATGCCCCAGCCTGAGGCTGTATGTTTGAAATGTCAGTCTGGCAAGCAGCACTAATCACCTGTCATAATGTGGCCATAAAGCTCTTAAAGTCAATCTGTGTTCAACTCATGTTCTATAAGCACCATCGATCGGTCATCTCCCTCCTGTTGACGCTTGAAGTACTGCATGTTGTTGAGTGTTGCTGTGTGGATGTAATGATTTCAATGGATTACCTGACAAGATCAGATTGTTCCACAAATGAGGTACAACAGTGTTAAGCTGCAGTGTACGCCTGGTGCCATACTGACAACCAGAGATAACAAATAGTTTTTGAATCCAAACTGGACATATCTCAACTGAGGCGCGTGTGTGTGTGTGTGTGTGTGTGTGTGTGTGTGTGTGTGTGCGTGTGCGTGTGCGTGTGCGTGTGCGTGTGCGTGTGCGTGTGCGCGTGCGTGCGTGCGTGCGTGCCCCGGCTTCTGAATTGAAAGGTCATTGTAAAAGACCGACAGCATGAAACAATGTGAGCCAGTGATTTTTGTTTGTGAATTTCAAATTTTATGTTCTGTATGCTCCTTCGCCTGCTGTGCTCCTTCTTCTCACCAACGGCTGCCTCAAGCAATAATAAAATCTGTACCATTTTCCTGAGCCCATACTAATATAATGTCCCTACTGCAGGTTTGTCTCATGTTGTCTCATATGTCCTCCTGTTGTCTTCATTCTCCCATTTTTTGTAATGGTTGTTAATAGCTGAGGACGAAAAGCACTTTATTCAGACAAAGAAAAAAAAACTATAGAAATACTATTGAAATCATTTCTTCAGTGCTTGAAGAACTGTTATTGTGCCATGCAGAAGTAATGTTTGGATCTTGTGTAAAACAAATGAGGTCCTTAAAAATGAACAAATGCATAAATTAACATATGGAGTTGCACATTGTTTGTATATAAACACTTATCGGACTCTCAAAATAATGTTATTTGACCAAAAGTTCACCTCCAGTTCTGCTTTCATTTGTTTTCTTTATTAGCTCGTTCCTCCATCACTCTGCTGCTTTGCCTCTCAGTTGCATTCAGATAAACTATTTGTTCATTTTAGTCTTTACTGTGTCACGTTCTGCATTGCTTGTGGGATTCGTTCTGCTATCACACCAACAAATGGGTCGTCATTTAGTGAATTAATGAAGAAACATCAATCCACTGCTGCAAACCGGCCCTAAGACCATTTTGGTTGGACTCAGTATCACATTCTTGTATTACAAATCTCATTGTTGTTTGAGTTTCATTACATTTTGCTTTCTAAGAGCAAGTTAGCACCATTTTAATGTTTCCTCTGTCTTTGCCTTGCTTAAGTTAGGAAGTGAAACACAGTGGGGATTGAGAGAATTGTGTACTTTATTACACAAGACAAAAATTTGCAGATGTAGTGGTTTATGAAATCTGCTGCAAGGCTTGCACAAAACAATAACACATTACGGTGAGCAATGAAGGCCCCTCTTATCTACCCACATCATTTTTATTAGTTTTGGATCCTTGTGCATCTTCTTAAGATAGTGCAGGCAATCCGTCTGACTCAATTGGCTTTTTTGTTGGGGAGTTTTGCAGTCTTGTGACCTCATATTGTCTCAGGGCTTGATTTACTTTTCAATTTTAGATGAAATATGTTTTGGAACATACTTCATTCTAATAAAGAGAATGCACTGATCGAGATACTTGGATAAGGAGCAAAATGTCTTTCCAGGTGTGCTGTATGACCAAATGCAGTAGGTCAACTGATTCAGTTTGGTTTGCGATGCCTCCTAACAGGACAACTGAAGGTATGCCCAAATGGAAAAAGTATGCCCAATAGCAAGTGCAAATAGATTGTGCTTTCATTTCTCTTGCATTTTGCAGGTGATCCATTGTGAATAATACAATGGGTGATATCACAAGTAAACATAATTTTTGAAACTGGGGGTTTTCTTGAATAAAGAGCCATTTATACAAGAACGATCTGCTTGAAATGGTATTGTTTCAATGTTTATTTGATTGTGTTTGTCATGGATGCAGCACCAGGCCCCCATAAGCCAAACAACATCGACATGCTGGTTGAGAAAGGTATTGAACATAACAGAGTGTTGGTATGTAAACCAGAATATGACAACGGAGAAAGAAAGAAAAAAATAGCACACAGTCGAACTGTGAGATTTCAAAACCAACGCCATAGGATAAAGAGGCTCAACAGAAATTCAGAGAGCAATGAAATAAGAGCATATGGAACATATGTTCTCACAAAGCCTATAAATAAAAGAGGTGGGGGGCAGTTGTTGAGAATCCCTCTCAGCTCAATAACAGCAGCATTTCAAAGAGCTAAGCCAAATTGCACACCTTTTTAAAACACAATGACACAGTCATGAAGGGAATAAAGGATCAGACATTGTAAATGACATTGCACATTGTGCGTTATTATGTAAGCATTAACTCTTCCCGGTATTCTGCGTGATTGGAACACATACCTGGAAAATGCATTAAAGTGGATTAAAGTGCCTCTAAATTGTACTTTGGTGTGAATATATGAGTTTCTCTCCCCTTGTCCTGTGATAGACTGGCCACATTCTTGAGCAGGGATTGGCTCCAGCACCCTCTAAGCCTGAATCATGTAAAATGGCAGAGAAGGTGGATTTTGATTTAAAAAGTTAAAAGTGAAAATATTTCTAACCTGTGCCTTCACCTCATCTTCTCTGGCATCCCAGAGTGACTGATCTCATTTATTTCTAATCTCAACTTCGAAACAACAGACCAGGAAGCCTTAATTGCATTTGCTCACGTTATTGAAAGCTCAGTAATTACCACGACGTAACATAAAAAAAATCGATTGCGCTGTTACCTTTCCTTGTCAACCATTATATGTAATGGTGTAATTGTATGATACATTGGGATGCATCACCGGTTGTATATTTCAGGTGGGATGCTTTACGTTCACATCACCAAAGGAACGTGTAATCCTGGTCTGCACCTTGACATGTAAAGAGAAAAATGTCACCCTACTTTTTGTTCTCTTTGTCCTCTTTGTAGAATTGATATGAAATAGCCATTAGATTACACCAGCATGTTTCCATGGAGAAATTGTGGTGCAGGCTGCCAATCTGTAGTTAACAAGTGGGACTCAGTATCAATACTTTAGGCGTACACTCAGACAAAAATGGCTTTACTAATAGTACCTGTTGGAATAAGTCAGCTGCTTGCAGTAGTCTTCCCTGCTTACATTCCCTGGTTACATAATTATACTGTATATCCATCCATCCATCCATCCATCCATCCATCCATCCATCCATCCATCCATCCATCCATCCAGCCATCCATCCAGCCATCCATCCAGCCATCCATCCATCACCCTTGTAGCACCGCATTATGCCACATTTTGTGATAACTTGTTACATATTGCAACAGATATAACAAAAAAGAAATGCAGGTTAAATGATTAAATACATTCACTAACAATCTGGTTTCATTTAATCAAGAAAGGCAGGTGATCGATAAAGTTCAACTGTATTTATAGCCATTCATATAATTCTAGTCCAACTTAATTTGTTTCTCATTATTAAATTCAGAACTATCTATATGGCTATAGTGAAATATTTATTACACAATGTACCAAATTATTACATTTTCTGAAAACAAGCATTTTGTAATAACTATTGCAATATAGAACAAGTTATTGCAAAATAGGTTCAAGATTTTTTATTACAAAATGCGGCAGATTATTACAGAATGCAGTGTTTTTACATAATGAGTTAAAAATATATTACATTATTACATATTGCACCATGATTACATAATGCGGCACTACAACCCTCCCTATAAAAAAAAATTGCTATCCTCATAAAAATCATCTTGTTAAAATTGATATACTCACTAAATCTCTCTCGCTCAATCTGGAACAAATGTTTCTCAGCCATGTTATACATGCTGTAGATTGATTTGTAGCAAGCAGCTGTTAGATATCAAGAGGCTCCGTTTTGCATTTGTTTCAATCATTAGAAAGGATTTTTCTAAGTACTGAGAGCATTAATGCAGTGATCAGTCGCTGTGCTTTTGCAACTTTCCTCATGACTTACAGCATGGCTACAAAAAGTATTGCTTGTTCACATGGAGTGGAACTGATCGAGCTGCTACAGGTCACATGGTAGTAAAGTAACTCCGTTGGTGGTGAAATGATGTCCTAAGTTAGAGACATACTTTCCTCCTGATTCACCTACCTGTCCTTGTACATTAATTTAGTATTTAGTTTCAAATTATCATTAGCAGTATTCATGGAAAGAATAGCCAATTTTTTTTCTTTCTTTGCGAAACTGTTAAATATGATATAATCCTTTTCATAATCATTTTTAACTGACCATTTTTGGATATTCTACAAAGTGTAGTGCCTAATGCACCATTTAATCCCAGTAATCACAATACAATGGTCCATATTTCAGCAATCGAAGCACAGTTCTGACAAAAGGCATTTTAGATAGGTTTTCTTTTGTCCACTCAAGCAGTTCATTCTCCTCCTGTTCAGATATTGTGAGTGGCAAAGAGAGGCAAAAATATCTGATGGAAAAGTGAATTCTACAGATATTATCCCATTAAATTGCTTTTTTTTGTAGGCAAATATGTTTTGTTGGAGACCCTTTCTACAAGGGATTATTGTTTAGCTCCATTCATGTGTCATTGTGGTTATTATTCCAGTGTAGAAGTTCTTTTTTCTAAGAGTGGTATAAAGAGGTATGACACTGTCCATTTGAGGTCGACTTGAGAGTATTTCAATTTCCAATATGTTGTTCCTCATTCATCTCTTGTTCTGTGTCCTCTGTCAGAGCCCATTGATGTAGGAATTTCATGACCTTGTCTAATTGGATAGCCACCCAAGGCTCTCTGATGGTACACTCTTAGATTCTTTCACATTTGCAAATGAATATATCGTACAAGCATCAAAGTATTTTTCTATTATTCTAAATGATGCATTATACTAAAAGTGGATGCAGCATGTTCTCGCTCTGCTGATTTGATTTGGGCTTGGTTTTTTATGTCCACATTGCATTTATTTAGTAATTTATTTCTTCCTTTTCAATTTTCATATTCATGAATTATGTTTGTTTCAGGAAAGGTTTCTCCTGCATTTTGGTCTGCGCCACCAACTCTAACAAGCTAAGAGGACATCTGAAGTACAAACTGTTATTCCTACATAAAATAGACAAGCTGCAGCCTTGTGATTGCAGTAATACAGTTATATTGAGTACTCCTAGTACTCCTTTTTCTTTTGATTAAAAAAATGTGTATTCATGATTGATGGTTTGTCACAGAACAACAGAAAGTAATTGCAATTCAGAGATAAAAAAAAAACGTTTTTATAAATCTAATGCACCAACCTTAGAAACATGAAGTACTGTACAGAAAATTGAAGCAGTAGAGAAAAAGCTGCTTTCCTCTCCCTCTCTCTCTCTCTCTCTCTCTCTCTCTCTCTCTCTCTCTCTCTCTCTCTCTCTCTCTCTCTCTCTCTCTCTCTCTCTCTCTGCTTTTAAGTTGCTTTGTTCTGCCCTCAGTTGCATTTCATTTTCTCAAGGACGTAAAAGGATGTTCGAGGAACATGATGTATGCAGACCCGTGCATCAGAAGATTTTCATGACATCAAGATTAAATTATTTCTACTATCTAATATCGGGTAGACGGTACAACGTAAATGCTTTATCCTGGAATAAGGCAGATGTATTAGAAGATGAGAAGCATATATTTTGTGACTTGAAGTATGAGAAGACTGAGTAGTTTCCCAAGTCACAGGAATGTTTGAACAATTAAGGAGGTCGAAACATCAAAGTTAATCAACTTAATTTTAATCACAGTTCAACATCATCGTCACTCAACCTACCAGAAACCTTTTTTGAATGTCAAGCAACCAATAGAACATTAGGATTAGGGGATGTGCATCCTTTCAGATACAGCTGGGCCTTCTTTTCGTCTTTGAGAAGTGTAGCTTATTTCAAGACACCCAAAGTCACTCTGCATAAAGGAAATAAAAGACAGCTGATAACAACAAAAATGCTTAGGATTAAAGTTTTGAGGGCTTTTTTTTTCCAGGTGTTAGGGGTTCTAGATGTCGGAGGTGAAGCAGCAAAAGGTTATGGGCTTTGATACCTTGACCCTCCCCTGCAGGTCCCTCTTGTTCGTCAGTGGGACACTGGATCAGGTCCGTCATTATTCATCCATGCTTCACTGTTTGCCAAACACTATTAATCAACGTTATAAAGGGCATGAGAAATTAATCGGGTGTTCTTTTTATTTTTGTTTTAACTGGAGACACGGTTGAACTTTTTACATTTTTCCAAGAACTCCTTAAATAATTGAAGCATTTGTTTGAATTTGTTTACTCCCCACAGTCCCCCTGCATCAAAATTAACTAAAAGTTAATCTCTGTGAACTGAAAGTACATTGAACAAACAAAAAAACAAACCTGAGGTAATATTTTTCGAAAAATGTATATCTCAATATCTCAATTCCATATTTTTTTTTGCCTATTGAGAATTTAATGCAAAAATGCAAAATAAATGCAAGATATTGAGTATCCTCCAAAACACCACCATAGTTTTCAGACTTTTGTAACTGAGGAGGCTTTTAAATTTAAGACTTAAAAAAAGCAATATGGATGCATATGCATCGACCCTCTGACTCACTTGATCCAGACGATGGTCCAGAGGGATAGAGAGTGTCCCACCCAGAACAGGGCAAATGACAGGATAAACCAAGGACAGGCAAGCTTATGACAATAAGACATAATAAAGTATGTCCATTTCAGGCTGTTGCAGCACACAGGAGCAATAAAGCAAAACCTGCTTATCAGCTTTCGGGTTGACTTTTGATATTTCTGAAAAGTCAATAGCTGATGACCTGAGAGAGCTGGGGACTCGTTGCTGACAACCTCTGAAATACACTATATACAAGTGGTATCAGGAGATTGGTGAAGCAGAAAAAGACATGTCACAGACAACTTCACATGAATTCACTGATAAAGTTCAGTAACAACTGTGATAGTGCAGCACTTGTGTGCTTGCATGTTTTAGTTCTGTATGGACCTTCGGTTCAGTCAAATAAAATTCTTGGATGAAATTTTTTGGAGAAAACTTGTTGATTCTTATAATCCGAGAACAAGATTTGACTTTTGTTTTAACTCCGAACATCTGATCTAAAAATATTTCTGCCCTCATTCACTTGAAGCAAAGCCATCTGCAACTTTTTGTTTTATATTATTTGTGCTTGTTTTCCAAGTAATGATTTTGGCATTTCACTATCTTATCATTATTGTATCCAATCTGTTCTTTGTTTATTTGCATATTGCAGGCCAGCGATGGCATTATTAAGGAATCTTCACTAATTTCCTTTTAAGTGATATTAAAATGCCTTTGTTTGTTGGACAGACATTTGTCATTACAATTCTTATCAGAAGAACTTTGTTAATTACATTTATTTTTGAGGGGGGGTGGACATCTATGCTTATTTGTTTTTTTGTCTATTCATGGCTCATCGTGTTTAACTGCTAATCCCAGTGACTTGTGTGATCTGATTTAAAGTCTGCTTTCATTCCTGTCAACATTTCTTGTTTAATTAGCCGTCTTGATGAACGACTTGGTGTCACAGCCTCTAATAAGATTTCTTCTTATCTGACTGGCTGAAGTTTGTTTTTCCGCCCGCATAACGGGCTGTTGTTTGTCCACGCATGAATATTACTGGGGCTTAACATCAACTTCCATGGCCTTGCTTGAAAAAAACCTGGTACTTAGTCACATTTCTTCTTTCTTTGGTGTTTATGATCCGGTATCTAACTAAGCTTCGTGTTTGTCTGCAGATTTTTCTCATGCAAATTGTAGTTGAATAAACAAGCTTTATCAAGCAGCAACCTTTTCATTGTTGTGTCTCAAAGTACAACTCATTTTAAGAATAAATGACACTAATATTTCTGATCATAACTTACGTTGTATACCTCTTTTCTTGCTATCTTCTTCTCCGACTGTAAATCATAGTTTAGATCAATATCAAGCATAAAAGTCATCATACGAGTCCTCATTTTCTCCTCACTTCAAAGAAAGCCAGTATGTGTTGAGAACAAGCAGTGTCTCTTTTGGTTCTCAGTCTGAGTCTCACAGGAGATCCTTTCAGTAGCGTTAATGTAGCAATGTGAGGAAAAAGACCGCAGCGTCTGTCTACCTATTGTACACAAGCTGTATTTAACTATGAACAGAATGAGCATTAATAAATCATCTTGATAAGCTTGACTTGCTGTTATAAGGCTCTACGGGTTTCGACAAACTAAAGGCTCCATTTTATTTTGCTGTTTTTGGCTGTTAGTGTATGATACACAGCATTTCACGTGTCGCTGACGGCATGTCAAGAAGGTCTTTATGTGATTCGTGGCTGCATTCACACTTCTGTCTGTGATCATTCTCGCAGACCCAGTGAGATTTATTTTTTCTTGTATGGAGCGTCCTCATGTTCACAATTTCACACTTTTTTTTCCAGTAGAGTGCATAGTCGACTTCTCAGCATCTCTCAGAGTGTTTGGTGAAGCAGATACATTGTTTTAATACCCCGTGTATATACACATAATTTGTTTGGGAACTCCAGAGATCACTGGCAATCTAAATATGGAATGTTTAAACAAGGTCGAGGAGCTCTCAGCAAATGTGTCTCCTCAAGCCTCAAGTTTATTTACAAGTTGATTCTTTTGATGAGTTTGAGGTTGTTGTTTTTTACTATGTCACAGGTTTTTACTGAATGTATTATCAAGAAACCTAGAAGTGCCACTTGAGTAGCAGAGCTCCAATGAGTTTGTCCTGTGGAGGCAGCGTCTGCATAATCAAGTCTCTGCACAATAAAGTGTCATTTTTGTCCACAAAAATCGCTAAATGCGATTCTGAAACTATCAGAATCGCATTTAGCTGCAGTCACTCAGCATGGCATGTGTTTTCATTATCATAAGTATGAGCTCTTAAGTGTTTTCAAGTCAATCCCACAAATGTCGTCATGCCAAACTGCTGTGAAAAACACTTTCTAGGACATCAAATATGTATCAGTGCGCCATAGAAAGTAGTCCCCGACTGGAGTACGGAGCTTTTTCTGTTAACTACAGTGTCAGTCTGCTTTACAGAAACACTTGATTTTTGGAAATGTATATATTACCAACTATGTCGTATTAATCATCATGTTCAGCATAAAGAAACTGTATAATGAAAAATAGAACTTGAAATAAATGGATTGACTATGTGTTTTATACACACTGCATATATGGCCATTTCAGACCAAAAACAGGAAATGATGGCGATATGTCAATATCTGAAGATTGACAGCAACCAGCCAGTATCATATTTCTTTGACAGATAATCTTTTGAGCTGAGCTCACAGTATAACATCCCCTAACAGCCCACTGAAATGCAGAAAAACACGATTTGTCCACATTCTCTATCTATTTTCATACCAAGCTTGTTTTCTGCATTTTAACAATAGCTCCATTCTTAGTTTTATAAATGTATGTGTGTGTGTGTGTGTGTGTGTGTGTGTGTGCGTGTGTGTGTGCGTGCGTGCGTGCGTGCGTGCGTGCGTGCATGCGTGCGTGTGTGTGTTTATCTGTATGTTTGTCACATCCTTGATGTATGTTGTACTTTGTCTTGTGTCTGAATGTTCTCCTTTGTGCTTCCCTCGTATTTTATTTCCTTGAGTTTCATGTTTATGTTTTGCACATCTCCTGTTTTATGCAGCGGTTCTCTACATGTAAAAAAAAAAAATCATGCCTGGTTCCATGTTACCTGTCCGTGTTCATTTTTCTTATCTCTCCCATCATCTCAAGTGTCTTGTTGCTCCGCCCTGAATGCGTTTCTATTGATGATTACTATTTGAGTATTTTCAACTGTGCCTCATTGTTTCTTCACACTCTATTTTGTATATGAATCTTTAGTCCTCAGTTTGTAATCCTGGCTTTGATTCCCAGTGTCTGTTTTTTTTCTTGCCTGTTTATCTCGGTCTGCTTCTCTGTCTCATTGTGAAATCGTTTCTGTTCATTCTGTGTGTGTGTGTGTGTGTGTGTGTGTGTGTGTGTGTGTGTGTGGAGGGGGGGGGGGGGGGGGGGGGGGGGGGTCTTGTTTGATGCTGTGTCAGCAAAGTCATCCAACAACTATCCAAACATACTTTGCTGTCATTTAACACGGGAGTTATAAGCACACACACACACACACACACACACACACACACACACTCACACACACACACACACACACACACACACACACACACACACACACACACACACACACACACACACACACACACACACACACACACACACACAACAAAAGCTGCTACACTACAAACAGGTCTGATTGATAATGGTAACACTGTGAAACAGACTCACACCTCATCAGCTCCTCCTCAGCTTTCTTCCCTTAAAAGACTCAAACCCTTCTCTAGCGAGAGTGCACGTCACATGCATTTACACTTCGCACAAGTATTTAGTCACTTCATTGCTTTCTCACTATCACTTTTTGTAAATTCATTCTTTTGATAGGATCGAAATAGAAACGTTTAATGTGTGAACTGCCATAAGACCCAAATACTGATTGAATATTTTGCCACTGGTTAGCAGCCACCAAGCACAGTTTGTGTTAATATCATAAACTCCCTTGAAACATGCACTCAAAACCGAGGGTGCCAAGACTTCTGTTTGGATTACAGGAGGGACTCGATGATGTCTGCTTTGTCTCCAGCTGTGTGACTGCTCACAGCACCTCTGCAGCTTGTCTCTGGAGACCCACAAGCTTACATAGATTTCTGTACCACCCAGATGCAGCTCAGTGAAGACTGACACGAAAAGATCACCTGAAACATTGATAGATACTTGTGAGTCATTTCAGATGTTTATGCTCACTTATTTTAGGGAATGATTGGAAATATGTTGAAAGACATTAGACAATTTTATTATTAGTTGCTAGTTAAGGAAAATAACTATAAACAGACCAATAAAATATGACAAAATATTCAGATTTTTTCCTTTTTTTAACAACGCTGACACTCTTATTATGAGATTAATTTCCTATATTTTTTTTGTATTAAAAAATGTAAAAAATTAAAAACTAATCAAAAATCACAGAAATGAAGAGATAAACTCCAAAGTGATGATACAGGCAAACTTCATGTGGTCAATGCCAAGATGCAATCCAATACAATGTTCTCCAATTAAGATAAAATAGAAAATGTGAAGACATATCCGTGTAATATGGCGAGATATTGTCGGTATAATGCTAATTATGATCTCTGTTATAGATGACAAGGTCTCAATTGGATGATAAGGTCAAGATTCAGTTCAAGGTGATGAATTTGCTGCTGAATATATTCCTTTAAAATGCTTTTACAGTCTGACCTTAGCCTCATTGCGTTACAGGCAAATAAATGTTCTATACTGAGTCTATGACGATTGGCACAGTCAACCATCCTCGGACAAAAAGCTGAATCAAATGACCCGATAGACCCGTATCTGGATTGCTCAATGAAGCTAGAGTACTTGGATCAGCATAACACAGACATAGAGAGAACATACAAACTCCACACAGTTATAAAGCAGTGCTCTTCATGATGTGAGCCAACAGTACTAACCACTTTTCAAACATACCAAATGATGCCACTGTTGCTAAAACAAGAAAAACCTGACATATTTGCAAAATACATGTTTTTTTAGACAGATTGTTCAAACTTGCCAAATGAAAGACTTCAATTAACCCTGGGGTAAAGATTACAATTCTGTCAAATTCAACCTGCATAATGAGTAGGAAATGTATTGACGGCATTTTCAACAGCACAACAGCTTCATGAAAGCTCCGTTCCTCACTTGCTACTCTCTTTAATTCCTTCATGACTTCATTTCAGTTTTTCAAGATTCCGATCATAAACACACACCGCTGCTTTGACTGTCTGTGACAGGTGTGATTCAAACGTTTTCTGGCTCGTGTTCATTTCATAAAGTGTGCATGTGGATTCTGCTGCGACTCGGTATCTCATCAGTGGATTCGGGAACGTGCTATTCTGCTACCCATTAGATGCATCTATTTGTTGTAGGTGCTCCCAGGTGCTGCCTAAACGCTGTCATTAGGAAATTCCGTGTAAATACATGAATCATATTTGTCCAGCAAAACAGATTTCTTCAGATGGTATCACAGTGGGAGGAGGCCGGATGTCTTTTCTCCATTTCATCTAATATTCTTCTCCTCGTATGTTCAGCCGGTGAATTTGGCATCAGTGACATTTTTCTCTCTTTCTCATCGTTTCTCACTCCTTCCACTGCAGGTGGTGAAGATGATGATCATTGTGGTGGTGACCTTTGCCCTCTGCTGGCTGCCTTACCACATCTACTTCATTGTGACGGGCCTTAACAAACGTCTGAACAAGTGGAAGTACATCCAGCAGGTCTACCTGTCAGTGCTGTGGCTGGCGATGAGCTCCACCATGTACAACCCCATCATCTACTGCTGCCTCAACAGCAGGTAGGTTTACGCTGTGCCTGCTTGAAACATTATATTTTAGTTGTGACTTAGACGAGATGTGTAACAGTTGGAATGCTTTTTGAAGTATGTGTTTGTGAGAAGTACACAAAAACAAGGTGGCGTATTGTTGCGTGTACACATCTTGTCCAGACACAAAAGGCAAACAAATGCAGCAACATTAGTGCCTTCATTTTTTTAAAGAAAGTTCTGATCTAAACAATAGTAACACAGGTGGCCACAAGGCACTGTGTCAAGATTTTGACTTTATTTATGCTTCAATAAGCAAATGTTTTCGGATGTTAAGGACGCTCCATTCCAGGATTTTACCAAATGTTTTTCATTAAGAGCCACATATAGAAAAATATGCAAAGAGCAAAACCGCTGACAAAAGGTGGTGTTTGTCAGTTCAATTCTATTGTATTGAAGTCAATGATCTCAATCAAAATGGGTGAGCCATGACTGGCGATTGCAGGGCAGAAATTAAAAATAGATGTTTGAAGGCCTCTGCATATTTTATTTCTGCACTGCAGTGGCGACCTAACACTGGTCCAGTCGGGGGGCATGGCTCAAAATGTTTGTCATATTTTTGTTTTTGTTCATAATTATCGGGTTTATTGCAAAGCCATGATGATGAGATTGGATCTCACTTTAATAATCACACGGGAAAGATTGTATTAAAACTTTCATGAGTATTTAGATGCCTGCTCAAATAGAACACAGTTGTCAGTATTTCTACTCGTGGTTTTAATTGTCTGCATGAGTAAATGAAGGAGCTGATTTCCCAATAAAGCACATATGATTTAAACGGGCTCAAAATGGCATACGTGGACAGAGTCATTATAAAACTGAACATCTGAAAAAAGTGCTTATATTCTTTATATTATTTGAAGAAACACAGTTGTCAATACTTGTGTTACATCAGCTTTATCAATTTCAATTTATGACTTTTGTGGTTTTTAGGGGGATTTTTTTCAACTGGTGAGGAGAAAACAAAGATCAGATATCATAAGAAGGTGGAAAGGTCACAGTCTGTCTGGCGTCCATTTCAAAAAGAAATGATTTGCAAAACACAAGTGAACATTTTGAACAGAAGCAAATACTTGGTCAAAAAAGACTTTTATGACATTTTATTCACTGAAGTAAAGACAGAAGTTATCTGATGTCTTTTATCTCGGACAGAATTGTTTTGAGTTTAAACAATTCGAAACATACTCACTTTGGATCAAGCTCTTCTCTATGTCCAGCATGAAAATAAGCCTAAAGCGAAACCATGACCTCACTTTTAAACCAAGGGAAGGTGTTGATGTGACAGATGTGGCCAGGAGGAAGCCATTGGGTTCGATTGTGATGCAGAGACAGACTCTGCTTCTCGGTCAGTGAGAAGTAACTCATTTGAGAAAGGGACAAATACTATTTACGCACCACGGGAAGCACAAAACAAAGACCACAGAGAAAGAAAATAAAACAGACAAGACACAGGAATCAATTTCTCGACTAGTCATGCATGGAGAGAAACCACTAACCCCCAAAGGTTCAAAATGTCCCTTATAACAACTGCTGCTATAACTCTGACCGAAGGTATACATTTTGTTTTTGGAGCTTGCTACTAACATGGACATCTGATGTCAGAAAATACAAACTGAATGGGAGAGAATTATGGCATCAAGAGTTTAAGCTTGACAAAGTGAAACTGGTTAATCAATTCATATAATTTAATTAACCACAAACTTAAAAAGAAAACTGCTTTACAACAACATACAAAAACAAATGGCCAATTTTTGTTACTTTCTGGAGACAGGTTAGCTCCACGTGGATACACACAGTCTGATTTTAATATTCTGAAGGCAAGGGGAATAGCCCGTTTGGATGTCTTCATATTCATATTTGCTTTTTCCATAACGTTAGGGCAGTGGTGGTTTCGAACTTAAGCAGACTTGCGATTCAGAGTCAGCAGATACGAATCACACAGCTGACGTGTCACCACTGTGGGTCCATGAGCATGAATCTTGACCTCCATCAGTTCCCCAGAGCGCTATAACGTGGCTGCAGCTCCGCATCCTAGAAAATGGTTGGTCAGGGCGGAAAAAAATAGGAATCTCCCCAAGGAGATTAATAAAGTATGATCAGTCAGTCACATGTTTGGAAGATCTTTACTTGTTCTCTTCATTATACATATTCCTGAGATTTCTGTTTTTCATTACTTTTAAGATCTCCGGTGCAGCTCCTCCAGCCTTCAATATTGCAAATTTACCAACATTGTGATGAATTATCCTCTGATGCGCTGTCCATTCATGCTCTACCGTAGATGGTGTTAACAGCGCATCATATTTCACTTCATTATTTCAACATTACATCATATCTGGTGGCAACAGGCCAGAAGTCAAAACTACAAACATCAAGGAAGAATTACTCAAAAAAAGAAAGTAAACTGCACTGCTTTTGTAATTATGTCAGTGGGAACTGCAGAAATACATGTGCTCAAAAGAAAAGGAAAACCATTGCAAAGTAACATCTGGATTAAATGAGGTTCAACAAAGAGAGAGAGAGAGAAAGAGACAGAGAGAGAGAGAGAGAGAGAGAGAGAAAAAGCGAGATTACTGTTAATTAGAAGTAACAATCCCAACGTACAAATCGATCAACAACATATTCTTAAGTGTTTATTTACTGCAAATTATATCAAGCAATATGCAACAAAATGATTGCACTTGGCTATTATATGGACACACTTGCAAAACAATTGTGAGCAACTGGGACCAGCCCCAATGTAACAGTATTCCTGTCTGAAGTTAAGAAAAGTAACTCAAACCATTATACTGTCGTAATCACATCTTATAAAAAAAAAATGGTTATGAACACCTGTCTGCTTTGGGCACATACATAGAAACTATGCTGCAAGTATTGAATACATTTAGAAGAAAAACTTTGATCAAATGTAAGATGCATGTTGTGTACTCTGGCAGTGCTCTCTTTAATGGTAATATAACAGAAGCTGTATCACTGACATGAGACATGGGCTTTGATGATCAACAACATTATCACTCTGCTGCATCAAGAGAGTAATGCACTAGTCATGTCCCTCAACACATCTGGTTTCACACTCAGGGAGACACAGATATGTGTGAGTATATTTTGATCTTCTTCAGAGGAAAAGGTTCTTTGTTCTGCCTGAAACTAGCAAAACTTCACACATTTATAGTATCCTGTCGTCAATATGATAGGTTTCAATACCCTTGTCAGTTTTGACATAAAGTTACACAGAATTGGTAGGCAACACCAAGAAAAATACACGTAATATGTATTTGAAAGTAAAAGTAATGTACTGCAGCTCCAGACAGACCATTTCTGTTTCATATGATGTCTGTGTCTTCTGTCTCTTCCCTCCATCTTCTCAACGTGCCATCAGGTTTCGCGCCGGCTTCAAGAGAGCCTTCCGTTGGTGTCCATTCATCAAAGTGTCCAGTTACGACGAGCTGGAACTCAGATCCACCCGTCTGCACACAACGCGTCAGAGCAGCATGTACACGCTGTCCCGCGTGGACACCACCATGGTGGTGGTGTACGACCCTGCCGAGGGCGAAGGCAACGCTGGAGCTGGCTCAGGGAGGAAGCACTCCCTCCCTTCCAGGAAGAGAAGTTACATCACATCTCGCCACTCGGAGATCAATGGTGGCAATGAAAGCGTCCCCAAAATCCAAAACGGAAGCGCTCCAAACGCTAACCCTGAGGAATTCTCGTGAACGGCCGCTTCACAGAAATGCATGCAGCACAAGGCTTTTCAACATTTGCATGAAAAAAAAGTTTCATACACATGCGTCATACACTGTACATAGAAACAGTGCACAAGGTGTTTGATGTGCTTTGACATTGAAGAATTATTGAGGCAGATGTAGTCGCTTCACCATTCAGAGAGTTTTGTCCAGTCACTGTCCACCTGTGTAATGGAATTCTTTGTGAAGCTACTTGTTCTTAGCGCAAATTTTATTCTCAACAACAAAGCCAGCGTTTTTAAGTCACTCCCAGAATTCAATTATGATCTGTCTTCTCAAAAATGTATTAGAAGTTGATTAAAGACCACCCCTACATAAAATCCAGTTCCTAATCTTATTAAAGTTTATTATAATGTAATAAATTCCATGTCAGGATTTATTTTTTTATATGCTTGATGACATCTCTGTGGGCAAAATAATCAGCCAGCGGAAGAGTTCGGTTTTCGAACTGCAGTATACCCATGACTTTGAAAACACTGATAAAGACATTTAACTGATGCTTTCTGCTGCAAGACTAATGGCTTTTTTCTTTACCAAGTAGATAACTAGAAAGAAGTGGAAGGTATATGCTATACACTTTTAATGTTGTGGTGAGTAATACCTTACAGATTGTACAGTGCCATTCTTAACACATTGCTATTGACCTCTGTGTTGCATAGTACAGGCAGCCAAATAAGAAAGAAATTAAATTTTGTGTGTTTGATGCACAATTGAAGGTTTGTAGGAAAGCAGCAAATTAGAAGGAAACGCTGTATTCATAAAAATGCCGATTTTCAGTGAAGGAAAAGACATGCTATTAATTCAAAGCCACTTTAAGATGTTAGGGATTATTTTCCCGAGAAAAGGTTTCTGAATATATAATTTTTACAGTCAGATTCAACATTGAACATTTAATCAACCCCAGGGGAGAAACCTGAGTGTGTATGAGTATGGAGAGACCCTCCTTCTCACAGGGAAGCGAACACGTGATTGTAATTAAGCATGTGAGGATTTTCATTTCCATCTATAATATCTACAGAGTTTGTGTCATACAGATGAGGGACGCTGCATCTATTTCCCCCTGAAACGATTGACGAGCAGCTGCAGACTCACCAATGGAATAGCATCTGATTGAACTCTGTCGGGCCCTGCTTGTGGGTCTGGGTTTGACCTTTTGTTATGTAACTCACGTAAGGAACATTTCCCTGTGAGTGGCATCAAGCCAGGGGTGAAAGCCAGTATACATTTTCAGCTGGTCAATAAATAGGACGCTAAATGAACTTACTGAAGACAAACTAATCACAGGTTAGAGGTTGAACGATTTTAAAGTTTGAAGCAAGAAAAATGTATTAAATCATCACTTCTGGCTTTAGATGCCTTTCTGCAATGATTCATGGAAATTAAGAACTCTTTTAAAGCACAGCTGCTGGTGTGTATGCTCTGTTTTTAATGTGGTATTTTGACCGCATTGTGTGCATACTGAGTGTTAAGAACCATACTGTGTCAAGTAGGACTGAATAAACTGTACTGCATGAACAGATTTCCCTCTGGACGAGCAAAACGGGTACAGTCAAATAGAAAGAAGCTAATTTTCTATCTTAGATCACTGGAAGTAATTGTAATTTTTCATTTTGGCTAAAAAAGAAAGTTATAATTGGTTTGGTCAATTATTACATGTACGTCAATCTTTGGGAGGGCACATGAAAAATTATTTTCAGTGGAGAATCAATGAGGATTTGGATTGAACTTTATCACTGTTTTGCTTTACAGACAAATTAATAAGCCTTTGGGACAAATCTGAGCGAGCTAAAACATTATTAATGACCAGGAAACACATCATAATGCCTTTTTTTTAATTCTGCTGCTTTAAACCATGGAATGAAGAATTGAGCTGACATAGAAAATGTTGGTTTGTTTTTACATGTTTGGAACCAGCAAGAATGACTTGAGGTCATCCTTGACGATGTACCTATATTGTGTTGTGACAACAGAAAATTCACAATTTTACCACTAAAATTTTAAGGGGAGCCTTCTTTTTAACTAATAATGGGGGAAAAACAAGTTTGTATTATTGCAGAAAATGTGTCTTCTGGTTTCAGTATTTTGTAATTGTGTTCAATGTTAAAACATTTATACTATCTATCTTATCTTATCTTTATCTAGCATTCCGTACACTTCTCACAATGAAGCCAATAAGAGCCTCGATTGTTCAAATCCCCGAAACATGACAGCCATAAAGACTTACTCTAGTTAAATCCTGATCATTGCTACCAACAATTTTGAATGTTAGGAGACTTCATGAAAGTATCTACTCAAGAATGTGAAGAAAATCTCTTGCATTTCAGTGTTATGCATTTTGAAGCTGTTATTCACTGTATGCCAGTAGATTATATATTTGTATGTGGTAATCAAGCTACTGTGTTCTTTCTCTGTAAAAAAAAAAAAAAAATGTGTGTGTTTGAATGTACAGCACAACGTGTGCCTCTCTCTCTCTCTGTTTAGTGGTGACTGTATTGTTGTCTTTTCAAATGATCGCTGGTTTATTTAAGCATGAGCCTCATTTTCTTTCTTTCTTTGATTTTGTTTATTACAGTATGGTCCATTCTTTCTGTAATCTTTTTTTACTCAATATGAAGCATCTCTGTCATTGGTCTCCTTTAGTGAGACTCACCCAAAAATAACTGAAACAAAGTCAAACTATTGATGGAAAATTCTAAATATGTTGTTCACTTGAAAAGAGGAGTTCCTGAAACTCTTTGCAATTGATTACATGAAGTAGCTATAGACGTACAGTAATCTTATTTTGCATCCTGAAGCTTCTAAATGATGTTCTATTGTTCTGCAATGGTCCTTACTGTAGCTTAATGTGGCTGTATTGCATTAATATATATTTATTTCACTAATCATGAGTGTTTATGAGTGACATAACATGCCTCTTGCAGCTCCTCAAGATAAAACAAAAGAGAAATTATGATGTTTCGTGTTTGTTGTCAGAAACAAATAAGATTATTGTAATAATTTGCAACATTTCAACATTGTAAGGTTGTACAATTCTTTATTCAAATTCAGATCTTGAGAGACAAATTGCATCAATTTAAAAGCAGGCAATTGCATTAAACCTGCCCTACTTCATTATAATATTCTGACAATTTATTTTGGAATTAGGTTTTCACTTTAAAGAGCCCAACCATTTTAATCGCAACATTTAGTTTTCTGATTGTCTTTTGCTGCTGTAATCATCAGCTTGTAAAGTGGAAGCTAAAGAGGTGAAATTCATCCTGCACCACAAGGAAAAAGAAGGAAAATGAATTCCCACCAGTTCACTTCAGAGGCTCAAGACACAAAAGTGAGCAAATTAAAGAAAAAGCAAAATAACATTGAAGAAATGCCTATATTATTTATTGCACAAGTAGCTTTTTTTTCACCTCAGTATTTATTCTCCGTGTCTTGAAAATTCTTTCAGAGGATTAAACAAACAAACAAGCAAACTGCATCTGATTCATTTATATTCTATTATAATGCTCACATCATGAATAGACCTCACTCACAAGAACATAACATTTCAATTAAAGTAAAGTAGCTTAGAATTTATTAGCAGTCTTTTTTATGTTTAGAGAACATATTACCAAACTTTATTTTTATGCCATGCAGATTAAACGTGTGATTTTTAGCATTTTTGAGTTATCCAGCATATATTTGACAGAGGAGTTAACCTTTAATTGCGAAAGTCGCATTAAGTCCACCGCTCATCGCCAGAGAAATTTGAAAAATCCAAACTATAGATCAAAAGAAATGTTGTGGATTATAACAATAAATTATAACAATTTAATAAAGTGCCAATATGTGTTGTTTTCTTTTGTCTTGAATTTGTACCAAATTATGTAATAAACCACTAAGAGTGTAGAAACAGGATCAAAATTGGTTATGGAATTTTTCATTCACTTATTTCTGTCAGGAGAGATATCCAAAGGTACTATATGGGGTAACATTTTAGTCAGAATGAAATATGGGCAAAAGTACAGTAACTCAATCAACTTTAGAAGAAAACTTTGGGACAGTTTTTGTGTAGATTATACATACAGATTTGTGTAGTTTTACAGTGTGACTGACTTTCATTTTAGCTGCTGTAAAATAAAAAATAGAACCCCCAAATACTTGTCCTGTTCCACTTGAGAAAGGTTCTGCCCCCCTACCGAGAACATCCATGGCAACTTCTTTAGCATAAACTATGGACTCAGCAAACTGTTTCAGTGCATGCTGACACAACCATTTGCCGACCCCATGTAACACCCTTTTCAAGAAGATTATCAACAGAAGGGAAGACAAAGACCAACTTTGGTGAGGTGCAGTGCCACCCAGAACATGTCCAATTCTTTGCCAAGCATACATACACAGCTCTCACACCAGAAGTACAGGGACCCCAATATGTCACACTGCTGAAGCTCCTTCAAGGACTCTGGAGACATAGATGTGAACATTTCCCAAACCTACAAAACACACGGCGGACTGCGAAGTGTTATACTCCAATAGTCGCACCCCAGAAGCCAAAAGTGTGAAGGAGGAATGTCTGCTAGGTTCAAGAGATCTTCAAAGTGCCCCATCTCCTGTTGGCATTCTCATTTCAGGTCAAATGTTTGCCATTTCTGAGCACAGCATTACCCCTACTACCCCTCTGAGCTGGCAGAAGATGCTCTCGAAAACCTTTACAGGTGTTTCAATTCCTCCCAGGCCACAGATTTAATTTTTCCAACTTTCTAACAACCACTGAAACTCTTTGACACGCTACAATGAACAGTATACAGACCATCTCTGAACGCATAAAATGGGAAACCTAAAAAAAAAAACAAAAAAAACCTACTGTGTGGAAGTACTGCGTGAGTCAGGTGAGTATTGAAAAACTATGCCTGGCCTGATGAATTTCTATTTTTGCTGCAACATTTGGATGGTACACTCAGAAGTCGGTGTAAACAACATGAACGTATTGATCCATCTTGTCAAACATGCTGCTGCTGGTGTGATGGCGTTTACTTTGCTCACTTTTGACCCCGAATACCGAATAACCATTGTTTTAATACCAAAGGTAACGTGGAGACTGCTGCTGACCATCCTATTATGAGCACAGTGCAGTGCAGTATTTGATATTTGACTTCTTGGCTTTCTTGGGTTCACTGGGGTCTGACATAAACAGAAAAGCTTTCAGGCTCAAACTAAGGGTGAATCTAAAAACTGTTCAAGTTCAAAATACCAAATATTTACAACGTATACTGTTGAAACAAGTGAAAATCCAGATGAATACAAGGGTCAACACTGAGCAAAATCCCTCGCTCTTCCAAAATGTAAACGCACACATTTTCACAGGTTCCACAGTACAATCCTCCATCTTTCAAAGTGTGAGAGTGTTCTTGAGCAAGTCACTGAACCCCCAACCGCTCGTAATGGATGGACTCAGCGACCATCCATACAGCCATGGTACCCGCCTCCACTGATGCATGAATATGTGCGTGTAAACGTTCTAAAGTGCTTTGGAACCTGGTAAATCAGTGTAAAAAAGCACTATATCAGTGGACTCTATTTACTACTTTCCATTTGTAACAATTATATCATCAACAAGGTTACTTTCTCACTGACAACACAATGTCCTGGAAAACAGGCACATTTCTAACCTGCATACAGCCTGGCCTGCTGGTCTGTGTCACACCACTTGGCAGGTTGGTTGTTTAAGGAACAGCTTGTCACCCACCACAGTGGTAAAGGCGCATAAAGCTGTCAATTTACTTAACAGTGTTTCTAACAAAATACACACTTTATGTGCGGTAGTTAAAAGTGTTTGTCTCTGCCCGTTCTCGAAGAAAAACATTTATTTTTCCAGTGTTGTCGTCATTTAAACAAAACATTGAATGAAGAGCAGAGATGAGCTGTCACAGCAGTTTTGTTCCACTTTTCTTGAATAATTGATGTGTGAAAACTGCTGAGCCATTTCTTCCTCATCTTTGTACCAATTAACAAACCATCTTTTCTGCCACAGGGAATCCTATGTCACTCAAACTTTTTCTTTTTTGCTGTATTTCTGCAGTTATATCTAGCCTCTAATAACAAATATTTTCTTTTAGTTGCTAATCCGAAATAATTAGTCATTAATTGAGATAATAAAGCTCCTCATCTGGGAAGATGAGATGTACTCTTCCGTGTTCTTTTTGTATCTTTTTAATGGTTCTTGCAATTATTTCCGTCATATTTTATTTTTATGTTAAAAAAAAAGGCAGGAAGAATGTTATAATATTAAAGAATCTCCTCAAGGTTAATGTTTTTGGACAGCAAATGAACCTGCACTTAAATCACATTCTGAAATATGACATTTTATCAATTTATGCTGAGTGGATGTCAGTGTGTCATGAAATCTATGACCTGATTTAAGATGACAGAGTGAGTTGCCAAATTCTGGACTATCCTACAGCTACCGAGCCGGATTTCACATCCAAGCATAACTTCCAACTCATCATCGTCCTATGTGGATGTACATTTAGTACTCATGCTACACTAGCATCCATTTTTTACTGGTGGCAGTTTTCAAAAAGGCCTTGTTAAAATATAATTTTGAAAATTCTTAAATCTACTTAAATCTACTTCAGTGTAATTTATCAGTATTATTTCTGTGTTTACTTAATTCAGAGTTAAGTTATTTGACAGGGCTTTTTCATGATAATGATTTTACTCATTTTGACACCTCTTAGTGTATGGGGGGGTGGGGTGTTAAAACATTAAAACATTAGATAAGTGTGTCTTTTTTATCATTTACGTTATTGATTTTGTCATATTGTATTGTTAAAATGTGCAACACAAAAAGCTTTTTCAGTTTATTCCATTATTTTTTTTTATTTAATGCATGTATAAACAAATTTTGACTTGACTCCAAAACTGCGGTTCTTGATGGTTCTTGCTTCTTCCTGGTGGTTAGTATGTATTAAAGATCAAAGAAAGGTCAAAGTAAAGTGGTGAACCATCATCAGAGTCATGGAAAGCCCAGAATCACTGATGCAAGATGAAAGCAGAGGTTGGTCAGTTTGTTTCAATCTAACAGACGAGCGACTGGAGCTCCTTTCGAGAGGTGTCAGAATAAAAGCATTTGAGTTTGTTGCTCATGGGGTTATCTACACAGTATTATACATATCTTCTTAATGCTATGGCTAATCGGTGTATGAACCATTTATTAGTCAGATATTTTACTGCTTGAGGATATATGATTCATATTAATGTCATCTTATCAAACCGACACAGAAAATATAGGACACTGTTCCTAATGTAAGTTGTGCAGCAGAAAAATATGCAGGTATTTGATAAAACACACAAAGTAATGAAATTGCAGGGTGTGGGAAATGATAAATGATGATTGATTATTGTAAATAAATGCACGGCTTTCTGTGACTGATCACATTTTATTTTATTGGTACATGCAAAAAATGTAATGGGAGAACATGCAAACTGCACAGAAATTGTCTCAATCCCAACCCGGAGGAGGTCCAGAAAAATTTGGTTATCAGGCCAGAGGGTTAACTATTCATGTACATTACATCTTGAAAATAAACATAAACAAATGAATTACTTAATCATTACATTAACTTCAAGCACAATAGATAGGAGTGATACAATCTGCCTCCATCAGCTGTAAGTCAGATTGGTGGAAGCGAATGAAAGTCTTATTTATTAGCCTGATAGCAAAATGAAAGGAAGAGAAGGTTCTTACATAGGCTTGATTTTCCACATGGCATTGTAATGACAAAGTGAGTAATTAAATAAAAAAGCAAAACATTAAATTCTTTCCATCTTATTTATTTTCTTGGACTCCAGCTTATTGATTCCATTAGATGCCTTTACCATTAGAACAGTAAATAGCTAGACAGCGGTGAAGAGTCTAAATGTGTGATTGGTAAGGGACTGCTGAGACAAGCCTGCAAGATGCATTGACATGCACACGCTTGCATCCTGCATCCCCGCAGAGCATAAGCTGGCACAGTGAAGAATACAAAGCTGCTCCAGGCACCAGACAGTACAGAGGTAAGCTGCTCAAGAGATCGAGGCACTCAATCCTGATCATGTCAGGCCAGCTTCACCAGAGTTAGGTTTTGTGAGTGATGTTATGTGTACATTTTGAGAACCAACCATCAAACATCAGAGGGATTTTGCCTCATCAATGATGTTAATAATGTTCAATAATGAATGATCCATTGCATATTTCAGGTGTACTTTCAGGTATATTAAAATAGTCATCATTAATGTCATTATTACCCCAGTGCCTTCGCCTTCCTTGCAGTGGAAACACATGGCTGCTCGAGGACACACTAACAGCCTTGTTGACTCATCTGTGCACATGGCAAAAGGTTAATGAAGACTCAAGTTAAATTTAATCTATTGAAAAAAACGTGTTTTAAATGGATCTGCACAGCTCGTTAGACACGTTTAACCTCAATCTTACCTTTTACACAAGAATTTTATTGAAGTAATATAAAATGAAGATTTCATGTGAGTTTAGTTCAGCACCGCAGATCAGGAGCCTCGAACTGCAATGACCCCAAAGGAAATTCCAGAGCTTCAATAAGTCCGGCACAGTTAATGAGAAAAAGTCCCCCTTAGACTAGACATATACGTTGAAATGTAACATGGTGTGTGCAAATGTTGAATCCTACATCGTCTCGCCAGCAGCAAGGCCATAAATGTCATGTGTAAGCAGCTTAATGTGGTCTGTATTTGCATTTTTCTCAACCTTGTATTGATTACAGTGCCACACAGATCAAGGAGGGGGGAGACAGAACCATAAATGTATCATGCATCTTGTAAAATATTATAATCTGCTTCGTTAAACACCCAATTTTAAATACTATTTGAAACATTTGCATTATTAACAGAGAAAAATCCTGCTTTGTGTTAAAGTTTAATCACAAATATATTTTATTTACTTGGCAGCATGGCTCGCCATTTCATATTCTACACAGGTACAGTAAGTTGAACTGACTACATGCCAATATGACTGAATGCAGTGAGAAAGTAATGAACACGGTTGACTTTATTTTATTTTTCAAATGAACACAATATATTTAGTGTAACAGTAAGAGAGTTGAGCAATCTTTCCATGTCGCTCACTATATTTATTGTGCTTTTTGTTACTGCCAATCCTGAACTTCATGTGACTGTTTTGTACCTTTGGTGATTAAACCTGACTCAAAACATTTCCAATTTGTAATGAATTGGCGCTGTTCAGTTATAAATAAAATAAAAGTCATTAAAATGTAAATGTAGTTCTAGTTTAAAGTTGTGTTGTGCTGTGCTGTGCCGTGCTGTGCTGTGCTGTGCTGTGCTGTGCGCTGCGTAAGTAAATGAAAACAGAAGCATTCTCTGGATGTAGTGACATATTGTTATAAACTGCAGCATTTTCACAAAAAGTCAATGTAGGCGGCATCCAATAGGTTGTGAAGGATATCGAATGCTACCTGAGATGTAGTTATTAAATTTTTTGTGCCTGCGAGGAAGCAAGCAAGTGTGGGGGGTGTGTGCATGTGCACGTTGTCTCAGCAGGTCACATAAAAACAGTAACAGTATCAACCAGCTAATTGTAGCTAACTATAATGGAACAGAACGATAGTAACTGTGTGATAGTCCTGCATTCTTGCGCGATCAGTCTTTTATCTAATCTTCAGTTTACTCTTGTGTAACCTAAGTATGAACAATGACTTTATCTGCATGGTTTAATCAGTATTTATTCAAACAAGTCACTGCTAAACTAAATGTATAACACAAGTCACTTCATTCGTAGAAACAGAGACCCTCCAAATACTGCAGTGAAGCAATAACACTTTACACAAGTCACTATGATATAAGAAGCCCAAAACAGCCAGACGATCCTGATTTCCAAATTTTGCTCTGTTTAAAGACTTGCTCGGTTGGCAGGTACATTGTGGGAGGTCTAGAAGCTCATAGACAAAAGGTTGTCAAGTCACCAGTCAGCTGGGTATGTACTCTAAAAAAGTAGAAATCTATACATTACACAAAGATAGCCTGAGTACAGACAAACATTTGTTTAAATACTGAATCAATTTGATAAAGGAACGAGCTATTCAAACCTACTTGGCCTTTTGTGGAAAAAGTAATTGCCCTCTAAATCTAATAAGGGGGTGTGCTGCTCTCAGCGACAACAACTGCAATCAAACCATTGTGATAACCTGTAATGGGTCTTTCACATTGCTGTGGGGAAATTCTGGATGAACAGTTTTAATTCAGCCACAGTGGAGGGTTGTCAAGCATGGACGGGCACAGCATCTCAATTGGATTAATGTCCGGACATTGTCTGGGCCACTTCAAAACCTTTCTTTTTTGAAAGCCATTCTGAGGGGGACTTGCTGGTACGTTTTGGATCATCGACCTGTTAAATAACACAAGTGCGGTTGAGCTTGAGGTCATAAACTGATGGGCAGATATTCTCCTTCAGGATTTTGTGATAGAGAGCAGAATTCAGGATTCCATCAATTATAGCAAGTCATCCAGGTGCTGAAACAGCAAAGCAGCGCCAGACCATCACAAACACCAATGTACTTTAGTGTTGGTAGGATGTTCTTTTTTTTTAAATGATTTGTTAGTTTTCCACCAGATTTTTTTTTGACCAAATGTGAAACGAGCTTTGGTGATCTTTTCGGTCACAGGTTTTCTCTTATATTTGTCCAGGCTCTTACCGTTAAATCATGAAAACTAACCTTAACTGAGGCAGGTGCAGGCCTGCAGTTCTTTGGATCTTGGTAGCTCAGCTACTCCTGAAAAGGTTCACACACACTTACTTCTAAGCAGGAGGCCAAGTAGATTTGGATATTTTTGTTGTTGTGTCAGATATGTATACTAGTGTGAAGATTTGACAAGTTTTGATTTACTCATATCTGCTATCGTCCAAAGAGTGGAAGGTGGTGAATGGGTAACATGGTCACTTGGAGAGTGAAGACTGACCCTAGAGTAGTCTTATCACACAGATGAGCTACTATAGCTCATTATAATGAGTATAATACAAATACAATAAAAACACATCAAATGTATGCATTGACAACCAAATGTCACAGTGCATTTTAAAAGTCACAAATTCATTTTTCTAGAGCACTATTCCAAAGCTAGGCAGCCATGAACAGCACAAAGGACATTTATAAAAAATAAAAAAAAAACACGCATGTACACGCATGAAAAGATTTTCTACCACTTAACCCTCAATGCTTCTGCCTCATGGAAAATCACATATTCAGTGTTTGACTTGTATATGCTTATATCAGTGGGTTTGTTGTTTGGAAAATGTTTTCAAGATGCCCTAATTAAATATAAAATAATGGATATAGTCTGTTTGGTGTAGCTGTTTGTATTTATGCCACTGGATTTTACACTTCATTACAGATGAGTGTGCCACCTTGCTGCTAGAACTGTGCTATTAAGACTTTGTTTCCCTGATTATCCCACTTCTATGTCGAAGCAATCAACTTCATCGGCATACATCTCTTGTCCATTAAGTGCTTAATGCCCCAGTTTGACAGAATTGGCTCATTTAAACAGAATTTCAATAAGATTTGTGACGGCTCCACAACACCATCAGTACTGACCTTCCCACTTGGCTTTTTCTTAAGACATACAGTGTTGACAGAGTAATCTTGTGCACAAGCAGAACATTGGAACCGTGTGTGACCACCTAGGTCATTTGCAAATTGATTTCAAACAGATGAACACAGATGTGGCTGTTCATCCAAAGGTCAATGCAATAATAAGGGGAAAAAAGAAAAAGAAAAAAATCAGTGCAGCTTGCACCACACTACTGGCCTCTGCTCTATCGATGAGGCTTCAGAAATCTAACAGAAGAATGCAGAAATCTTAAAAATGAATGCAAAACAAGCCGCCAGATTCTTTGTGTAAATGGCACAAAAGGAAGAGGTATTGTAATATTTTTATGAAATTACATTCTGAGCTCTGCTGCTCAGCAAACAAATGAATATGTGCAGGGTCATTCTTAGCAGAATCAGTATGGTTAGTCCTACTGGTTCGTTGTTATTTGTATTAATCTAAGTATGTAGAGTCATATAATGGTAAAATAGGTGATTAAATATATATTATATAATTAGCTGTGTGTATACTGTCAGAAGTTGTAGAGAAGTTGGCACGTGTTCTTTAAAATCAAACTAATCCTGATGCTTTAGGTGTAGTATGAACTGACTGTACATAACTTTTATTAGTTTTGTTATTAAAAAAATAATCAAAGCCGAAGCTGGTTGTCATTCCTCCTTCGCTTATCTCCTTGTTTTGGGGAAAAACAGTATTCCTTCACTTTACCTGACAGATTTGAACCACAATGTGTTTTTCCCTTTTTGATTTATAGAAGTACAAGTTACAAGTAACTGAGCCACAGCCAAACACACAGTACCTGCCTCACATGTGACATTTTGAATATGCATCAGGAATTCATCCAATTTCATGCCTGATGCACTATCAGGATTCATCAACCAACAGCGGGTGTTTGATATTGATTTGCAACCTCCCTGAAACTGTTAATGACTTTGTGTAAACAAAGCCACGAAAACCTAAGCAAGTTGATCATATCTGGCATTTAAATCTATCATATAACTCATCCTGGTCCTGATTAATCAGCTTTGAGCAACTCTAATTAAACGTAAGCAACAGCATGATGAGTCTATTTTAGTAATACTTAACAATTAAGCAATCACAAAAAAATTATATATATATATATATGTGTGTGTGTGTGTGTGTGTGTGTGTGTGTGTGTGTGTGTGTGTGTGTGTGTGTGTGTGTGTGTGTGTGTGTGTATATATATATATATGTATATATATATATGCTTGATTCCTGTAGTTTCTATAGGTTTACATAGGTTTTTACTGAAGTGCTGCCTCGCTGAACAATGTAGTATTCATAGTCAATTGTGGATTAATTGCGTTGATGATGATATCTTCTTCCCAGCTCAGTGTTATGGGTTCACTGCATCTCCGATTCACAGCCCCATGCTGGTTTCTCCCATGTAACAGCAGTAGCTGTGGTTCATGGCTTTTGTATTATTTAAGACTCAAAGCTTTCACATGATATACTCTGTCCTCCATTACCTCTAGCCTCAGGGCTGCTAGATTAAAGAGCTCTCGTGTTGGAGATCCAGCTGTGTTAATTCAGCAGAAAGAAAACCCATTGGGAAAGAGTTTATCTAACACAATCACACACTGCTCTGATAAAAGTGTGGAAAATGCAACTGAAGGACATCTCCTCTTGGGCCACACTTGGTCTCTGAAAAAATGGTGATTGTGTTTGAAACGTATAATGACCCTAAGCAAAGGCACTACAAATTACTGCGGGCGAACAGCAATGAAGTGCAAACAAGAGGAAAGAGCTGAGTTCCCTTTTTCTCTGTTCTGAATCAGAAAGCTTGTTATACTAACCATGAAGACTAGCAAACAGTGAAGAACAGAATCTGCTAATAAAATCTGATTCAGTGTGTAAATATTCCCAAGTGTGTTTCTCTTGTAAAGCGCCAAACACCCAAAAGAATGAAAGCCATTTTAAAATAACTACAAAATGACAGCAATGTCTTTGTAATAATCGGTTTTTGCATCAGTCAATCAATATTTGGAGAGCTAGTACTTCCATTGCTGTATCCAAAACATTTACTACTTTTTAATCTTGGTTTTAAAGGAAATTGTTTGGCCAAAACACAAACTAGACTGTCAAATCAAACGCGTTTAAGTATTTAAGCAGCTGTTGAACATCCTTTTCACTTATCTTACTCCTGACTCGGGTTTTTGCAATGGACTCGCAATTGCCACTAGGCTTCTAAACTACCTTTTGGATAACATTAATTTTCAAGGTTGTTTAGAGAAAGCTTTGTGAGGGAGAATATTCAGCAGTGCAGCCAGTCTGGGGAACATGGAAACAAAAGGACTATACATTTAATCTTTAAAATGCAATGATATCAAACAATACAATTTAAAATCAGGTTAATGTACTTAACTGATTTGATGTAAAAAAGAAAGAAGAGGTGAAGTGATTTGGGCTCTTTTCTCAGATTAACATAATAGCTTTTCATAATGTTAATGTTATTATTAATATCTTACAGTGAAATTGGAGCTCCTGACTTTCCCCCCATTCATATATTCCAACCAAATAGAGCATGCTCAATCTCATCTGGGATTAATTGTGCCTGTCAAAATAAGGACATCAGGGGTGATTGCATATTGTGCATGTATTTGTCTCAGACAGCGTGGCAAGGCTCAGTTGGTAGAGCGACCGTCTCCAATTGAAAGGTTGCAGGTTTGATTCGCATCTCCACCTGTCCACATGCCGAAGTGTCCTTGAACAAGACACTGTACCCCAATGGATTGAATGTTTGTACTGTGTGTGTAACAATGTAAAGTGAAATGGGAAAGCTCACACAGTTGAAATGCACTATATCAGGGAAGTCCATTTAATTATGTTCATAAATGAAGTTCCAGAATTATAGGACGTCCTTCAGGAAGGTATATTCTGCAAGGTGACAGTTTATACCTATAAAATCAGCAATACTTTTAGTTTAAAGGAGTTTATTTTTTCCCCCCCACACAGTTACTGTGTAATTTGAATCGTGAGTGAGGTACAAAAATATTTTGTGGTTGAGCTTTATAAAACTGCTGGCAGACAAAAACGTAATCTGCAACATCATCAAAAGAGTGGTTTCACAAAAGTGTTTTCACAATCTCTCAAAAGTAAGTTCCAGTGAATGGAGTCTTCTTCTGTTTTTTCTTTCTCTTTTCCTTAATAGTTTTCTAAATTGTGAGAGCCCTATCTCAATTGGTCCTCCTGGGTTCCTCTAGCTAAGCTGCATTTATGTTCACATCGTTTGCCTGGTGGAGGAACCTGACCTTTTCGACCCTCTCAGTCCGACCTGCCCAAGCAAAAGAGAGCTGTTCTCTTGTTCTGTCATCTTCATTAATAGCCAAGCTCGTGGTGCAGATTGTGCTTGGCATAGAAGGTGAAGGTCAGTCGAGAGGTGGATGATGTGCCAGGTCTCAGGGGTAAACTAAGGGGGAGATGCAGGGAGGAAATGGAGCAAGGTTGAGTGGTAAATTGTTAGAGGAAGCAACGCAAGTTTAAAAAAAAAGACTTGCAGAAAGAAATTGGCTCATGGTTAATTTAACACTTCTTTTTTTCCTTCCAGATGAAAGTGTGGGAGTAAAAGATATATATCAGATCCACAGGCTGGTTTTCAATGAGATAAGGCTGGCAATCCATATCAAAGACAAGACACAAGCAGTGTGTAAGCCCTGCTAAAGAATTCAGCTCATTCAATCTGCACACACACCAACTTCAGCTTAGGTAAAAAGTGTCTTTAACCCAGCTGTCCATTTGTCTGTCTGTCTGTCTGTGTGTCTGCAGCACAAAGGAGCTCAAGGCAGGAAAGCACAGAGTGTCTTCAACGGGCTGACGAGCAGCATAAATTGGATGAAACTAGTTTTCTGAGTGGGGCATGTGTCCCCAACAAGTCACGCCAGAAATTGATTTAAAAATGAAATCTGTGATACCTGCTGCCATAATTTTTTCATTAGTAACCAAACCAAGAAGTTAATTAAGTTTTAAATGCTAGAAAGCATTTCGAAAGATGGAGGAACACAAAACTAAAAAAGTGAAAATGTCCGCTTTGATGTAATGATATTTGCATTAGTCGTTTCTAAAAATATCTAGCAGCTCTTCAGTGAAACTTTCCCGAACAACATATTGAGTATTATTAAAAGCATGATACACTCATGCTTCTTTTCAGTACTGCAGTCATTCAGCATAATGAGGCATATAACTGATGTAGAACTGCAGTGGTCCTGAAGGTCGCTACAATGCAAAAGCTGCAACCTGAAGGAAAAAAATGCAAAACGTACAGCATGACAGCAATAAGACACAACAGGAACGAACGAGCAGCAGAATGTCTTTAATGGGTCAATATGCTAATACTGCTACATGTAACCATAATAACACAAGGGAAAGCACAGCCAGTTAGATGATGTAACTGAGACATTTAGCCATATTAGACTGTCAGTACATTTAAAGTACATCAACTGCAGAGATTAACTTTAAAAAGTCTTTTGATGTGGAGTTGGATCATGCAATATTAGCAAAAAAAAAAAAAAAGAAAAAAGAAAGACAATCAGCTATATAAATGATATCCTTGTGCCTGCATGGTAAGTAACATTGTCAGTGACTTTGAAGATCTTTCCTGATGTAATATCTGCTTTAAGCATTTGTTTAAAATTGGTTCAAAATGGTCTTTCATCATTAAAATGCTTTTGGACCATTACAAATTACTTGATTTTAATACATGTTACCATTGCACATTGTATTAGCATAATCAGGTTTTTGGCAGATTTCACTTAATGGATATGTGCAAGACAAGAACAAAAAATCCTCATGTGCATCGATGCTTTTTCCAAAATATGAGATGATGACTGAGGAAGGTCTGAAAACCAGTTTAATTCACTTTACCTGGGAATTTATCCTTTTGTGGATTGATTCTTCAGTAAGCTTTATCTCACTGTGACTGAGTCTGCAGGTAAATCTGACTGTGTTTGATATTTCTTTATACGATTGATTACTTTATTGTTTAATTACTATATCCTGTCCATTATGAGCACATCACCTTACTTATTTATAAAAGTTCATTCACAATAGCTTCCCTGAAGCTGCCAAATTTAAAAGCAATATCAAAGATTATTTACCTGGTTCTTTGAGTTGGTTCTTCTACTTTGCAGTAATATCTGTCTGTTCCTCACTGTATCTCTCAATATCTTTAGCAATATGCTTTAACTGGTCAAAACAATACAAGTTGAGAATTACATAACTGACTGAATGTAAAACTTTGTCAATCTGATGTTCAGTCAATGTTTATGTGTTTCTGTACTTGAATCTGAATTTAATGGGAGAAACAGCATCTTTTCAGCATGCACACAAAACCTGCACTGTCTTGAAAACCTCATTTCAACAATTCAACAAGGACTACTGATGGAAACAATGGCGCACAAACTCTCTTTGAAGAGCTGCAGAAACAAAGTGGGTTAACAAAACCTCTCCAGTGAGAATAAGCTGATGGAAATTGCATCCCCTTGAAGAACATGGCAGATCTCCCAATGATCCCATTTGGCAGCTGAGATTTGTGTAAAACCATACAATTGTCAGTGTCTTTGAAACTCAATGTTACGTCACTGGGTTTTGAAGAGCTTTGAGAATTTATCGACTATACTAATTACCATCCATGCAAATCTGGACCCAGGAAATATTTTTTACGGCTTAAATTTGTTTTTCCCAAACTCAGTAGACCGAATCGAACAGTGAAGGTTTAGTTATCTCATCTAATGTATCCAATTTGGCTGCTGAGACCAAAACTGTCAATGACTTCAAATACAATTTAGTCAGGGGACTCTGACATCTGGAAAACACATTTATTTAACCAGTGTTCAATGTAAGAAAGGTAATTTTGCCATAAGTATCAGTGTAACTTGAGGGAAACAAATCTCATGACTTCCACAGCACACAGAGCTCACAGCACACAGCATTTTATTGTCTTTACTGCTATCGAGGAAAATGAACTAAGAGACCAGGCAATCAGTCCAAATATTTGGCCTCGACTGATAACTCTTTTATTTGCTTCAGGTCAATGATGATAACCACTCTTTTTCAGACACTTTTTTTTTCTGGTGTCTTTTTTTTCAGACACCAGAAAATGATAATTAGCAACTGCTTTAAATAATGAGCAACAGTCCAGAGAAGTGCAGTGTTATGGTACTAGTCAGACAGTTCCTGGTTTGTGTGCTTTCTCTCCAGATATTTGCATCTGTTGTGCCTGTATGGGTTGCTTCAAAGTCCTCTTGCATTAGCCTACAATCAAGAAAAATGCTTTTTGGGTCATTGGAGTCTGTCTGAAGCCTCTGATGTACTGAGGAGGTTCAGCCAATGTCTGCAGTGATGGACTCTTGTGAACATAGTGTGCTGCAGTAGAAAAACAATGAAGTATCATGAAATAGGCATCCAGGATCAGGGGAAAATTTTTTAATTAATTCCACTTGTGTTAACATATTTCCATATGGTTTACTTTCTATATAAAAATTATTTTTTACAAAAACAAGACTCAGATTAAAGCATCTGTTTAGTGGTCATCAATCTCCTTTTGCACTTCAGACTGTGCAACTGTGTTTCATTATTTATCATCATTTTCACTGCTTTGTTTACGTAATATATGCTTGTGGTAAATCCTCATTAAGAAAATGATGACATATTTCCATACTCAGCAGACTGAATTTTATAGTCAAAGTTTAGTTGCATGATCGTGAAGTGAAAGTTGATCTCTGTCATTGATGTACTTTCACCATTGCACCAATCTCACAGCCTTATGTTTCTCTGCACAGCTTTGCATTATCCGAGTGGCTACGTGACCAAGAAACATCATGTTAGCTAATGTGGCTCAAGATTAAAGGCAGAGTCAATAAATATGTACAATATGTACTGTAGGCGATCCATTGATAACACTGTGTTGCTCATTGTTGTGACTTTTTCCAACACTCAAATTCACATTTCAGATTGTCAGTTAGCCTAAGATCATTAGACTGAGGGAGGAAAACGGTGAACCTGGAGAAAAGCTCACATGTGCACAAGGAAGAGCATCCAAATGAGCCAATAATGCTACAACTACTACACTGTTGAAATACTGTTAAAATCATAATAATGATATGAACAAACATTTGAAGTGATCAGTTTTAATTTATAACTTTGGAGAAAATAACAGTTGTGAATGTATGCTCTAATTTAGCTGGCTTGAGTTTTGCGTGATGGCAGAGCTGGAAAGTCCACATCCCACCATACAAGAACTCAGCTGTATCAGCCTTCCTCTACTCTGACAGTACACATCATCTCCAGCACAAACTAGCTTTATTTTTTTCCACCCCAAAGGACGACTGGCTCTGTCTGATTAACTGACAACGCTGCAGCGAAATTAAAAGATGTCCCTCAACAGCTTTGCATAGCATAGTTGTGTTTTTCCCTAGATTTATTGGAAAAGCTGTCAAAATTTGGCAAATGCTGACACTGTGTGATCCTAAACACAGCTGCATATAGTTATTCCCGGGCAGACTATTGAAAAGTATTACAAGAAAAAAAGCCCTCTCACTGCTTTCCTATAACTACATTGATGTTTTCATCTGAGTGCTGATTCTTAAAGCATATTTGAACACCAGCACTTTTACCGTGACACGTTTATTGAGCTTTCGGCACTTCTCCAGCCCTCATTTTGAGCACTTTAAGCATCTGCCATTGGGTTTCAAGGTAACAACTATGCTGGTACTCGAGTCGAAAGCCATACTGCATATAATAGGTTGTGGTGCAGTGTTACAAAGGGCAGGGGACATCTGATGTTATTCAGAGGTTTTTCTCAGATGAAGCTGACATTGCCCGCTTCAAGTGTTGTTCACATGTCTTAACTTGTAGTTCAGGGATTTTTCAGAAATAATTGCCACTGCTGTCACTGAAGGCCACCCCAGCTTTCAATTTGACAGGAAACTGTGCATCTGGGTATTTTGATGTATCTGCCACCTTGCTCCTATTAAGATACACAAAGCTATTTCGATCTGCTGATACGCTTATTCATAAAGGCATATAAAAATGAGGATTTTTTTTTTTTTTTGACAGGGTGCACCTGCTGTTTGCCTCTGGCTCTACATTAGTGTAAAGCCCTGATTCATAGAAAGCCTTTTCTCACCAAGTCAATATTTTCGTGCTAAGAGACATTTTGCCTTCATTAATACCTTTCTGTGTCTGTAAGAAAACATTGCTCGTTGTGTCATTACTTATTGTGCAAAATGAGTGTGAAATCGTGGCTCCTAAAGAAGGCTATGGATGAAGCACAAAGGTTCTTCTGCTGGTACAATGCTTTTTCAAGTGTAGAGCCAAGCTTCCCCCAGGAGCTCTGGAGTGTATCAAAGCACATCGTACAGCAACATATCTAATAATCCGATGATTTGGAGCCAATGATTGTAAACTTGGGCTTTTTCTGCCTCCCAGTGGTCTTTAGCTTAATGAATGCAGAATATTCATGTGATATCAAGAAATACTTGAGACTGCGGTTCATATGCTTACGATTTCCCAGACATGCACAGTAGAGACATTTATGCAAATGATACTTTTCGAGATTCAAGAAACATGCGATTTAATTGTTCAATCAATCAATCAATCAATCAATCAATCAATCAATCAATCAATACTGATATCACTGTAAAACCTGCTGTAAATCCTTCCAAAAGTTTGGGCTTGTTGGCTGGCGAGATATTTGTACGGCAATTGTATATTCTCCCCATGCGTATGTGGGTGAATCTGCAGTTACTCTGGATTCTTCCCAAAGTCAAAGAACATGTAATTGATAATGTGATGACAAAACTGTACGTTGTTGTGGTTGTGTGAGCCTATCTCGGTTTTTGACCAGGGTTTACCCTGCTTCTGGGATCCCCAAATGATGGATGGATGGATGGATGAATGGATGTTAAAGGGAAGATGAGTGAAACTCAAAAAAAGCATATTAAGCGTATATAAAGCGTCTCATATAGAGCGTTTTTTCCTGCACAGGGAGCTCGTCGAGGTGTTTGGACTGACTGAGTTGCCCTCTGGAAGTTTATCAGGCACAGCCAACTACAAAGAAGCTCAAAGGTTGATCCAAGTTTCTATCTATTTGTTGATGTGGAAGTGGCCCAGTAACCCTCTCTCTTCTTTAGTTTCTTCTTTTCTTTTTCCGCACACTTTAAAGTACACTCATTTTGATTAGTTCATTCATTATCTGCAGACTGGCCTGTGGCATTCATCATAAACATTTGGGCCAAAGGAGAAGAGGGACGCTTTGTCTCCATGAGAGGAGCCATTTCCATCACCAGACACTGAACATTTTATGAAATAAAGTTTGATTCTTTTATATAATTGATAGACATTTATACACTTTGGAGTCCACATTTCATAAAAGGTCTTGAAACAAAACCTTAAATGGTAAATTATAATGTAAAGTATGATATCCACCAGCTAATGAAAAGCAATGTCTTTCTTCACACATCACTGTGGTGCCACAGCTTTTGAGATATGATGCTTATTTGGGTTCCACTGCTTTAATTTGGTAAGTAGCTGCTTCTGACATGCAACCATTCTTCATTCAAAATAGATTTTTACTGCAATGAATATTTTAGTAGAATTTCAATAATGTAGCACCAATGAGAACTCATTTTATTGCTCTTTTGTCATAAAATGTTTGGCCCACTCACTATAAAAGAGAGCTGCAGTTTTAGTCGATGCTGCTTCACAAAGGATTGCACATAGCTGTTTATTCCTCTGTGCCTACCCTCATTTCTTTTGAATGGCGTCCATCTTCATAGGTGTGGGGGGTTGTGTGTTAATAGGTGAATGTGACTAAAGAACTTTGGGGGCTATTAAAAGCCACAGAGAAGTAAGTGGATATAAGTGAATTCAACAATATAAATGAATCAAAATCCATTTTAGAAGTGGAGAGAAATTTACGTAGAGAGCGATCTTGAGTCATACTTGAAGTCAGCAGCAAACACTTTAGTATTTGAAATTGCACCGCAGGTGTGAATTACCTGCAACATAGATCAATTCTTGTTTAAATATAGTTCCATCTAGTTTCTTTAGTTTTAGAATCACTCTCCATGGATCCATTTTCATTCGATATTCCCCTACACAGACCATTCAGGATGTTAGACAGGCTGTCTTCTTGCATCAGGCTGGTTTTCCACCAGAGGGATGAAAGGACTCTCTGGGTTTTTATTCTTTCAGCTTTTGATCTCAAGCTCAAAAGTCAAGTAAGGCTGTTCAGTGACAAAAGAATCGTTAAAAAAAAAAAATCTTTTCTTCTACATTCTCAAGGTGCTCCTGTAATGAGCCCTTGTCATTAAAGAAAATGATATTTTCTAAATTACTGATTGGATTATCAAAAGAAAAGAAAGAAATCATATACTGTGTGTCAAGAATATCACATTTCTAAAAAAGAAAAGAAAATAATAATAACCTAATAATTGCATGCGTGTCAATAGACTACCATACTATACTAGCTTGGAAATACATCATAGGTCAAAATCATTTTCATGCTTCAAATTAATTCTTAAAACACCCGAGTAATAATTATAATGATAATTCATTCACAAGTTGCTTACAGTTATAGTCCTAATACATTATTCATTCCTTACTTGAAATTTTAATGGTACTTTTGTACTAAAATATTGTCAGTCACTCTGAGGAGCATTTCTTTGTACTTATTTTTACTGCCTTGAAATTCCAATGTTACTTTTATGAAGACAAGAAATCACTTGCTTCTACTATGAATCGTTAAAGTGGTCACACTGTGTCAAAGTCATTTTTATTGCCTTCAAAGTTTAATTACCAATTTCACCTTCTATGTGTGGAAATCGGAATCTAAAAGTGCAACAATATTTGTGCTACCCATTGAAGGGACAGGTAAATTACGCAACGATGGGAAATAAAAAAAGCTTTATCATAATTGCATAATTCAACCGTTATCAGATACGTATTGAACACACTGAACCAATACATTTATTTAGTGCAATTAATGTGTTTTCAACTACGATTTCCCCTGCTAAGAAATATGCTTGTCTTTCAGTGAAGAAGTATCTAGAAAAAAAAGCTATGGTTCAAGGCTGTTGTATTTATGAGGTGTGATTAAACAAACGTGTCAAGTTATGCGTGAGTTGTTTTTTTTTAAAAATGTTTCCTCAAGTTTGAGCCTTCACATTATTGTTTCACTCTGACTGTAAATGCGACATACTGAAAAGTCCTTGCATTTCGTGTAGTTAAAAACATCACAAGAAAATGTTTATTCTGTCCCCTATGTTTTGCATTTCTAACCTCTAACCTTTATACTTTCTGACATTTGTTCCTCAGGGATCCTTGTTCAAGAGCCATCCTAACAGACCAAACAACTTAGAAAAATCTAACAACACTTTCAATTTCTGCATTATATATACTTTTACTATTAGCATTTTCAGAAATTGCTAAATATTTTCTTTACCCTATTTCTTTGACTGATCACAGAAGGTTGTGATTGTGCACCTGTTCTGCAGTCTTACATAGAAAATGTAGTCCTTCATATTCAGTCGTCTTGCATGATGTATTTCCTGAAAATGTGACAAATGTAAGCATTGAAGCATGCAATTGCTGTATTATTTCTTACATTTGTAGCTGTATATGCTCTGGCAAGTAACATAAATCATAAAAAGAAATGTTTTCTGTGTTTCCAGTAAATATGAATCATGACGTGAACAGGGCACACTGATGTTTGACTCAAGCTTCTTGGAGTCAGCAGCGGAGATGGAAACAGTGTGTGGAAAACAAAACCCTCTTTTGGATCTTTTCCGTTATCTTTTTTGGCTGTGACGGCACTCACGTCAACAGTATAGCAAAGGTAGTTTTTACATTCTTCTCAAATCAAACTACGTCATGCTAATGAGATTGGATCCTGAAAATTATTCTTGCCCATCTGGAGCCTGCCTCTACTGTTTTGGTCTACTCCACAAAACTCTCCCTTAAGTATTACTAATGAATAACATACTGCTTTGAAAGATGGCAAATGAGTGAAAATTTGTGTTTTTTCAAGTATCATTAAAATGAAAGTGTGCTTGTTTCCCTTACATACTGTAGCTGTTTGCCAAGTATATATATTCCCAGGATGTGATTTGTGAAGAAACCATGCAGGGGAGAGGATGTTTACTCTGTATTAAAAGACATATTGGATGTAAAATCAATATGATGAAAATATTGAAATAGGCTGTTGTGAACAACCAGCAGTGTAATGGGCCCTCTACCCAACACACTTGTTGATTTTCAGCGGTGATAGAGTCCAACAACCATTAACATGTTTTTTTGGGTTGTTTTAAAAAATATATATATTTTTTTATCTTCATGGGGTCTGATATAGGCAACAAGGTTTATAGTTTAATTATTTAATGTGTTTTGTTCTTCTGGTGAAGTTGCTTGAATTGGTGTGAAATTGTATCCCTCCCTGTGTTGAAAATAATTGAGCTTAAGTTTAATCGACCGATCGCCGACGGCCACACAAGCTCATTCTCAGATGTAAGAGCTCGTTGCTATTTCCTCTGTAAATGACCCTGCACGCTGTGAAACCAAGCAGCCTCCCATTCAATCCAAAAAAAAAGAAGAAAAAAAAAAAAAGACAAAACTGGGGTCAACTCATTGCTGCCAGCATATCGGTCCAGCCTGCTCCTAATAGGAAGCAAAATGAGAGAGAGCTTTTCAATTGACCACTGCCACTGTGTATTCTGTCATGATGCCAGTCGGGTTGTGTTGAAAAGGATTGGAATACATAAAATGCTGCATGGTTTGAAATTGCTCAAGCTGCACTGAAGGGAAATGTCCGTACCTGCATATTGTCTGTCAAAAAATATTTTTAATTCTCTCATCATAACAGAGAGGGTAAATTGTTGACAGACATATTGTTGGTTGTTTATTTTCTTCACTGCTAGTTATGTGTACTTCAAACCATGTTAAAATTGGTGTTTTAAATTCCTTGTATGCAAACACTGTGGCAATCCAGTGTAGAAATTTTTAAATCGAGTTCATCCCCAACTCGATGATAAGAACTTCAAACAGCATCCAATTTTAAGCTTCCAAGTTTTCATCAGACTGGAGCAGATTTAATTACTGGTTGGTAGACATTTTGTCAGTTGGCAGTGTGATGGAAATAGCAAAGAGATTACCTTCAACAGATGGGAGTGTTTGTGAAAGCTGGTCCTATGCTCATATTTTGATCAAGAGACAAAGATAGAGGCCAAATCAACATTTTCTCACATGTTGCTTCCTCCTACCACAGCTTCAAATAGTTTGGATGTCTAACCAATCATTAAAGCATACTGTGTGGCAATTTTACAGCCATGGAAGAAATACAAACAATCCATCTGAGTTATAGTTTTCTTGCACCGATACAATCGAACGCTGCGAGATTGGAAAAGGGATTTTTCTGGTGAAATCTATAAGCAATCACTGTTGTTGCTGCGTGTAAGGCTGCATTAGTGTCCTTTGAAAACTCATCAAGCCATCAAACATGATGCCTGTAATATAACCTGCTGCCTATAAAACCTTTTAACAACTGAGGCCAAATGAAAAGCCTTGTGTCTTTATGCATGAAACAGACTATATTATGTGTACAAAATGACAATATGAATGTGCATATAATTATGATTATGTATTGTTATTATTATATACCAATGGTCATTATTCCCACAATCGAATAATGAACTGAAATATAAGTCTAATTTATATTAAGTACTCATAACTTGATTATTAGAGTAATAAAAAGGTGTGCTTTTGTTCTCCCTTGTATACATTGCCGGTTTTAAATTATATTTGTGGTACAAGTGGTAATGTGTTTTGTTCCCCATTTACAATGTTTAATCCTTTGCTGATTAATCCCTGGAAAAGAAAGCAAACCAGTGCAAAATACTTTTTGTTTACGCCAAACCTATTTATCATTTACAGGTTTAAATTTTAAACTTAATCAATAGTTTGGAAAATGTACGTTTACTATTTCTATATTATTACTCATTATATCATTTAAATTTAGGAAGGATGCCTGTAATGTCAATTTTTGTTGTGACAGTTATTCATCCAATAGTACTCTTCTTAAATGCATTTAAGGCTGCATAATTGTGAATTATACCATTAATAAACAAAGTAATTCACTACAACCACTGAGTATGTATATAACTTTATCATACTTGAAAATCAAAGTATATCACAAGCGTCGAATGTACATTACACAAAACTGTATGGATGGATCAATGGATAGATATTAGGTTGAGAGTTCATTGATGGGGAAACACAGAAAGAATGAATCTACAGTATAGGCAATAATAAACCTAAAAAGCATGTATTTGGAAGTGAAAACTAGTGAATTAGTGAAAACGCTGGTGTCACCATGTGAGCACCAATGCAAGCACAGAGATAACAGCAAACAATCAAACCTAATAAAGTTCAAACTTAAATAAATACATGAGTTTGTTTTTGGTTTTTGGCTTTTAAACTGATCATGGGATGGGAGTGAGTTTTTTTAATTTTTTTTATTAACCGTGTCTAAGAGTTATATCTTTTTCGTGTCTTGACAGAGTATCTTGGACTAAATGGATATGTAGCGTTAAGGTGGGAACCTCAATATATTTTTTACCAGTTCAATCAATAAGTCATTAAAGGTTTGTTACGAGTCACATTTAATGCAGATTCTATGCTATTTCATGGATTTCTGAAACGTGAGCAATTTAGCAGTGCATTCCTTAGGGAATACAAAGGTTGATTCAAGGCATCCCCACAAAGCCTGAAAGATAATATAAGTAAAAGTCCACATATAGATCTAAAATGTCAATACAAAGAGGAATCTTACAGTAAACCTTCAATACCAAATAAAAACCAACCAGACATCACCAGGAGACCCCTCTCATATTCTCTGCAGCATCAATACAACAAGCTGTGTGCACAGCCGAGAAAGTACATAGCATTTGAACTCACAGCTGGGCTGTCATTCATCAAACTTTCATCCCCCCCAGAGAAAACAAAATACCAACTGTTTCCACTGGCTGAGTGATGACGAGCACACTGCCCTTTATGTACAAAACAAAAGCAATGCTTCTATCGCCACAAAATATACAAACCTGGAGGAAATACGTCACATATTAAATGGAGCTTTCATTCTCAGGCAGAAGAGCCAAACTGTCACTTCATGGTGATGACTGCTGACCTTGGGGTCAGCAGTCAACCTAATTTGTTTTGAAGAAATGCATTAGATTTTTAAGGAGTCCTTGAAGACTTTTCTGTGTCCTCCACAATGGCGTTCCACCGGTGGTATTCAAAAAGTGTTTTGCTAACGCTTTGAAGCTGACATCCAATGAACTGAAGAGCAAATATATGGGGGGAAAAATATACAGTTTTGTGAATGAAAAAAACTCCCACACACTATATTTGAAAAAAAAATATGAGTTAAATACATAAAGATGAGAAAATGATTGCTTTTCGAACACATCATAAAAGATTACACAAATAATATACATACTGTACAGTTATGTTATATTGCATATATGGATTAGCGTGGGAAGCATAGTGAAAATGTAAATTACTGCATCAACAAGAGACCAGCGGCAGAGATTATTTAGATGTAACTGGCTCGCCACTCGTCTCATCTTTTGCAAGTTATTGTAAACTGATGGAATTGTACATCGTTGTCCAAGGAGTCAATTATATGAGGTGATGAGAATAATCAGGGTTTTCTCACTCTCCCTTGCAGTCACGCGAGAGTAGCCGATGGGCTGGTTGTGGCAATGGCAAAAGGGAAATTGTTCATGCATAGCCAATCATTCACTGCACCTACAAGGTCTTTTGAAAAGTCACATGCACCAGTCAGGCTTTTCTACGTATGTCTGAATTGATGGTAAACTCAGGTCAAGACTGTAAACAGGGTTAGCCTGTAGTTGTCATCAATGTGATTTGATTTATTCACATCTATGTCTCAAATAAATATGGGACAGCCACATTTAAAATATGAAAAGTTAAATTGTATTGGGAACAGCCTATACATAGCAAACAATCTCAGGCAAGGCAAGGTGTTTATTGGTATTTTGTACGGTTTCTTTAAGAAAAATGGAGTCAGAAACTACATATACACGAGACACATTTATTGGTATAGTACATTACAGCAGCAATGCAACTAATGTGCTCCACACAAACAAAGAAAGTCATTGCGATGAAATATCAAAGAGCATTAAGACTGACAGGAATGATAATATAATGTTGAATGTATTCTGCAGAAAATAAAAAGATAAAGATTGTTCCTCAATGGCAATCAAGACAGCTAAAGACCAAATAAAAGGTGCTCATTATGTGTCTCTTGTTGTGTCTCCTGTATATTTTTGCATGTCACTTGGCCTCCTTTTAAAATTTTCTTTCCTTGGATCCATCTGTATTTTGCTTCACTTTGTTCTTTTTCTAGTTAATAGTTTCTCCATCTGTGATTATGTGTTTTTCATATTGTTTGTTTGGTCATTTTGCATATTGAAGCCATTAAATGTCTTTGTGTGATTATGTTGTATCTCTTGATTGAAATTAATATCATTGTGTTCTTTTGGGGAAACTATATTCCTGAACAATACCTGCACATCCTTGCGTCTCTCTTCATTTAGGAGTGTATTTCATTTATTCACCAAATAATCCACTTCTACGTTAAATAGAATTTAGGTATTCATGCACAATGCTCAGGAAAGAGGATGGAGCTGTCAAGACTCTTATTGAGAATTACTATGCACATACACATACTAAATATATATAGGCCTCACTTTCATAAACAGTCCACTGCTTCACTTGAAATTCAGTCACAACGTTGTGTTCTGTGAGATATGAGAGCACTCAGTGGGAGTCGGATATTCTCAGTGGTGTTCCAGTAATGAGAGTATTTAGTCGTGCAAGTAATTGTATGCTTCTACAGTGTTTAGGGCGGTGATGGTGTGTAGAGGCTAGGGAGGTGGGCTTGGGATCGGGAGCTCGCAGGTTTGATCGCTACAGTGGACAGGCCACCACTGTGGGTCCAAGCAAAATCTTTGATCAGCCGCTCCTAAAGCAGGGTAATGTGGCTGCCCATTGTAATATAGGATGGAGAAATGAGGTATAATGAATGTATTATTGTTGTTGTTAATAGTAATAAATTATGGTTATCGTCCCATGATTGTATTGATCTATCCCACTTGAGATCAAATGTATGTTTATGAGGCTCCATAACTATAAATGAGTGTTTCACCCTTGGCCGAATATGAAAGATTTTCACTTGTTTGTGGTATTTTCAGTAGGTTAATAAGATTTGCGTTTTAATTTAGGTTTTGGAAAACTTTGACGATCAAATGTGGAACGAAACAAGCAAACAAACTTCTTCTTTTGGGTTCAATGGCAGTTTGCATCCATAAAGTTGCATTACCGCCATCTGTTGGTTCTATCTACAGTGTTTCCCATCAATCATATCGGCCCTGGCGACTGTTTCCCTCTCTTCTTCTTCTTCTTCTTCTTCTTCTTCTTCTTCTTCTTCTTCTTCTTCTTCTTCTTCTTCTTCTTCTTCTTCTTCTTCTTCTTCTTCTTCTTCTTCTTCTTCTTCTTCTTCTTCTTCTTCTTCTTCTTCTTCTTCTTCTTCTTCTTCTTCTTCTTCTTCTTCACTTAAGCTCAAATGCAGTTGGCGTCCGTGAAGTTGCACTACCGCCATCTGCTGGTTCAAGCTTGTCCGTTTTATATCTATGCATACCATTATCACCCCTCGAAAGAAAGAAAGAAAGAAAGAAAGAAAGAAAGAAAGACACCTGCACTACATTGCCTGCCTTTTAGATTTTATAAGCAATGCCGTTCTAGAAAATACTTCCTGCTTTCTAGCCAATAGGAGCTCAAGCAGCAGGTACGTCACTCGCTTACCCTCTCCGTTCATTCAGCGTGGTGGACCAGGGACTGAGCGCTCGGTGAGTTGTTGACGTGACTTTGTGTTGCGTTTAAAGTTTGGCCAAACATATGCACCCTAACTTTGTTTGTCGGATTTACATAACTCGTCAGTGTTGAAGGTGACACACTGTTTAACGGCATTGAAGATAAGCTGCTACTTTCTCTGCACAGCGAGGCTCGGTTATGGAAAGCTGTTATGCAACGATCATAAGAAATCTGTGTAGTTCACATATTCAAGTGCACAGTTTTGTTTAATAACTATGGTAAACGCTTGCAACCATGTAGAACACGCAGATATAACAACCCCAAATCTAAATCAAAACCCCAAATCATGTACTTCCGCTATCTATGTTTATTTCAATGCCAAAGTGATCCGTTGACAGCTGTGTGCTTTTCCAACCATGCATTGATAAATACTCGCATGCCTTCTGATGATTCTGCATACCACGTTTTTTTCTCTTTTTGAAGCACATGGAGTGAATGAAGTTGAAACTGACTGATGCAAACTCATCAATTCACCCTCATATTCGAGGCATGACTTTATTTGATGAAAACACTATATGACTCCACCAGAAACGTTTTGTTGTGATAAAAAAGAAGGGCCTGTGCAACACAGTATGCCTCACATACAGAATGATCCATTTTTGCTCAGATTGACATGCAGCGCTTGCAAAACTTTCAGTAGTCTATGGAAGCCAACCATTACTTGGAAATTGAATTTCCCACATACCTGACATGTTTTATTTAACTTTACAATATCATTATAAACATGGCACAGGGAAAGAAATTGGTGAGAAATATTCAATATAGCTTTCGGATTCAGTTATTCAGTGATTCAGTATGCTGATTGGTTCCCGATGAGCGAGGACTGGAGAAAACTGGCAGATAGGCTGCAGAAGGGGAAGGCAACTGCTGATCGCATACGGGCCAACAACAACATGCCTGTAAATGTAGTTCAGCTGAGTTACTTTTTAACTGTAAGATGGGGTTTGAATATTACATTGAATTTATTGTCCTTCAAGAGACAAGATAAGAAAATGATTGTTAAAACACACACTGTTTCCTCAACGGGCCATCTTCTATGGATTATAATCAGCGACAGGGAACACTGTACGTCACTGTACACTGTAAGGCCATAAATCTGATTCCAAGTCCTCATAAACAGTAACACTATTGTTTAAAAAAAAAAAAAATTCAGAATGTGTGATAAATTCTACATGTTTTTATAAGATTATTTCGCAAAAAAGCAGACATTATTAAATAGACCAATACTATTTTTTTCAGTTATTGAACTATTAACCTGCAAGCACCAAGGAGTGTCCATTCATTATATTTTGTCTCTTTTTAACTGAGGCTATTTTGAGGGTTATTCATCTTTTTCAATATTTTTTCTTGGCCACTGGGGCTGTTTTCTGTTTCAGTTCTTTTTTTCTGGAGGTCAGTAATTTTTGAAGTGTGCAGTGGGCCTCCCACCATTGCAAACATTTAAGAAAAAAAGTTTTTTCACCTTGTCTTTATGGAATATTGTGTTTGGAATTTTGAAGGGCTGCCTATCTATTTGTCAAGTTTCAGAAAAGATTTCCTTTTATATGTAAATGCATAAAGCGTTTTCAAGACATTATTGAGACTCCCTCAGGCAGTATTCACCCTTCAATCTCTATAATGACAGATCCATTCTGCCTAGATGGACTTTAATTAGGTTATTACTCATGTACATTTTTAATATATACAAACAAACAATTGAATGGGTTTGGCCACACCATATTGTTTTTCAACACATACAATTTCGATTTTGAAAACAGCATCGTATTGGAATCACGAAATGGTTTGATATCAATCCTGCATGAACACAATCTTAATGATGCTTTTACTAAAGAAAGAGTATTTATCATTGGAATGAACCTGTTACTGATCATCACTATAGTTTTGTTTATTGTTGTGTTCACAGCAGCAGAGAAAGCACTATGGGTCGCCTGGATGGAAAAGTGATTGTGTTGTCTGCAGCTGCGCAGGGGATTGGACGTGCTGCCGCAATAGTAATGAGCTTTAATAAGTACTTCTCACTGATTTATTATCTTCCAAATCACAGAGGAAATGATTCATTTACCAACTCTGGCTGGAGAAAATGATATATCTGTATATTTTTGGCAGAGATTACATATTTTAGTCACTTAGTTCTGCAGCAGATTTTAATGTTGTTTTCATTTGTTGCTATGTTTTAATATCCTTTTGAAAATATGAATTGATAACACCACTTCATTGACATGCATTACAAGCAACAATGTGACAATAACAATTCTTGCTAAAATGAAAACACAGATGGAATTTATTGCTCATGCACATGATCTTCCGCAAAGTGATAAAAAAAAAAAACACTTGACAATCTTTCACACTTCTTTTCAAGCGATGTCTTCAGCCGTGCAATGTATTGCAGAGATTTGTGGTTTTTTTTTGTGTAGTACTGAATTGATGAATTCAAATAGAAATGTCTATTTAAGATGTCTCAGCTCATTAGGTTGAAGTCACATGATTTCTAAAGGAGGAGAGGGGGTATTTTATTTACACCTAAAGAATGCTTTTTGACCAAACAGTATGGATTTGATGTGACATGGGGGATCAGGTTTAAGAAGTGACTGGCTTGCAATTCTGTATTGTTATTGTTGACCTGAGGATGGAATTTGCTTGCATTCAGGTAGATCAGGTTGATAACTAGCTGCATATAGCTTTCCTTTTCTGGTTCCCAACATTTATATCATCATAAACTGATTTTGTGAATTGAACATTTTATCTTGATTCATATGATAAAATAATTTTTTGCTATCAACTCGTGTTGAGGTCTTGGTTGCCAGGTGTAGACATTTTGAAACTACTTGGTTTGACACACGTTGTTTCTACTGCAGGCATTTGCAAAGGAAGGAGCTTTGGTCACAGCCACAGACATAAATGGAGAGAAGCTGAAGGAGCTGGAAGGCATTCAAGGTAGGATTCATGTGCGCAGCTGCCATCTGCTGGACAGCCACTGTGAAGCAAACAGGAAGCCTGCCTCTTTTTTTTCTCTTGCGCTCAAATTTACAACTTAAGGTGTGGACTTTTACATTTTGGTGGCAGATTCAAAAATTAATTAGTTTCCATTTGAATGTTCACTTTATGTCCACAAGCAATAAAATATCAATGCAGCTGTTGTGAACATGAAAGATACCCGGGGCATTTTAGCTTCCATATCACCCACTGATCAAGGGGTTGAAATCAAAAAGGTCACATCTTGTAAATACTTTTGCATCGTGATTAGGTAACTGTTTTAGAAATGTTTTGATTTCAAGTCAGGTAAAGTTTGACCACTAAATACTTCAACTGTTATTGGATTGTGGAAATCTGCTTTATTTGACTGTTTCCAACCTGCACTTTAAAGAAATTGGATTTTGTGTAGCAGTTTGTATGCAATACAAATCGTCAGTGTTTATCTGCCCGCAGACTCTCTCTCTCGCTCTCTGGCTGCCTTTTCCATCGTAAATGTATTCTTGCACTCCCTTAATACATATCTGCTGGAAACCTCAGCCATTATGGCCATTGCTCTCAGGGAATCATACAGATGCATTTGTCAAGAGCTAAAATTGAGCTGAAGAATGTTTTTTTTTCTGGTTTCACAAATATTTGAAAGGATCAGACGTCATGACCTCCAACACTCTTCTGAGAGACAGAAATTAGTTCTGTTACTCCATTCTTATGCCAGTGTCTTGGCCAGGTCACTCCTGAAAGCACTTTTAATGTGATTGTGTCTTATCTGCTTAGATCAAATATATGAATTAATTCATTAACTAACCCAAACTGAAATCTCTAAAATACATGAGCCATCAATCATGTAATCTTGTCAACCTTTGTCTACTATAAAATCAGTACTTCTAACATCAGACATGATCAGTTTAATGTACACACAAGTTGAATGTTGCACACACAATCATACGCACGTTCAATAATTCACATGGTTGCATGAATACCATTTTTCTTCTTTACATAAAAAATGAAGCTCTTATAAATATGACACATAACATATTATTCTCTTTTTTTTTCTGACATGTAGTCCAGCACATATCTTGGATGTTATTCACAACTCGGTAATATCATTGAGAAGCAGGATTGTGCTTCCTTATGTATTTCAATCTGGACCAAGAGGTCGGAAAGAAAAGAAAAAAAAAATTGGAAAATCTACATTGATGAACCCTCTTCATTTATCAAGCGTCAGTTTTGTATTTTCATGAGAGCCTTGAGTAAGCACATGCAGTATGTCTGCACAATTTCGCAGGCACATGTGTGTAACTGAGAATGTGAAGCAGTGCGGTGGAAAAGGACTTGTCATTTTGATGTATCCCTTCAAAAATAGAAATGCGTTTTATAACAGATTATATTCTTTGAAATGTAATAAATGGGAATATGAAATGTGAATAAGACAAAAAAGAGAACTATCAGTATTATAGAGAAAACAAATGTACAGACAAAATCACTGGAAATATCAATTTTCTTTTTTTTCTTTGTCAGGGATCAAGACCAAAATGGTGGATGTGACTAAAAAGGACCAAGTGGAAGCCCTGGCCAAAGAACATGACCGTGTAGATGTGCTGTTCAACGTCGCAGGGTACAATGTTTTTTTTTTTTAATGATTTTAAAAAACATTGTATGTTATTTATATTTATTTATTATATTTTGTGTTTGCATTTGATAAATGACTAATGACTGAGAAAGACATGGGCAGGGGTGGCATCAAGGTAAAGGAAGCAAGCTTGTAAATTAAAGTTCGTTGATTCAAATCCCACTGCGAGCAGTTCATCGCTGTGGCTCCCCGAGCAAGGCCCTTCACCCTGAACTCTTTAGGAGGCGTCAAGAAAAGCATTCAGCCACAGAAGGGAGCAGATGGAAACACTAAAACCTCCTTTGTCTTTATATATTTTTTTTTTTATTTGTCACTTAGAAGAAACTCGGCCCTATTTTTGTGTTTAGATAAACTATTGATCGATTTTAAACATCCTGTACGGTTCTGGCAAAATCTATAAAACCCTTCTATAAACAACTATCTATGAAGCTCTTTTCAGCTATAGTTGCAAAGTGCTTCTTAACAGGGTGACAAAATATAAGGTATAATTAATAAAGTATTAGTATCACAACAAAATCATTACGGAAAAGAAATATATATTTAAAGAAACAATGATGATCAGAATAACAACATTCAAAGAACAGGTCGCCTTTCAAACACCTGTAAATGTTCAGTGGAAGACTTTTTGTTGCACAAGATGAGGTCTGATGAGGAGGAGGGTGTCAAATTACAAGCATGCTGCTGTTTCTTTTTTTAAGCTGCAAATCACTAGAAAACCTGTTTAAATCTGCTCCAGAATATAGAAAAGATAGGTGTGCAATGCGTATCCCATTCAGTGTTGTCATATTTGTTTGCCCCTTAGATATGCTGCCTCCGCAATAAGCCCATTTAACCTCCTGTTGAATTACATTTCTAAAATCCCTCAACCGCACGGTTTAACCTTTACATGACCTTTGCTCAATCTACTTAGGACAGGACTCTAAATTATCACCTTTGGGACTAAAGCCCCTCCACAATACAGCAAAACATGTTCTCAATGTAGTCATTTGATTTACTGTTGTGTGCTTTGATACTAATTAATATATGAGATCTGACATCATACCTTGAATGTTCATCCATATTATCATCACATTCATTGTACAGCTTTCTGAGATTATAAGCCCCCTTCTTTTAAAATTCAGATTTGTGCACCATGGCAACATCTTGAGCTGTGAACAGGCTGACTGGGACTTCACCATGAATGTGAATGTGCGGAGCATGTACCTCATGTGCAGAGCTTTCCTGCCTAAGGTGACCTTTGCCCACACAACTAAATGCTTAAACACCTTTTATGGGGCACTGTTGAACATTGAGGGACATATGCCTTTAATTTTGTTCTCATCCTTTGTCCGCGGAGATAAGCTGCATTACTCTGAGCCTGTGACATGAGGGGCAGTGACTGCCCAACACCTAATCCTGCTTTAGCTGCAAACTCACCAAACTGTCTCTTCGTGCAATCTGAGCTCATTTGTCAGTTCTCTGGAAAATTAAGATTATAATTTTAATCGTCATTATTTCAATGATTTCCTCTTAATTTGTCGTCATTCTAGATGTTGGCAAAGAAGTCGGGGAACATCATTAACATGTCCTCTGTTGCCTCAAGCATAAAAGGTATTTAAAAAATGTTCCATATTAAATCAAGGTTAGCCCGTTATTGCAGCTATCTCATCTTTCCATACCTGCTTTAGAAGTCTGCCTTTGTTTAACTGACACGTGCTTCCTTCGTGTAGGTGTGGTGAACCGGTGTGTCTATAGTACCTCCAAGGCTGCAGTGATCGGCCTCACCAAATCCATAGCTGCCGATTTCATTGAGCAAGGCATTCGTTGTAACTGTGTGTGTCCTGGTGAGTGTAGAAAACTGGTCAGAGTTACATTTTGTCAGTGTACATCTTTTTTTATTGCTTCACTCAGGTTTACTGTCATTTGGCTTTGAGAGACTGAAGGCTTTTTATGCCATCACAGTCAATATGGCAGTAATACTAAATTTGCTCAAGAACAAAAGTCTTAAAAATACTGTGCAGACTCTCTGATATAATTTGTACAGCACGAATTGATGCATTAATTTAGTAAAATGTTTGTATTTCTGTGTCAAGTCTCATCAATGTTTTAGAGGAGGGTCATGGTTTGTGTTTCCTCAGGGACTGTTGACACTCCGTCACTGAGGGGTAGGATCCAGGCCCAGCCCGACCCCGAACAGGTACTGTAGGCTCTCAAAAACAGGAGTCTTGAAAGTAAAAAAATGCTACGGCTGAGATCGTAACTCTTCTGCAGGCTTTCAAAGATTTTATGGCGAGACAGAAAACTGGCCGAATGTGCACAGCTGAAGAGGTTGCTCACCTATGTGTGTACCTGGCCTCAGATGAGGTGAGTGCTCCCTGCCATTTCATTCTTGTCCCTGCCCTAGTGGCAAGGTGCAAAGATTGCTATCCTTCAATTTTATTATTATGATTATTATTTAACTAGTCCTGCACCGTTGGGAACATGGACACAAAAAGCACATCAAAACGTGCAGAACATTCAGGAATAGGTTGTTACAACTTTTGTTCACGATTTGGCTAACCATTTCCGAAACATTTCGTCTGGAATTTTCTAGTTTATGTATTATGTAATCTATTGAGGTTTATCATTGAAGGCATTTTAACATTTGAAGGACACAAAGACAGTTGCGTTTTGTAATAAGTGATTCACAAATTGTGTAATATTTCTTTGTTTCTTTCCAGTCGGCCTATGTGACCGGTACAGAGCAAATCATTGATGGGGGATGGTCTCTGTGAGCAACCACTGCGAAGTTCAGACGCTCACTTTTTACCCTGGTCTTGCAGGGGAGCTGCAAGACTAGTGCTTGGGGAAAAAAAGTTAATGGTTTAGTTTTGTCACGAAGTACAAATCTCAATATGAATTAGCAGGAGAGAACTCATGATTTGGTTTGACTCACCGTTTCCTGCTCAGTAGAATTGATTGCTTTCAGCACACTTGTCCACAATTTCTGTTGAAATTTACAAGAAGGTAGTTTCAAAACATCCTGGAGAACTACGTTCAGATCTCCTGTGGATGCTGTCTGGTTCCGATTCGTCTGTCGTTCCATGCAAACGAAGACAGACGTAAAGAACAGACTTATTTTTCATTTCCCTCAGGTTTTGTACCACAGTACAAAAAATGTCAAGTTAATCTGTGACTCCAAATCAACAAATTGAATTGTGTGAAAGTCTTTGTCCTGTGATGGACTGGTGACTTTATCTTGCTTTTGCCAATAGTCAGCTGGGATCATCAGCTCCATCATCCCCCTTGACTCTGATTAGGATAAAGTTGTTGAAGATAGGTGAATGGATGTTTGGGGTGGTTTTTCTCTGCTGCAGTAAACATTTGGGGCCAATCAGGTGCTTTGCTGCTGGTAATATTGATTCATGTGTAACATTGTATTATTATGCCTGCCTTAATCACAAACCAAATACGGTATATCCAGAGGAAAAACAGTCTATTCTGTCTTGAATATTTGTACATGGTCAATGTTGACACATCTTGTAATAACTTCACTATGCTGCAATACTTGAGATAAGCACCCAACTTGAAATCTGCTGCTTACAATGACGAAACACCAATAAAGAAATGATAAAACACCCCAAAACGATGTATTTGAGAAACTTTATTTCCCTGCCACCCATCTGGCCCCCCTCCAGCAGAGCACCGTGTGAGCTCCGCTCCACTCACTCCCTTTGGGACATCACTAATCCGCCTCATTCCCTTCACCCAGCTGGTGGATCTGCCAGGAAAACGTCTGCCTCTAACGGCTCTCGGACGATGGGAACGTCTACCACATGAGGTGAGCTGCCTTTTCCTCTGTCGTGTCTTTTATTGTGAGATTGTGAGCAGCTAGCTGCTGCTACTACTAGCTGCGCTTGTGGAGAAATGACAGCTGTTGGCACGGGGCAAGTCGGCTACCGGCGAAGAATCCATTATCGGACAAGAGTTAGCTTGAGAGAATAAAGCTTTTACACGCGATGTCAAACGGAGGCTTGTCGAAGTGCCTGGGACCCGGTGTTGACCACCCAGTGAGGCGATAAAAATGGCCCATTGCCATCAACTACACGTTCTTTTCCTTGCTCACGTGAACGCTCGCGCAAGTGACTTCACTACCGGTTGTCTGGGCGCGTTTCTGCACGGCAACGCGGATTCCCCACCGCGCAGCTGTTTGTTTGTTTTCGCGGAAAGGTCGCGACAGGAGTGGTTAATGTTTGGCGTAAGCTACTGAAAAGAACACGACCTAGTTCAGCTGCAGCTACCGAATTAGCGCGCTTGCTGTTGCGCTGCTGTCCGAAAATGGGTCTCGGTTGGGTTGGACCGGCTCCTTCGCACGCGCACACGCGTGTCAGCTGTCAGATGGACGCACTGAAACAAGCCCCCACCCCAAACGCTGTTTACAACACCCGCGATTCCATTTGTTTCTGCTTGTTAACTCTAACCTACTTGTAACCCACTCGAGCTAACGCTGGCGCCATATGGTGGAGCTGTAAGCATTGATTAGTGCGCTTCACTCACAATTGGATTAACCAACGTCTGTTGCCATCGGCGACTGTCAAAACATCGTAGTAGCGTTTGCTTAACCTGCATTGGCTACCTTTGTAATAGCTTAAACTCCAGCTGTTGTGTTGCCCATCTAAATGTCTGAGTTAGAGCCCACTTATTATCTACTCCCGTGACAGGTTTGTCAGTTAAACATGTGAAGACAACTGCTCTTGAGTACTATACTGTGTCATCCTCACAATAAAAGGGCCAAAATGTGGCCAAGGACTTCCACCAGTTAAATACTTGAAAATTGTGCCTTCTAATTTAATGGAAAGAGCTTAATCTTTTTTGGCTTAAAATGAAATTGATGTTTTTCACTGTAAAATACAACAATCATGACAGCAACAATATCGGGTGGAATGATGGTTAAATTACATTCCCCCTTATCACCTCATTCATAGATATTTGGACATTTGCATGGGCTGCATATAACCCACAGGCCATGACTTTTTGTTGGATGTAGGGAAGACCACTGGCCCCTTGCAGCTCGACCAAAGGAACTTGTGACTTTGGTCGAGTCACACTTCCTGGGACATTTCAAAGCTACTGTCAAGTCAGATTCCAAGATGATAATTTGCTCAGGTGAGGGAGAAGCCAAGACACTCAGTAAATTGTATATTCAAGGGCAATGAGTAAGCCAAGTGTGACATAAACACTTTAAAGACTAGTTGCATGCTTTACCACCAAAATGCAAACAACATTAACTGCTGTCAACTGCAGAAAAATGCATTAATCTTTAGTCGTAAATATACTACATCGTGCCATGACATTGTTAATCAGACTGGTGATACAAACTGAGCACAGACGTAGAATGAAACTTGGGCCATAAAATGTCCCTGTTGTGACAAGGAGATGTAAAATGACAAAAAAATGAGACGTAAACATAAAGTATGGCATGAAATCTTTGTTGAAGACTCAGAAGGCTTTAAAAGCTCTGCAACATATCACTTAGAACTGTACAATAAAAATCAATTGTGGAATATATAAAATGGTTCTGGTGTACTGGAATAATATTGCAATGACTCACTTTTTTATGTATGCATTTTATAAGGCTCATAGAATTTAATTCGAAGAAGAGTCATGTGGCGAGAACTCCAGTATAATGTTACTAGTTCACACACATATTCACATTATCATTAACAGTTTACTACTCCTACTTTAACACCCATAACGGGCTAAGACTGACTGCTGTAATGAGTCAAGGAACCACAGTTCAGACTGAGGAATGTAATGTAACTGTCTGGAAGAAATAGAGCACTTCAAATGAAACCAAGTAAACGGAGTCGCACAAAGCTCCCTTCAAAACACCCACAATGTAAGCCCACAAAATAATAAATAAAAAACCAACAAGATACACTAAATAACTACACAGTGGCAGACAATTGCTAAAATAACAAAAAATTTACAAAAATAATTACATCAACACCCTTAAGCCATGAAACGACTGAGTTGTGACCCCAAAGATCCCCCAAAAACAATCAAAGGAAGTAGATATACTAAGAATTGCACTAAATATTACACATCTGCAGATGGGCTCAGTATTTGTAAAAGAAATTGCATTATTTGTGTTCATTATGGAAACTCATGAGGCCACATTTATCATTTCACGTCATCCCAGTTCCCACAGGTGCACCACCAGCTCCATTCCTGTTTTAAAATACATATCTTGTTTTCCTTCTGGTCGTAATGTGTTGACTTGAACAGGACCCTGAGGTGAGAACGAGAAGGAACTGCCCATCCATGGCCAACCACACCCCTGGGCTTGATGCACTGTGATAAAGAAGAGAGCCGAGCATAAATAAAAGAGCAAGCTGCCATGGAGGACACCCAACAGAAACCTGCCACCCCGGAGCCGAGCCCTGCACCCAGTCCTGCACCCAGTCCTGCACCCAGTCCTGCACCCAGTCCTGCGCCCAGTCCTTGTCCGAGTCCAGCACCCAGCCCACTGCTGGACAGAATCCCTCTGCCTTCTGCTAACCATGTGGAGGTAAACTATTTTTACTAACCAGAGTCCATGCACAAGATGAACTGTTGTTTGTAAAGCATGCCAGTAAAAAGATGCTTTTTCATTGTAGGAAAATCATCAGATTACAAATCAGTTGTTTTGACCATGAGTTCAGAGTATTTTTTTATCTCCTGAAGTAATATAGATTTCTTTTCACATGGCTCCTCTGTTCCTAGCATGAAACTCCGATGTTACTTTGTTATTTCCATGTTCCATGCATTTTTCTCTAAACTGTTTGGTTTAAACTATGTACTTTTTTTTTCTTTCTATTGATTTTAAATGTGAGATTATTTTCATGCAAAGTCAGACCATTGATTCAGCACAGAAATGTAACAAAGACAGTGAAATTGTAGTCACTGCTATCGGAGTGAGGGAAAGTTCATATAGCTGCTTTATCTTCCTCGAGGGTACAATAAGCACATTATACTCTTCCGGTATGGTGAGTGTGTGTGCCAACATACTGATAGGGCATTGAGGTTAAGGCAATGAAATATACAACAGGAACAACAAACTGATTTCCCACAATGTTCATTATGCTCTATGACTGTTTCAGGATGACATTCAACTTGTTGTGTTGTTATTGTTTTTTTGGGGGGGGGTTTGCCTTTTGAACTGCTTATGTTGTGTAAAAAAAACAACAAAAAATAACTGTGTTTTTCTTTGTGTCGTCTTTATTTTTTAAAGCACTTAAATGTGAACCAGATCCAAGTGGTGGTCCGGCGCTGCTCGACCCCCAATATTACTGAGGAGACCACTTATTTTATTCCTCGCAACCCCGTAGTGGACGCCGGCACCAACACCGACCCCCCGGTGGTCTGTTGCCCTTTGCTCCACAGGTTTTGCCCCTGTCCACCCCGAGGTCTCCTTGCCTCTCTTATTACTAAAGGTGAGCAGTCAACCATCCTGGGCTCTGTGTCGTCATGTTTGTTGAATGGTATATTTTTGAGCATTTTAAGTTAGTAAAAATATGAACACACACATACTACTCCATAATCAGTTTGTAATTCCTGGATTGCCGATAAAATCTTTATTACACGTCTTCTGCAGCGCTGTTGGCAGCTGTGCTCTTCGGAGTGGTTTGGTCTGTCACAGAGGACGAATGCCTTCCAGGAGGAAACCTGTTTGGCATCACAGTGCTCTTCATCTCTGCGCTCATCGGTGGCAAACTGGTGTCTCTCATTCATCTGCCCAACCTCCCGCCGTTTCCACCACTGCTGGGTATGTGAGAAGATGAAGGATTTTGACCTTTCTTTAGGCTTTGGCTGAGGTTTTTGGTTTAAATCAAAGTTTGTTTGTTTTTTTTCCCCATTATTTTAGAGTTTGAAAAAAGTTGAGGTGCTAATTGCAAAACTTTAAAACTCTAGAATTGTACCATCGCTGTCTGTAACTACTGTGTAATTAGTTCAGGGTTATGTGCAGTATGTAATTTAAGTTAGCTGATGTTGGCAATGGTGATTTTTATAATGATAGCTTTGACTCATATATGTCAATGAAAACTTAAAAAAAAAAAGATTTCCATTAACTATTAAAATGTTCAAATTTGATCTTGCTACTGTTGATTAAAAGTGTTTGGAGCATGGTGTTGAAGCATGGCGTCACTAACTTTTATTATTTCATTGAGTTTAAAAAAAGTCAAATATATCCAATATGGCACTTTCCCCCAAAATAATCCAGAGTTTGAGATAAATAGCATTGACGAGAGGTGGAATATAAATGCCATTTAATCTGACTTAGCCCCTGATTTTTATCAGGTTCCTTGATGGAAATCAGGGAAACTGTAGCCTCTCCCTCTGTCAATAACATCAAAAGGTCACAGATTAACTTGGATTTTATATCTTTTGAATAGACTTTTCCTGTTTTGTCTGTGATGTCTGTTTAAACTTTTGAGCAGTGAAAACAGCTATAGATTCTGACTTGCTTTTAGTTCATCCACCAAGAAGATTATGTTCAGTTTTTAGGCCAAAAACCCTGTAATCCCGAATTCCATCTTTAATTGTGTTGCTTGTTGTTTGCATCGGAATGCTCAGATGAAATATGGAGATATGGGCTGTTATAACCCGACCCCATGCAGTGACAATTTTTACCGCCTGTACGCACCCCGAGTGAAAACTATCTGCGCAACCTGCTGTCATAAACCAACACAAGACCCTTTTCCTTGCTCTGTGTCGGTGTGAGAAACCGAGCAGAAGAATAAACAACACCATAGTAAAACGGATTACTTACCCTCTCCCCGTCTCCCTCTGCGGTGCTGCAGGTATGCTGCTGATGGGCTTCACACTGAGAAACATCCCAGTCGTGACAGAGAAGGTTTACATCAACTTCAGGTGGTCTGGATCTCTCAGGAATATTGCTCTGGCTATCATCCTGGCCAGAGCTGGTCTGGGGTTGGATCCCTTGGTATGTTACATACTCTAAATGTCTGCACACAGGCATGCTTATATCACACAATGATAAGGTCATCACCTCTGAATGTATGACATTCCTGTGCCAATACCAAATGTTTTCACTACTCATATCTGATGAATGTTTCGGTCCAATTCGTTGTCTTCACACTGTTACACTTATTTGTCTAGCGTCCAGAAAATGTTGAAATTAACCTTGGAAAAGTATTTTGTCCTGCAAATGTAATAGAAACGTTTTGCCTGGCATATTTCCAGACAATTTTTCAATGTTTCAATAGTGCAGGTTTTCATTTAGTTGAGCATCACAACACAGTGGTGCTTGGTAGCACTCAAGTCATCTTTTGTGAGTGTGAATGAAACATCACGGTGCATGTAAAGACTTTATTTACTGGTTAAAAACTCCTAATTGTGTATGTTTCCATTGTCAGGCACTGAGGAAACTAAAGTCCGTGTGTATCCGTGTGGCGTCCGGGCCCTGCTTGATTGAGGCTTGCACTGTTGCTCTGGTCTCCCACTTCCTCATGGGCCTGCCCTGGGTGTGGGGCTTCATCCTTGGGTAAATATTACACTTCCCTCCATCGCAACCTTTCTTTTCTCCTCTCTTAAAACACAGAAGCATGAGAACAAGTATAACCGTGGAGACTTTAACATGCATTCCTCCTTTTAATGGACAGCTTTTTTTTTTTAATTTTACAGTGGAAATCTCATTTGTTCAGCAGGTTTTCAAATGAAATATAGTTTTCTGAGGAAGGTTCCCCAGCTGCAAACTATGGAGAGTATGAGCTTTATTAAAAGTGATTTTTGAATTTTTCAAAATGGAAAAAAAAAAAAGCTGTTGTCCATCACAGGAACATGTTGTATCTGTGTTAGAGGCTCACACGTACAACTTGACTAGTTCACAAACCACAAATAAATAAAACCCGATGTTTGGTTTACAGATCCCCAGCTGGATGTAAAGACTCTTCCGCTGCCTGAGTTATGAGAGCTCGACATTCAGCCAAGCATTGTAAATATGTCGTGGAAGGTTGCATTGTTGATATTGACAACGACAAGTTAGACTGACCCTGTGCAAACCACTGCGCCCACATAGAACAGTTTCCCATGAAGAAGCTCACACTTTTTTTTGTGGAGTGATGACGGCCTGATATCGGTGTGCGGTCACATTATGTGTGATGTCTGTTCCTTTTTAAAATTACATTTCGGTGCTTAAATAATCAACTTGTCATTTTTGTCTTTGTAAGGTTTGTGTTGGGTGCCGTCTCTCCAGCCGTGGTGGTGCCCTCCATGCTGCTGCTGCAGAAAGATGGATATGGAGTGGAGCAGGGCATTCCCACCCTGCTGATGGCTGCAGGCAGCTTTGATGATGTTCTCGCTATCACAGGCTTCACCACATGCTTGGGCATGGCTTTCGCCACAGGTGAGCTTGCATCAGTGGAAGCTTCAAGAAAAAACAGAATTGCTGAGTTCAGTGTTTTTTTTTTTGTAACACAAACACCATCTTATCAGTGAGGAGAGGCTGCAGGCTCAGCAGTTAACGTTGAAAAGCACACGGAATAAACTGCAAATGTTTGCAAGTCAAGGTAACTGGATTAGATCGGCTGGATTTGGTCATTCATGTCTTGGAAGACATGTTGCTGCTTTATCACGTGGCTCCACGAACCACTTGGATAAGGACGAAATGTGTTTCAAGACAGATTCAAGTCCAGAGATAACGTTTAGTTTGTCATGAGCTCAGCAGAGGGTGCTGGTGTGCAAGTCACTCTCTTTAGAGTGCATTTTGTGTATCATGAGCTCACTGTAGGCTCATGTTGACTCCAGATTACAGCATTCAGGTCCAAGTGGAAAAAAATCCATAACAAATTTGCTTGTAGATCCTGTGCAGTAGGTGTTTTCTCTATATGTGAGATATTATAGCAGTTAATAATCAATATATTTTCTGTTTGATATTATGTAGGGTCCACTTGGTATAACCTCCTACGGGGTGTCCTGGAGGTGGCTGGTGGGATGGTCGCTGGAATTCTTCTTGGCTTTCTCATCCAATACTTCCCGAGTGCTGACCAGGTAGGGAAAGTGTTGCAAGACCGCCTCCATTTCTGGTGTCACCCTCACTCATCTTAATAACTTGTGAATGAAAATTAGTTGCCAATCAAAACTTTTGATGAAAGTTTTGATTTGAAAAAAAAAGAAGATTGGATTCACCTAAATAGAAAATACACCTCATTAGAATGAGTTTTGTAACAGAAGAACTTCTTTCTTCAAAGAAAATATACAGTTTCACTCTACAATTGCATCTTTAGTAGTTTTTCACATCCAGGGGTGGTGGAAAAAAACCCTCCAAAAAACAAGTATCCTGGCTTCATCTAAAGGCTCCAGGCAGGAACCTGGTTCAATGATTGTGTGAAAGAATCTCTGGACAGATCACCAGCTCATCAAAAAAGCCAAAACAAAGAAACAATAACTGATACACTTCATCGCATCCACAACCAGTTTTATACCTTCACTTACTATATATGTCTGTGGACTGAGGAATCCCACAGCAGCACAGGAAGGACATGCAAACTCTTCAAAGAAATTACCTCAATAAATCCATAAAGACAACTTGTGTCAATTTTGCCAAATAACTGTCAAATTGAGTGTTTTTAATGTTTTTATTTATTTTATTTATTTTTTATGTTGACATTTTCTAAACTATTTCCCTTCTGTCCTAGAAACACCTGGTGATGAAGCGCGCCTTCTTTGTGCTGGGTCTTTCTGTCTTCGCTGTGTTTGGCAGTGATGTCGCAGGCTTTCCCGGCTCTGGAGGCCTCTGTACTCTGGTGTTAGCTTTCCTGGGCGGCCTCGGCTGGGGAAAAGAAAAAGTAATTTCGAATGATTTATGCTCCACTTGTTTCTCATGTTATTTGCTCTTCTCCTCTCTGTTTGCTATGAAGTTCTGTTGAGAAAAGCTCAGCTCAGCAGAAATGTGTATTTTATAGTGAAATATTCAAACATATTTACTGTTGTTCCACAGGAATTTACATTAAGATGTTATCATTATTTAAAAGTCTCCACTAAAAAGCTTACGAGACATTTTGTACTTTCTCTGCCTCGAGGCTCGTGTGGAGGAGGTGGTGGGATGGGCGTGGGATGTGTTTCAGCCTCTACTGTTTGGACTGATCGGAGCAGAAATACGAGTCTCTCAGCTGGAAGGGCATACAGTCGGTGAGATAGCCCCCCCTCACCCCCCCCGGAAAAAATTCTAATGGGACTGGCTGATTCTTGCCTCACAATGCATTATTTGTTTTTCTTTTTAAAGCACTTTACACTGCATTTGTTTTCGGAAAAGTACTCAGTCAATGATAATGATCACGATTTTCACTAAAGAAAACTTATGACAGTAGCAAAGATATAGAAAGTTAAATTTTTTTAGATAGTTTTCTAGATGACACTACCGTGATTTCTGGACTACGACATCAATATGAGCTTTTCACACCAAATTCAAAAAGAAGAAGAAAAAAAAGGTTGGAGTTACGTGATTCACCTGAACGCATCACCTATGCATTGGCAACACGAAACTCATGAACCTGTAAAAATCCATAAATTTGCTCTGCCATAGTTTAGGCTGCAGAGTTAAAAGCGTGTGAAAGGAGTACCGGTAGCTTCTTATGGTCCGGAAATTATGGTAATTTGAGCTTTCTGAACATTATTGTTGCAATCCACTGCACACAACACTGTTGATGTCAGTGTCACAGGAGGCTCTGTTTTCTAACAGTATTGCTTGATATTCATGTCTCTCCCGAGGGCTGGGAATCGCCTCCTTGCTCATCGCTCTGCTGGTTCGAGTGCTGTTCACCTTCGTCTGTGTATTGTGCGCGGGCTTTACCATGAGGGAAAAAATATTCATTGCCCTTGCATGGATGCCCAAAGCAACGGTGCAGGTATGTGAATGATGAAATACAAAGCCTTTCTTCAGTTGGCTGCTCTCTCTGGATAGGTCACGTGAAGTCTGCTGATGTCAGTCTTTGAGAACATCTTCCTCAGGTTGGGTGTGATGTCTTCCTCAGGCCGCTATCGGCTCCAAAGCTCTGGACATGGCCAGAACAATGAATGATGAGACGCTGCAGAAGTATGGCATGGACGTGCTGACTGTGGCCGTGCTCGCCATCCTTCTCACAGCTCCAGTAGGTGCTCTTATCATAGGGCTCTGTGGACCCCGCCTCCTCCAGAGGCCCAAGAATTCAATCGGTGGTGAGCGAGTCAAACCCAATTTATCAGCTTTCTTCTTGGGTATGTACATTCAAATTCAACAATTGAACTCCGCTCAACGACCCTGTGAAATGTGGCTTGGTAGTTGTGTTCCAGTAGTGAGTATTACATCCTTGTTCCAGCTTTCCTTGCTTCACCTGTTATAGCTGCACACACAGAAGATAATTTGCATAGCTCTTCGCTGACCTGTTTCCCTAGTGATATTGTTGTAGACTCAATGTGATGACATATTCCTTGTGCAAAAGTGCAATTCATACATGTGCTCGAGACTTTCTATTTTGTTAGTTTTATTACTGAACTTGGAACCTTTTCTTTTTCTTTTTTTTTAAATCTGTCTCCTCTTCATCCCTCCCAGGCACTGGAGCAGGAGCTGAAGATGACGATGAAACTCCTGTCACATATGAAAGTACACTCTGACCTCATCCAAGTAGTCAAGACATTTAAAGAGACTCCCGACACCTCAGATATTTGAGCTTTACTTTAGCCACCGAGTGGCTCTCTTTGTCTCAGCTCCTGATATTCGCTATCCTGCAGGAATACATGAATCACTCTGTATTTTTAGCCCCCGGTGGTTTCGAGGCCCGAGCTCTACACAAATGACCCACATCCCACTGGCCTGCTGTTTGAGCCGCACAATAAAGAGTGAGTGGCAGTTTAGGGTAAATACACGTGAGGCGATACATACTGTTACTTATGTTCATAGGACATGACTCATGAATTCAGTCTTTCCATTTTTATGATTCGATTTTCCTAATTTATTGTATTTTGACTTAAAAAAAGCATTTTTTTTAAGCATTTTCATTTGAGTGGCTGTAAAACTGAATGTTTTGATATGACCACTGTTTTATTATTTTTGTTTGGATTAGACTCCAAAGTAGAAATATTTTAGTTGGTACATTTTATAAAGCTGTGTTGTGTATATTTAAATTTTTATTTTATTTTATATTTTAATGTGTGATTAGCTGCATGTGTTGGCGATAAAGATTTATATAGTTTACAAACACTCAGGAAAAAAACTCATGATAATCCAAAAGGTTGGTTTTTACAGAGCTGATAAACCACACACTGGTCATCTACCAAATGCTCTATATTCACTGTCATGAGACAAAACCATCATGAATCATCCACGTAAACCAAACCTTTTTTTTTTTTTTTCCAATTTTATTTTAAATGAAAGTAGATGTTTCACATTTATGTACTAGGTTTTTTTTTTTTAATCATTTTAACTTTTTTGTTTTCATTTGCTTCAATTTATATCTCATATGAAAGATTGTGCATAAAAATGTATGAATTTACAGATTTGAGTAGTAGTTTTTTTTTTTTTTACCTGATATTTCAACAATAAATTAAAATTAACTCTATATTGTTGTTTTCTTGACTCAACATGTGAAATGATTGTAGGGTACATGCCGCATGGCGTGTTCTCACCTCACAGCCATGATGTTCCTGGTTTAGATGATGGATGGATGGTTAAGTAAATGTCAAGTCTGTTCCTGATGCTTAAAGTTTCTTTTAAGTCAAAGTAGGAGTAATGGTTCGTAAGCGTGATGTTCTAATAACTGCTTTTCCATTCAACTTTTCACTTAATTTTTATATTTAGTATCTGGTGCTTCACTTTTCGCCCTTCAGGCACATTAACTTTCATGCTTGAACTGAATTGTGTGGACATCAAGTAAAAACTATTGATGTGTCATTTGTAACCATTTATCTGCTTCAGTCGATTACATTTAATATTTTGATAATGTGGCTCAAGTTTTACTTGAAATGAAAAACAGACATTTAAAACCAATGCACTCTGATTCTCTGCCATTGAATTTAACAACTGAAAGTGGATGACGCATTCCCCCGTTGTAATGGTGAAAGAAGCCTCGAGTAGACATGAATAAGCAGACCGTTTTTTCCTTTTCTTTTTTAAAGATGAATAAATCCAATCAATGGTTGTAGAATGATTTATGAGTTTTTACTGTTATTCATGGACATCATTGATAAAAATGTGAAAATAAAAGCTGTTTCTGTATGAAATGCTGCAACTGGAAAAAGACAACATGTCACATAACATGCAGCCATTACAAAACAAGCTGAAACGGAACACAGCAAAAAGATGCAGCAGAAATGTTCACATCTCAAGACGTCATCGAGTTGAAAACCATTTAACTGCAGTTTGATATGCTGGAAGGCAACACAACTGAATACAGCATGTAAAGTCAAACATTTTAAGCGAATAATTTCACATCATGAGTGTTATTTGGCACAGACATGATCCAAAGCAGAAGAAAGGAAGCTTTAACAAAGAAAAAGGCTGGATGTGTAATAAACAGTCTTACAGTAAAAATGATGAATTCCATAAGTTACTTGTCATAAGCATTTTAGTTCAGGTCATTCATCTGGGAAGAAAACTTCTCCCCCTGATGGGTTCAAAGTCTTAAGTTACCTCAATTATCGTTCAAGTTTTGCCCTCTCGGTGGTCCCAGTGGCATGTAATTCATTCTAAAAAGACTTAAACTGATGTTACTGTTCTATCAAAAAGCTGCTTTCTTAAACCACAGGAGTGAACAAATGGCATGTTCTAAAAAAAACAAAAAACAGTCAAACCTTGCAATTTGTACAAAAAAAAAAAGAAGAAAAGATGACAGCTTTAACAGGATGACACTGTTGATTGTCCTTTAAGAAAATATAACACAAAGAAGTGACAAAGCAAACAAACTACAATCAGGTTAGAGGATAACTGCCATCAGTGCTGGATTATAGGATCTTCTTTTTCAGTATGAGCGGTCCCACGTTGTCTCCAGTCAGCTTGTTGTGCTTTAAGTGTGACTGGTCGCAAACCGGAAACTAAAATGGGAAACGGCACAATATTAACAGATCGCACAAAGGCCAAATCACCCAACAGAAACAAACAAACTACATCAGTCAGTGACGAAAACAAAAACTTACAGTTTTGGAGCGCCAGCAGCGACAGTAACACACGTTCGTGCTATTCAGGTCCTCAATGTCGATTTCATTGAGCACTTTTGGATTCTCTTTCTGGATCTTCAGGTTGATCAGGCAGTCTCTCTGCTTCTTCTTCTTAGGCAGAAAAGGGCGGATGGTCAAATAGCCCAGCAGTGCCAGGATACCCAGGAGAGGCAGCAACCGCAGCCATTCAGACACTGCAAAGGAATTCAATCTAAAGATTAAATTTGTCGTTAAATAGTTGTATTTCAGTGTCAAATATCGGTTGAGTCTACTTTTTTACAAGTAATTCAAGTTAGGTTGGACAGAACTCATTTAGCTACCACGTTTGTAGTTTTTGACCGTTTAGAATAGAAAAAAAAAACTGTTTGTACAATAATATTGGCAAATAGTCACAATGTCGTTTCCACAAACATTAGGTGAAACGTTGCACCTTAAAGGGGAAGCAGAACAGTAAGTGTGAACAGTTATACTGTTGCAGCTGCAAAATGGTGTCGTGGTTTGTGCGCTCGCCTCACAACGAGACAGACCAGGTTTGAGTTCAGGTTTTTAGGGTCTTTCTGAGTGGACATTGCACGTTGTATCTATGGGTGGGTCCTCCGAGTTGCTGGTGGAAGTTGCAGGGGACAGAGAGCCCTGGGATTCTTTGATCTCTATAGCGCCACCACGACCCTATATGGACTAAATGGTAAAGAAGATGGATAGATGGAAGTTGAAGAAACTTTTAATTCTGGAATGGACATTAATCCTTCAGGATTAAAATATAAGATGGATGGATAAAGAGCTCAGCTATTTATTTCGAATCTGCACAGACTGAATTTATTTCCATTTCATAACTGCTGACACAACATTACAAAGGGATTTTTTAACAACATGTGGTGTTCTACTTCAATATATGAGAACAAGTCTGACACAAACTTTATCACTACATTCATAAAAGTCCTTCAGTTGTTTTTTGTACTGAATATACTGGAAGTCATCAATAAATGGGCTTGTATGTAAATTGTCACAATTTTTTTCTCCATCTGTCAAGGTGATCTGCTTTGAGATCAATTTGTTTTTCTTGAACCACTATCACCCCCCCCCCCCCCCCCCCCCCATATTCCTGTGCACATGTCCAAACAGAAGCTTTGAGAACCAGTATGTAGTGTCTGTCAGTTCAGTGAACAGTTTACCTCACATTGAAAAGTTGCAAACACGTTTAAAAAGGAGATGTTGTGTGAGAACATAAGCAAATTTCCAATGGATTTGTTTCCTGATAAAATCCTGAAAAGCAGACTGGCATGATTCACAAGCACTGAGGACAGGACAGGCTAGAAATTATATGGAATCAAATGCTTGACAACCTTTATTCTCACCAAATCACAATATGCGTGGGTAGACAAAAAAAACAGAGGTCGAGATCATTTTCAATAATTCTGTCATTTATGAATTTTAGCAAACAATGACAGAAAACATAAATATTTGTCATTTACCACTGGCAGGACGGACTGAGCTGAATTTGTGTTCGCGGTTCATTCATACGGTTCATGTGTGTCAGTGGTTTTGCCCTGGTGTTTAAAACCGACCCGCTAAACTTGTACATAGTGTCTAAATAGTTTCATTTTCAATCTTGTTTTTACACGACAGGTGGAACGAGACTTGACATCCCCTCTCAAAGGGATCTGAATCTCAATGTATTGTTGTGCTGTGACTCTTCAAAGTTGAAGTAACAACACGTGGAAACTTGTTGGGGACAGTCCCGTTTTAAAATAAGAACTGCTTTAAGGTCATCGGTGAGTTGCCTCTAAATAAGTTTTACTTTTAAAAATAATCTTTGTGTCGAGTATTCAGCGTTTCAAAAGTGTTGCAAGAGTTTTCTGAGACACTTCCCTTCAGTTTCAAGAAGTTTTATTCGCAGGTTGTTTAGGTAAAGCTACATTGAAGTGTCCTCGATGAGTGCATGGGACGGCCAGCACAGCTGCAGCGCTTTTATTTACCTGTTAAACTCGCAAAGCCGCCGATCGTCTCCGGAAGCGGAAGCTTCTTCAGGTAGGCTGGAAGCTGGACTTTTATTATCCTGGAAATAGTTTCTAAAACCATCTCGAACCGCTCAGTGGAACAGGTTTTGTGTTTTATTTGGATCTAGTTCCTGGGCTTCGTATATGTCATTGCGTTTGTTTCAGAGCGCAGTCTGTCGCCGGTGCGTAAACTCACACCGAGGGAACGCGGACGTAAGGGGAGAAAGGCGCAGACGCGTCGTGAATACACGTAACGGCGACATGTGACGGCGACGTCGGACCAATTGGCGCCCGAGGAGCTGGTGCGTCCTGATTGGACAACTTAAACTTCGCGTGAGGAAGCGGTGGATAGTGCCAAGTTACGAGTACCCCTTAAAATCTTATTTATTATTATTATTATTATTATTATTATTATTATTATTATTATTATTATCAATAATAATAATAATAATAATAATAATAATAATAATAATATTATGCTGACATAGTCACGTATTTCAAATCAGGTCTTAAAACATTATTATTTGCTTAGGCCTTCCATTAAACAATAGCTAGTATTTACTATATACACGTATCTTAATAAAGCTTGTACTTGTTACTGTCTCTTTTATGCTTTTCCTAATTGTTTTGATGTACTTTTGTAATCTTTTCTAGTTGCCTTGTGTCTGAATGGTGAAATAGAAATAGATTTGACTTGCCTTGATCAAAACAAGTACAATACTTTGTAATACTTTTTTATTTTTATTTTTGTCCTTTTTGATATTTGAAATACATAAAATGTCTACAAATATTTTCCTACTCTATTATTGTGGTTACTATAAAAAATACAAAAACAATTAAAAAAATCTTGATAAAAATGTTAAGTGATTTATGGATGTTTTGTGATTAGTATTAGGTGGCGTTTGATGTCTTTCACTGCTTACGCAAGGGACTAACCGATTATGTTAGTGATCAAAATGTTTCTTTAATCTTTACAAAAGTTGTAGTCTACCAAAGGTCAACAACACATTTAACTCAACGTTCATGTTTAACTGTCCTGTCCTGAAGGTTATTCAGGGGGCATTTTCTGTGATTATTGGGTTTTTTCTGACCTCTAGTGGCCATCATTTTAACGTCCTCGAGAAGGACTTCGCTACCCAGAAATCCGTACGATTTAAAGCATCCCCATGCTTCGCCTGAAAAGAAATGTGTTGGTATCTTAAAAAAATTTATATATTAAACGGCATTTCGAAAAACACACACATTTAAAATTGAATAAAAAATGAGAATTTAAAAAATCATTAGTGAAATACTATCAAGGGTAGGTCTATTTTTAAAATCACAACTTATCGGGGAACTGTGCAGTCAGCCGACGTCTACGTGTGAGGTCCTCAGCCTCCAGTGTCATTGGTGAATGACCGAAGATGTCTCACAGCAGGTTGTTTGCCAGGCTGCTTTGTAAGTATTTCAACAAACAACAGTTTTAATCACCTGGCGCACTGGTCACCTTTGTTTCTTCGGTACGGGCACGTTCAGTGGCTCCCCGGTGTGCGTCAGCGGAGCTTTAAGGGACAGTTACTGTCCCAAGTTCTCCTGTCACTTAGCTTCAATGCTAGTTAGCCACGTTAGCCTGGGTCGTAGAACTATGCAGTGAATCTCGCTGTCAGTTAGCCAATAAGCTGACCAACTGGCGTCTCTGAAACTTCCAGCTAAAATTTCACTCTAACATCGACAAATCTGCATGTGCGGGTAGTTTATGCAAGCTTTCTACTCAACTTAAACGTCATTAGAAGCTGGTATAGGCGTCCGTATGCCTCGTTAGTTTGCACGCTGCAGTGATTGAAACTTAAAATAGTTGTTCACCTTGTTTGTTATAATTTAAACAGCCTGATTCAGACCACATCTCGCAATGCATTGACAGAAAGCTCATGTTGGAAACTGCTGTTGTGCAGAGACGGTACATTTTGTGTGGCAAGTGAACTTTGCACGATGGTATTGATGCTCTGAGTCGATAGAAGCAGAGCAAAGTTCAGTCATGTATGCTTCTGTATGTACTGCTGGTTTATGTTAAACTCGTTACAGGCTGTGCTGAATCTGGAGACTTTCCATATCTTGGAATGGATGAGAATATTGTTTTGACAGCGACCACCCAACACAACCTCCAGGGCTCCAGCAAAGGCTATTTTTATTGTTTTAATGTTGTTTAGCAAATTAGTGGTTGGAATGTCAGAAAAGCAAATGGTGCAATAACATTGTACAAGTTTATAGAACCTGGAATGATATTGTAAAGGCTTGAGCCTGCAGATATGACTAATTGACTTACTTCCTTTGGTCCACAAATTAATGTACTTTTAATCATATTTTCAATAATATGTTGTTGTTGTTGTTTACATCACATTAATGTACACTTTAAATAATCTCACTTGGACACTTAAGTCACTGAATTTGCACAGATTTTTTGTTTGTTCTACTGTGTTACACCAATGTCATCAAAACAAATTCCTCGTATTTTGTAAACTATACTTTGCAATAAACCCGATTCTGATTCTCATTCTCATGTTAATTCAAACAAAACAAGCATTTGAAGCATCGAACTGACCAATTGCCATGTCTGTCATGTTAAGAGGATACATTTTGCAGCATGTAGCTCATTTTCTATGCAAGGTCAAGCTCATTTTCTTGTCCTTGTCCCACCCATTGTTTCACATTTGTCACAAAACATTCTCATTAGATTACACATCTTAAACCTAAACTGCTTAATGTACAAGCATCTCTATTTTCTGTCAGTGTAAATAAACATTTGGTCTCTGTGTCTAAATTTAAAACATTTTTTGTAGTGACATAGATGTGACGGTGCATGTGCTATGTTTTCAAACATCTTTTCTGGGTTAAAATCAAAATATTAAAAATATGCATTGTAAAATTTAAGTGTTTTTAGTCAACTTGACAGTGAACGATAAAGGTAACAAGTAAAAGAAATACAAGATTGATGCTGAAGCACTGCAGGGTGAAAGTCCAGATTTTCTTTTCTTTTTTTTTTTTAAACAGTGAACAGTTCTTCAAATTTGGACTTTTCTACTCCTGTATTAATTCCCAACAATAGATCAAATTCATGTGTTTACACGAGTTACTTAAAGCTTCACATGCACCGAACAAGTATTGATTGAAGGCGACTTGTGCTTCGACGTCTGACACCTTAACACTGCCCATTTGCCTTCCTTGTGTCTGTTACAGTGCAGCACAGTGGAGTCAGGCACTGTTATACAGGATCAAGAAAGAACCTGTACATCACCAAGAACACAAAAGTCATCTGCCAAGGTTTCACAGGGAAGCAGGTTTGTACCCTCATCATTTCTTCATCATTGCTTCATATCAGTGATGGGAGTAATTCTTTCACACTTTATACTTACCTGTATCTTTCATATCTCAGTAAAGGTCTTTGTATGAGGGAGATCTTTTAGGAGAAGATATGGTAAAAGTGTATTTTAATTCATTAAACAAAACCACACACACACACACACACAATAGGATTTACACATGTTGTCATAGAGATTTTCCACTTGAATTTCTTATGTCTGTTTTATTATGGTAAATGTTACTTTTAATACCTCAAACTGATAGTTTGTCTTTGAGTACATGACTGGATAAGCACATCCCCAATTTTAAAGTGTTGGGACAATTTGAAATGGTCATTTGCAAATCTCAACCCATCATTTGTTTAAAGTGGAACATAAACATTAAATCAGAATAAAATCACAATAATACATTATATCACTTCATGAATATTTTAGATTATTTTGAATTTGTTAGTATTTCAAAAATGGTCGCAGGGGAAATGAAAAGTGGCAAAAATAATTTTTATCAGAATTTGAAATGTGAGTCAACTTCAGTGACATGTTTATGCTGCACGGATTGTATAACAAACATTTTACTCTTACATTTTTAATTTCTTTTTTTTAAGAACTCTAACGGATCAGGAGCATGACTTGAAATAAAAACACTTCTGAGAGTTTCTCACATGTAAACATGGACAGAGGTTCACCTATTGCTAAAAAAAACAATTGCTAAAATGAATTGCTGCTTCCTGCATTTTTTACTAAGTAAGCATCAGAATTGTAATTTATTATTTATGGATGGATGTTTCACAAATAAGAAAAAATAAGCTGCTTTACTTGGCAGTACTAAATTGTCCCAATCTTTTTAAAATTTGGGTCGTCCGATATTCTTCAACTGTAGATGTGTGTTCCACAAAGCTCAACGCCAATCTCTTGACTGACTGACTTTGCACAGGACGTCCTCACAACGGACTCCTTAAAGACATTTTTAGTCATTTCCCTTCAAGCAGGAAATGTTACAGTAAACCTCATTTCATTGTTCATGTAATTCTTTGTGGTAAAGAACTTTAAGGTGCTTTTCCCCGATAAAAGGTGCTTTGCAAATAAAGTTATTAGGTCTCAATTTTTGTTCCATGCAGCCTTAAATTCTACTAAGGTTAATTTATGGCTTATGATTAACAAAAAACTGCCTAAATAAACTGGTTTCAGTGTTTTCTCTGTGTGACCAGCTCTAATAAGCTGCTCATAGTTGTATTAGTATTACAGCGTTGCTGTAACACGTTACCGAAGCTGTCAGCACTATAGGTCAGTCCAATTACTGGCTCCTAAAGTTCAGTTCAAGTTATAGTTGGGAGGAAATCCAAAAGTGATTCACGCATGGTATTTTGGTCTGTTTTGAGTTAATTATCCACTATTAAAAATCTGATGTTGTCAACTGCTCCACTGCACACACTTCTGTGAAGGCGGTGGACTAGTCGGCAGCCATGGACCTCGACGAGAAATAACTGAGCTTCATGAGGATTAACAGAGTGCATTAAGAAGTACTGAGCAATATGGAAAAACCTCAGCATGCTTATTTTCTAAATAGCATTTACCACTGAGTGGCTGCTTAATGTGATTTGTCAATAAAGTGAGTCTCTACGCAGTCACGGCGTGTGTTTTGTGTATGTGGAGGTGCTCGGCACACATCAGTCGGAAAATAATTAACATTGTCTTTAAAGCAATGCAAACAAAAGCAGAGCAACAATGTCCCAACCCTTTATGAGAGACTGTCTGTCAACACAAACATGACTAAAACATATTCCTGATTAACTTTTTACTTTTTACTTTGAGCAGGAACACGTGTACGAGCAACATGAGTAGATTTACAGAAAAGAGAAGCATGCAGAATACAATGCCAGTTATTATTTCAAGGAACGCATTGATTCCTTTTGCCACTGATTTGGTGTTTTGACCCCTTTTTAATACGAAGCAACTGAACAGACTCTGTCATATGTGACCTTTTTAGTTCAGGTGAAAATGTTTTCAGGCAAAGTGCAAAAGTGGTTGGAAATCCAGAGTGCGAACTGGAGCAATATTGTGTTTTTCAAATGATTTGTTGTTTGTTGTTTTTTTTTCTTCTTCTCAGTGTAAATGCTGAAATTTGTCCTTGGAGCTCTCGGCGTTACAGTAATTTAGTTTGCTGTTGAAGCCATGTAATTGTCAAAGTTGATTCAATGCTTTTAAAGCCATATAAATCATGTTTGTTCCGTTTATTTTTCAGGTAGATTTAAAGAGAAAATACATTTCATTTTAACTTTTTTTTTTCTTCTCCAGTGACTCTCTTTTGTCATTGTGGTAGTCTACAATAAATAATAACAACTCTAAATGACAGATTATTGATCTTCAAAGTTGTTTTTCTGAGTGTGGAAAGAAACAGGTGTTTTCTCTGTTGAACCTTCTCCAGTCTTGTAGAATAAAATCCTTGGCAAGTGTGTTCAACAAGGCAGAAATATGGACTGCACAGATTTATATACCCCCTCTGTCCTTCCTTTTTTCTTCATCCCTCCATTTTCTTTTCAACTTAATAAAAGGTTGTTAAACACAGTTTCAGCGAACACTCTGGATAATTAGAAAAGGATGAGAAATGAAGCAGAAGCTATGTAGTGCACATCGCCATGCACTCATAGCAAGATTGACTTTTATGTATTGCTTTTTTGGTTTTTTAAGATTCACTTTCCAACATCCTGTTTACTCCCACAGTGGTTGTTGCTGCTTCATCGTGTTTATTTTCTTATATAAACTTTCTCTGATATCGTTTTGAGCAGAAGGTGATAACCAGCAGCGTTCTGCTTTTCATTATCCTCTTAATGCGAGTACAATACCAACATATTCTTCATGAATGCATCAACCTTTAGTTATATGTCAACACCGTGAAATGTATGAACTGAAAGTTTAAATGTTACACAGCATGTATCAAGCTTTTTGTCAGCATTTTTTCCATTTGATTAAAGGAAACTTTACTAAATGAATCAAAGGATTGAGTGCAGCCATGTGACTGAAGAGAGTTAACAGTGCTATTCACAATGTTAATCACAAACTTTAATGTCTTATCATTTTTATCTTTACTTATATATATTCATAACATGCGACCCAATACGTAAAAACAAGCCTTCAAAGTGACAAACTTTTTTCATTTGCATCAATTTCCGTTATTTTCAACTCTTAAAAACAGCTAAATAAAAAGTTTTTTGTGGAATTTATATATTAACGATGTTGACATTTTTTATTCGGAGAGAGCACAATGGAACAATATTTAAAAAAGACAGATCAAACAGTTAAGAATGAGCTCTTCAGAGATAAAAGTAGCAAGGCCAGGCTGGGACATGTGGTGAGGAGAAATACAATAGTGGACATATTGAATGAGGGATGTTGGAGACGAGGCTGCCTGGCCAGATAAGTAAACAAAGGCCTCAGAGAAGATTGCAGTTGAAATGAAGGACCTGAAGACATTTTGTGTAACATTTAGAGGAGGAAGAGCATTTTGTTTCATGATGATCCAACAAGATAAATCGGTCCATTGTCATTGAAGTAAAAACAATTAAGTGCTCTCAGCTTATCAGAGGTATTTTTTGTTGGGTCACAACAGGTAGTAGAAAAAACATTCAGTCTTTTTATTAATGTAGAAATACAAAGTAAAATCATTCTACATTTTTGACAGCACATTTCTATTCATGTTCTTCCATTTTTGTAGGATTTTACAATTAAAGTCTCATTATGTCTTAAGCAACATTTTATTATCCATGTCTCTATCAGTGAAAGGAATGAACAGCCTTGTTTTCATCTTAGTGATTGTAACATTTTCCAGCCATTTAAAAACCCAGAAGGTTTTCAAGTGGTGTTGAAATTGAAAGGAATACCTGTCAGTGTTTTTTATCCCACAAATGTATATTTAGAACCATATGTCACATTTGAACATTATGAAGAGCAGTAAAAAAAACAAAAAGCCACAGTAACTAAGTCTCTGGTAGCAACGGGCTTCTCGATAAAATCCCACATGGGAGAAATACTGAAATAAAATGCTCATTGTTCAAAATTGTTTTGATTAAATGCACTTTGAGTCCAGCAATGATTCCAGCACCACTAAACCTTGAAACATGATACATAGATGTTTAGATTCCTTGTTATATACATTTTATTTCTCCTATAAGTGTGGTTGACGTGAGTGAACTGTGTTGTGAGGCATTAAGACACATAGAAAAGCAGCCATGGCACTTTCTCTGTGGAGTACATGGAGCAAACTGCCTTTGAAATAGTTTTGTCAACTCTTTTTCTTCAGAGAGATGTTTTACATTTGTTCAGCGCAGAACATCCCAATCTGCCTTTGATTTGTTTTTCCCCGAATGTACCGCGAGGAGATTAAACCCAGCTTACATCATTATTTATTTGCCAGGAACATTTCAATACCCCCCCCCCCCCCCCCCCCCCAACCTCATTGAATATATTTACCAGTAGCTTCATCCAGCCTCTCTCCTGCACCCTTCCCTTTGCTCAGCACAGGTGATTAATCCTGGATGGCAGCATATTTCCTCCTTCCTCTCTGTCTGCAATGATATCTCAGTGTTGACGCTTTTAGAGGTAGCAGCGCCACACTTAATTACACACACACACTCTGACTCTTCTTTCCCCTCTTTTTTTCCTGTAGGGAACGTTTCACAGTCAGCAGGCTCTTGACTATGGCTCCCAGTTAGTTGGAGGTGTGTCCCCTGGCAAGGGCGGCAAGACGCACCTTGGCCTGCCGGTCTTCAACTCTGTTAAAGAGGTGAGTGTTATTTATTAATTTGTAGTTGTTGTTTTGAAATCTTGTATTTTAGGTAGTGAATTGTACATTGGATCAGATCTGTGAAGCCTTTCAGCTGTTTTGTTCAGAAAGAAACATTAGGTGGCAGTATTTCATAACTAAAGAATTTGCATTTTTCTTTTCTTTTTTTTTTTTAAATGCACAACCATTACTTTTATTCTCCCCTCAGGCAAAGGAGGGCACAGGGGCAGATGCCACTGTGATTTATGTGCCGCCGCCGTTCGCGGCTGCAGCCATCATCGAGGCCATTGACGCAGAGATACCCCTGGTGGTGTGCATCACTGAGGGCATCCCCCAGCAGGACATGGTGAGAGTTAAACATAAGCTCCTGCGCCAGGGCAACACCCGTCTGATCGGCCCCAACTGCCCTGGAGTCATCAATGTAAGCACACACACACTCGCGTTTACGCTCAGATGTTTGAAAGTAAAAAAAAAAAAAAAGTATGAGTCCACTGTTAATTTTAGTTTGCTGCATTATTAATCTGCAGTGAAAAACCTTAAAGGCAGATTGGTGTCCCACATTATTTTGTTAACATTTTGTTGGAGCCTGATTTGTACTAGGGTGCATGTGAGTAGAGCATGGGCAGAAAGATATGGGGTCAAGTAGATAGTTTTATATAGAGCATGTTTGTGTAGCAACATGCAGTTTTCTTGTGATGTCTTTTTCATCATGTTGGAAATTTGAAAGCAGTTAAGATATTTCAGGGTTGTCCTGCACATTTTATCTTATTTTTAGTTATATGGAGGTGGATGAAACAAAGCAGTGAAGCTAAAGAATAATACTTTCAGTTTGTAATTATAATTTTGTAACATTACCATGATTAATGTTCAACCAAAACAAATTGTTTATCTCATAAAACCTTGAGAAAAAAATATATTCTTATAGAAAATTGTTCATCCCTTTTGGATAAACAAGTCAGTTTAGGTTGTGTGCAGGTACGTTTGAACCAATGATACATTTCTTGAATTACTTTGCTGTTGATAAATGCACATTTGAGCGAATAAAAAAAAAAATACTTTGACTTTACTTTGTCAGTCATTACTATAATCATAAGATTAAAAGATTTAACCAATTTAATGTTTCTTTGTTATATAAAGATATTAGAATAACATCTGAATTCATGAAATATTTAATTATTTTAAGAAACTTTAGATTTCATTACAAGTTTTTTGATATTTTCTAAGCCTGGGATATTTTACTTTGTGTCATAAATCATAAATACATGTCAGTTTCACAAAATGTTACTATGGGGTAATTAAACTTTTCTATTGTATTATAACATTTCGAGAGACACCTGTGTTTATGGTTGAAATCGGTCTAATTATGCTTTATTTTTACAGCCTGGGGAATGCAAGATTGGCATCATGCCAGGCCACATTCACAAGAAGGGCCGCATTGGTGAGATATATTCAAATATGTAAATGTTTACGTAACATTTATTTTAAAGATTTGTTAAGACAGACTTGTCCACTATGACTGCTTTCCTGCTTTTCTCCGTGAACAAACTCAGACTTTCAATACTGGCCTTCAAAAGTGTGAAGGAAAAAAAAACCCTGAACTTTCTTACTCGTGTTAAATCCAAGATGGAGCCTGTGCCGTTCACAGCTTGATAAGCAGCATGTGCTTCCGCTGGCCCGTGAACCTTTTATAGAAAGTCTGTTTTATAGTAAATTGACTACAATCATCACAAAAGCTCAGACAGAGCAGCTGTTACAGAGCTCCGGTGTGATTTGATCCATTTTTGGTTCCTTTTCCTGTCGTGATAAAATGATTCAGTTCTATTCGGGCAGAAAATGACAGCTGCATTTTGCATCCCTTCTGAAAAGTTTTAGTGGTAATATAGGAAACATGATTAAATGTTTTTATAATGTCTCTTTCAGGCATTGTGTCTCGATCGGGCACTCTGACATACGAAGCTGTGCACCAAACTACACAAGTGGGCCTGGGACAGTCTCTCTGTGTTGGTAAGCTGTGGGTATTTTTGTTTTTTGTTTTTGTAGGAGCCACTTGAAGGGTACCACAGTGATAAGAAGCTACAATAAGCTACTTGTTACAAATGTCCTGAATAACAAGAGTTGCATGGTTTTCCTTGAAGTACCCAAAGTGTTGAAATAGTTGGTCGCTGGATACAATGGAATAGATTAATGATGGACACTGTTAATGACATTACATATTCATACTTCTGAATAAATTCAGTTGACAATAAATGTATACTTGTAGCAACATTCATTTTGCCATTAAATCAATTGTTTTTAAGCATGTGACTGGCAGTAATAAGATTCATTTCGTTAATTTCTTCTTTTGAAAATATATAGAAATTTTGTACAATTTACCTTTTTTTTTTTTTTAGTAAGTCATCACACATTTTCAAATCACGGTTATGCTGACTATTCAATTCAATTCAACTTTATTTACACAGCACCAAATACAACACAGTCATTCCTAGGTGCTTTTAACAGAGAAAATAGAAAAACCCAACAAATCCACATGAGCAAGCAGGTTTATTTGCGACTGTGGAAAGGAAAAGCTCCCTCTAGCAGGAAGAAACCTTTGCAGAAACCAGACTCAGAGGTGGTGGCATTCTGCTGACCGGTTGACTACTGTTTGAGAACAGACTGTGCTACTCTCAAGGTTGCTGTGAGCACTTGGAGGTATCAGGTCTGGTTTGAAAATGATAAATGTTGATATCTTTTTTTCTTTAGCAAATGAAAAAAAAGCACCAAAAAAGTATTGTAGTTTCATTGTACTTTACCTGTTCTTGAATGTAGGATCTGTGTCAGACATGTGCAACTGGCAGCCCTCTTTTCTATGTTTGGCCTTGTGGTAGTGAGTGGAAATTGTATATCCTTCACAATGATCAACTTGAAACATTCATGATGTATGTATATCAAGCTTAAAGGTTTCATAACATAGACGTCCAACAACATTGTATTAAAGTGTATTTCCCCAAGTCCAGGCTTTGCCCTGCCAGGAAAATTTCAGCCAGTCTAAAATTCCCTCGATTGAAATCTGCCAGGAACGGGCTGCTTCTGTGCCTGTACCTTTAAATGCTAATGAGCTGGATCTGTTCACGTCTCCTCTATGTATAAAATTGCCACCCACTCGTTATTTAAGAGGGCAGAAGTCATCTACCTGTGGGAGGGTCAAAGGGAGGGTCCATTACCAGAGGGAGTGGGTATTTCCCTGCATGATGTCAAGAAGAGAAAATCTCTAATTCCCCTGTATGAGCACACATTTGCTAATTGTTAGAGCAAGAACTTTTGTGGCCTCGTAGACAGGTTATGGGAACAAGTACTGTTGGAAAACCATTAGGAAGTACATTTTGGTGAATTTGGTGAGTTTGCATGTTTTTCCCTGCGCACAGGTTTTCTCCAGGCACTTGAGGTTGTTCCCAAAGTGGAAAACACTTTTAAAACTAAGTTGTGAGTTTAATTTGACCCTAAGCTAGTGTTGATGTGAGCATGTCTGGTTTTGTCTCTCTTGGGTTTTCCTGTTGATGGCCTTTAACCATTGTCAGCTGGCACCTGCTGCCCCCTGCCACCTTTAGTTGAATAAAGCAGTATTGAAAAACTGGAAAAAATTCAAATGAGGAAAGATTTTAATGGACCTACAAAGACTAGATAGAGGATCCACAAGGCTCATTCTGCACCGATACCAATACGCTGCATTGAATAGCACTGCATTTCGTGCTTAAATGTTACTTAGACATGATTGATGCTTTAAATTTCCTTCTCAGATCTGAGCTTCAAAGTACCTACCGTATTTTCCGCACTATAGAGCGCACCTGAATATAAGCCGCACCCGCAAAATTTTAAAAGAAATTAAGAGTTTCATAAAGAGTTGGTTGAGCACTAGAAATGAATGGGGAGGAAAAAATCAGCTTGGCTTCATTATTATTTAGACACTATAATTATGGAGTATCCGCCAGCCAGACTTCATAAAGCCAGTGCTTCTCCAGCATTAAATATTGTAGAGTTCATTAAGGGGGATTATTGGTGGGTCTGCTAGCGACTCCTTAAGTTTGAGCATGACCCCAAGGCTACAGTAAATTACTGATAATACAATATTTAATATCACTGTCATCTCTGTTGCCGGTAATTCAGATTCCGTTTGTTAGTAGTATGGAAACCACATTGGAAAAAAATGTGCAAGGAGCTCAAAGTGCACTGTCAACATTTAAAAGACATTTCATGATAAAAAAACAAACAAACAAAAAACAGTCAATCAATGTCACATAAAATTCTATAAGGGAAAAAGGGTCAAATACTGTGCAATAAAAAGGCCAAACAAAAATACAATACTATAAAATACTGTACAATAAAATGTCCATTCAAGATTAAAATGTCTTGTTTTGAAGTCTTCACAGCTTGTGGAAAGAAACTGTTCAAATGGTGAGCACTGGAACATTTGATTGAGCGATAACTTTTCCCTGAGAGAAGCATTTCAAAAATAGCCCCGGCAGGGTGTCCTGTGGCGTCATTCATGACTTGTAAAGCTCGATTCAAGAGTCTAGCTTTATTTGTGGCCTCCAGAAGCAGCCAATGGTCTTACTGGCTGAGCGAACCACTTTGTTCGAAGAATGTTTTTCTTTCAGAGCAAGATTTCCAAACCACACAGTAATACATTTCCTTAAGACACTCGATTACACGATAGTTGAAGTTTAAAAGAATCTTAACATTTTGAATAAAATCACTGAGCTTGTGCAAAAAGAAGAGGCGCTGTCTTGCTTTGTTTGCAATGGAACTGGTATTAGAGCTCCAATTCAAGTCATGCGAAAAAGTCACACCCAAGAATTAGCATTTCTCAACAATCTGCACCTCAGAATCATTGATAGTAATAGACCTCTGATTCCTATTGAGACAAAAGTCGAAAACTTCACATGTTTTTGATGTGTTCAAAAGCAAGTTCTTTACCTTACTCCATTTAACTACATTTTAGTTTGCAGTAATGTGGTTTGCTTTATTATTCACATTATTTGTTTTTCTCTTTGTGTTGCCAGTTTTTAATGTTATGTGGATACATTTAGTTCACATTTGTCTGTGACAATTTGTCCCGTGGAGGCTTTGCCCTTGTCTTCATAGATCTAGCAGGCAGTGAGTCTTGAATATTACGATCGGACACTCGTACTTTTGCAGAAAAGCCATTGACTTCACATTTCTGCTCTGAAAGGAAAGTTGTCATCAAACCTCCATGGAGATGAAACGCTGTTACTATAAACCTCAATCCGGTGATACTTTATTTCTAACAAAATGTCTCATGAAGTAGTCCACATTTCCCCTGAGCTCTGTGATCTTCCAGCTCAGTGTTTTGGTTCACTCAGAGTTTAAGAGGCTCCTTAAAAAGTCTTGATAATCAAAGTTTTAGACCTGAAAATGTCTGAAACACAAGTCTGGCAACTCCTGAAAAGAAATTGGATTTTAAAGTGAATGGTGTTTTAAGACGGTTACTCTTGCTATTAGACTTGCATTTGAGTGGGAATAAAACTGGCATTTTGTTATAGGAAACCACTAATCGAAGCCGTTCAGTTTACCTGCTGCTATTACTGTGTGTACGGCTGCTTTTACAAGGCTGATGGACAATTTAGGTCACTGTGACACTTTCCGATTAAAACGGTGCAAAAGTGAGTTTATCATAGAATATATCACATGTATACATAATAGAGTTTAGGAACTAGTACACCCAGATCTGTGTGCTTAACATAACTGTGCAAAAGTAGTTTGCTTTAGGCCATTCAGAGACAGTGTACATTTTCCATTGTGGATGTGAAGTAGCTGTTAAAGTTGAAGCCCGTTTGTTGTAAAAACTCTTGAATTTCTATTGTTTAAGCCTGCAGACTGAGTCCACAGGCGGCAGCTGTTACGCAATTAAAAAAGGCTTTGAGGAAGTCACTTTAAGCTACCTGGGACGCGCCAAACAGCAGACGGACAAATGACGGTGACAAGGTGGTTATGTTACTGCACAGCATCAGTCAACTCTAAATGCCAAAGATTAAATCAAAATCTCTTTTCCTCATTTTACATTCACTGACCCTTCTAACCCCATTCCAAAATGAGTACTGTATGAGTACTTGCATTTGAGTACTCACTCATACAAAGTACTTAAATGTAGTTAAAATGTATACAGTTAGAAAACATTGTGTGCGTGGCCGCTTTAACAGACGTGCCCGCAAGCTTGACCAGTGTCCCTGAGAGCGCGCGCTTATGTGGAGCAGGTCTGGCACAAAGCTGGATATAAAACTAACTGGCAGATAAATACAAGTGTTCATCTCAGAAACTGAGTTCCATGTCCTGCTTTCCACCGGCTGTGAGGCAAGGGTGTTAACTGCTCCTCATTGCCCGTGATGTGTGCTCTTTATCGTGCCTTGCAGCGAAGTAAAGCGCACTGTTATGTCTTCAGTGTATCTTCCTACATAACAAGGGTATGGACTCCAGTAGCTGATTAATCTTTATGTACACACCGAACATACACGGAGAAGCTGCGGTCCGCTGCAGAAACTCAACACACTACAATACCCACAACGCCTTGTGTCCGTCTCAACGTGGCAGCCCTAGTAGGTCTAAATACACAACATGAGCGCTGCCGTAAAGCGGTATCGGGTGTCGTGGTATCGGTGGCAGTTTTACGAGTACGAGCACTCATGCCTGATATGAAACCCTATAATAAATCATTGGATTTCTATTCTTACAGATTCAGATTCGGATCGACTTTATTCATCCCTTGGGATGACTCCCTCAGGGAAATTTGAGTTCCAGCAGCTTTAACTGGACAGGAACAGCACACAGAGAGCAAAGAATAAAACATAAATAAAATAGGATAAGTCTAAAAAAATAAAATAAGATAAATAGTTATGTACAATATTATATAGGCTCTTCACTAACCTTAACTAAGCAGAAATAGCAAAAGAATAAGAACTCCAAATAAAATATAAGGTGACAGGTGACATCAAAAATGCACTGTGGTTATGAGTTGGGTAGCGTAGCTGCTACTTCCCTTCCGTCCTCAGACCCCTCTGACCCCTCCTCCCCCCCAGTGAGGAATTGTACAGCTTGTACATGCTCCGTTGCTGCCTTTCACCCATATCTCATTTCACTTTCCGACTGAACCGCCATGCTATCCTCAGATATTCACAGGCATTGTCAGTGGAGAGTCTTGAGTGTTAAATTATTCTTTGTCTTTGGCTTTGTCTCCTCCTGTTAGGTATTGGCGGGGATCCATTTAATGGCACGAACTTCATAGACTGTTTGGAGGTGTTCCTGCAGGATCCCAAGACTGAAGGCATCATCCTCATTGGTGAAATCGGAGGAAACGCAGAGGAGAATGCAGCAGATTACCTGAATCAGCACAACTCTGTGAGGAAATAAGACTGTCTACACCCACTGTTTCACTTCACTCTCCTTGTAATGTTTTATTCCTGCAACACTTAACCTAGTGGAGTTGTTCATCTACAAAAGATAGAACCTTCTCTGAATTGACCCTCTCTCTCTAATCTGTCAGCAGCTAATGAACACTGAAAACCGTTGAACGTCAAGAACGAGGTTGAGGCGTTAGACTCCTTTCTCTGCGAGGGCAGCTGCAACCTCTCCATTTTTCTTCTATTTCCTTTTTTTGACAATGTGATTTGTGTGATCAAGAAAGAATGATAGATCGGATAAAGGTATGATTCATAGTACGCGTTTGAGAAAACTGCAGTGTCGATGAACCTGGAACCATTTGTGATGCCCACGTGCGGTGGAGAGCAGTACAGTGATGACTGGCGTATGCAGCCAAGCAGCTGAAAGCTTTCAACTGACATTTCTTAACAGCAGCAGGACTGAAGTCAGTGTTTTGCGCCTGAAAGCTGACTTTTAGACTAATTCTTTCAGCCGTATATGTTTTTGTTTCTGTGTGCGCGCGCGTGCCTGTGCTCATGGCGCTCTCAAGCTAAGAAACGGATTTGATTTGCTCTCGGCTGCTCTAATGCATGCAAATCTCCTGCTGGTGTCTCAGGAGAATAACTTCTCTCACTCAACAAATAAAGTACAAACACCCCCCACCCAGTGAGCCACAGTGTTGACAGCAAAGGACAGCTCGAATGAAACACGTGCATGAAAAAACCCAACAGAGCATGGGACTAAGCTGCAGATCTCCTGTTGTAAGTCAGTTGTGTAGAAAATCATACATAAGTTAGTGCTCAGAGACCTTTACCTCACAGAGTGCAAAGACTTCTGGAGTTTTTTTTTATCAAACTTGTCTCGATTCAAACATTTGAATTCAAGTCATGGACTCGCTGCAAGGCAAAAGTGAAGATTGTATGAATATGAAGTGCAGTGTGTGAAAATCAGCATGCAAAGCCCCCGAATAAATTATTAATTCTTTTTAATATTATGACCCCTCAGTCTAAAAACATTTGTATATGAACTTAAATATTAATTGGTGAATAGGAACCCTCATCACAGCAGTATCTAGGAAGACAACAGAAAACTTTTATAGATAGTAATTTCATACATTAAACACTTGCTAATGTATTTTATCAGCATTGCATGGATGGGTTAGACGTAATCTGATTCACAGCAACTCACCAACTAGTAGTTTTCAAACAGTTGACTTACACATTGCAAATTACATCAGTGACTTGTGTATGGGTTTGGGTTTTATTAAAGGATAGATATATCAACTTTCATGAATTGATGAAACCGTCCATTGTCTATCGCTTAGCCGGGGCTGGGTTGCGGGTGCAGCAGTCTAAGCAGGGATGTCCAGACTTCCCTCGCCCCAGACACTTCCTCCAGCTCTAGTGGTGGGACCCCATGGCGTTTCCAGACTAGCCGAGAGACATAGTCCTTCCAGCGTGTCCTAGGTCTGCCCGGGCCTCCTACTGGAGGTACATGTCCGGAACACCTCCCTGGGAAGGCGTCTGGGGGGCATCCAAAACAGATGCCCCCGCCACCTCAGCTGGCTCCTCTCGATGTGGAGGAGCAGCGGCTCTACTCCGAGCTCCTCTCTGGTGACTGAGCTCCTCACCCTATCTCTAAGGGTGCGCCCAGCCACCCTACGGAGGAAGCTCATTTCAGCCTCTTGTATCTGGGATCTGGTGCTTTCAGTCATGACCCAAAGCTCATCGCCATAGGTGAGAGTAGGAACGAAGATCGACCGGTAAATCGAGAGCCTCGTCTTTTGGCTCGGCTCCTTCACCACGACGGACCCAGACTGTCCGCACAACTGCATACGCTGCACCGATCCTCCTGTCGATCACACACTCCATATACCCCCCCACTTGTGAACAAGACCCCAAGATACTCCTTCACTTGGGGCAATGGCTCTCCACCAACCTGTAGGGGGCAAGCCATGGTGTTGATCCTCATCCTTGTTGCTTCACACTCAGCTGTGAACCGCACCAGTGCACGCTGAAGGTCTAGTCTTGATGGTGCCAATCATCTGCAAAAAATAGAGACGAGATCCTGTGGTCTCCAAACCGAAACCCCTCCAGCCCCTGGCTGTGCCTAGAAATTCTGTCCATCAAAGTGATGAACAGAACTGGTGACAAAGGACAGCCAGGGGCCACTTTCGTGGCGAGGACGCCTGCTGTCTGGTGACTTTTCAGCCCAGACAAGTGGCCTGCGACTACATACTGGTTTAGCATCTTTGTGCTTGAATAAAACACCAGGTGGTTTATTTTATACCGCTGATATAAAGTTAGCAGCTTGATATTTTTATTTTACTCCACTCTTTAAGCTCATACTATAGTATCAAATGTAGAACAAAAGCTGCAGAAGTGGGCTGGTTTGAGCCAAATCCCCAGTGACACATGAGTCGGCTGATAAATATTTGTGTAATTACGAAGTGTAAAGTGATCGCTCTACAGGGAGATGTAGGCTGAGATTTACAGTCAGTCGGTGTAGCATTTGGAAAAATTGATTTCCTCTTCAGTTTTAAGAAATTTTTGTTTAAGTGACCAACCTTTTGCACAAATTATGTAATCCTAGAAACATCGATTTGCACCACAAGGAAGGCAGATCTAACAAGGTCTATTAACTTTTAAAATGGCCAAAACAATTTTAAAAAACATCGCAAGCTCCCTTAAATGTTTCCTGTTATCCATCTCCTGCAACTGAGAGTGATAAGCGTAAATTAAATAATAGTCTTTACCATCATACTAAAATGATCACATTATCTTTATGTGATGATTGATTTGTGTCATGCAACAATGAATGCATTGAATTGACAGATTGTGCAGAAATCCACAGGTGTACTGATTTCAGTATGCATGACTTCCTGCAAATTTGTTATGTACTGATGCCTTAATTCTGTAAAAACTCAAAACAACCCAGTAGTTCCCAGCAAGTTTTGCTGTCAATTATTGTGATGCAGCACATATTTCAACGCCCAGCCCTCATCTATGCTGCAGCTTCTCACTGCCAACATACACTCACCTGTATCAAAGGTCTGTGTACATATTGCCAGAATCTCAAAGGCTTTCTGGAGTTAGAAATACGTTTCACACGTACAAACATATTAAATTCTCGTTCATGCATATCAAGTAGGTGGAGAATTTGGCATCTAGGCCGCCACAGACTTTTACAGATTTTTTTTTCTTTTTCTTTCCCAGCCTCTTGACTTGCTGCCCAGTCTGTCTCCATTGACCTTAACTAAACCCCTTTTAATTCTGTGAAAAAACAACTCAGAAAAATTAACACAGGTTATATTCAGTGGGACGCTAGGGTGAAGAATGTGCTGCTGCTGTGTGTTATGTAAACACACATGGGCTGGTTCTGCATGCCTTCCCGTCATGTTTCTAAAGGCGTGTAATTGTCTCAGTTTGAATTTTGAAGCTTATGAATCCAATTATTCACTTTAGCGGGGGGCTATTTTGTATTTATAGAAGACCCCCCCCCCCCCCTCTGTGTTATGTTGGCACAAGGGGAACTACCCTATTGGTCTCCTAATTAAGGTAATAAATCTGTACTGCTAACAGTGGAAGACAAAAGACGGGTAATGTGAATCGTAGTACTACTCCCCTCCCCATATGAATTGTTACTTAGCGCATAGAGAGGCTGGGATTAATAGAGTAATTAAACCCCTTTCGTTTGAGGTAGATTTGAGGCTTGATTCGCATGAGGGTGGTTTGTTTATTCAGGACGTGATTTGACTACCGAGTGCTGGATGTTGACGCTCTTTTGTTTTGTGCCTGCTTTTCTTGTTAAATACGTTTTTGAATGCATAGAACTGATCCTTTTAACATATTCAGAGTTCCCCTCCCTCCTTGTCTTCCCCCTAAGTGTTAATGGCTTGTTAGTGGTGAATTTTGAGCCAAGGTCCTCAACGCTTCCTTGGCTGAGCTACGCCCTACTCGTCTTGGATCATCAAATGTCATTTGTGGACTATGTTTGAGGCTGCCATCTTGTCCCCGACAGTGTCGGGGTGGAGTTTGAAGATGAGACGGCAGCAGGAGTGGATGTCTGAAGGCTCTCACTGTATTGCAGGGGCTATTAAACCTGCCACATTCACTCTCTGAATGTAGTATGCCAGATGAGCCACAGCCTCCACTCAAAAAGCCAGGACTTGCACTGTGTTTGTGTCTATATATATCTATATATGGGCAATTATTCCTTGCTGCGAAATATTATCTGCTGTACGTGTGCACACACAGCCTCTGTCCCTCTTTACTGCTAATGCTGTTATTGCTGAAGATGAAATATTGGCTCTCTTCACCTTGGAAATTATCTGAACTGTTGAATGTATCATCCATCAATGAGCAAGCGGCATAGACAGCCGCTGAGCTAATCAGCGCCTGCATGACTAATTACCATTTCAAAAATGAGATGATACAAAATGGCAGGAGACGGAGCCCCTATCTGGTCATACACCAGCCCATGCAATTAAATGGCTTGATTGACCCTTTGTTTTAATAATGCAGGCTGAGACAGAGATGGCTGGTTAGACAAGCCTGTTATCGTGGGACTCAGTAATGGGAGGACATGGGCTGTTTAATCTCTAATGAAAGAATAAAATGCAGGTGCAGGAAACTCATTCTTGCTATTTTTGTGCTGCGCCTCCTCACCCCAACTTGTTTTTCTTTCCTCTGTTTCCTTTCATTCCCCCCCCCCCCCCCCCCCCCCCCACATATAACCCTTGAGCTTACTCATATTTTATGCACAAATCATTCTGTCTTCTTCTCCTTTGTCCAGGGCGTGAATGCAAAGCCCGTGGTGTCCTTCATCGCCGGATTAACTGCTCCGCCGGGCCGTCGTATGGGCCATGCCGGTGCCATCATTGCTGGTGGAAAGGGCGGAGCCAAAGAGAAGATTGCAGCCCTCCAGTCAGCTGGAGTTGTCGTGAGCATGTCCCCGGCTCAGCTGGGCAGCACGATGTTCAAGGTGAGTCTTGGGTGAGGGAGGTTTAAAGACAAAACTTCATAAATAGTGATTGAGGGTTACTCCGAATAATTACTGATTTTATTGACCTCAGCGTTTAGTTCTGAGTTTCTTGCTGTCATACTTTGTGCCTCAACAAACATTTGTCATTGTGTTTGGCAAGAAAGCTCAAGTTATTGGTGCGCTGTGGAAAATCTGACAAAAATTATGTGATAGTTCATTTTTCACACTTGAAACAATTTACGAAGTGAATTCAGATTTGAGAAATTATTTCAAAACAGCATCATTTGTTCTCAGCACACTTGCACACATTTCTTTCAGGAGCTTTCACCGACTTTCAGGACATCTCAGAGAACCATGACGCATATGCTCTGTCAAAGTGCTCCGCATCGGTCCTTTCTGTCTCTTCATGTAAACCTGTAGAGACTCGATTGGTTTACGATCAGGGCTCTGTGGCCACAACATCGAGTCTTCTTCATGGTATTACACGATAGATGCACATTGCTGTATGTGTCTTTGAACTCGATTTGGATCAAATGTAAAACACAGTTGTCAAGCACCACAATCTTTCTTTCTTCTTTTCCATCAACTTTCTAAATAATAGGGTTATATGAGCTGAGACCTTTCCCAGCTGACATGGTTGAACAGCCAGATTATAATACCCTCAACAGGTTGGTCTGTCCATCACAATGCAGATTTTCACCCATGCACACGATCACACAGTCCAATTAGAGTCTGTCACGAGGGTCCTTTTTCATGTCATTTCTATCAATCTATCAATCAAGAGTCCTTTGAGTTTCCCCATTTCTTTGACATTACAGTGGTTTCAGTGCTAGAAAATGATGAATAGTCAAACTAGTTTGTAAGAGTTATCCTCTTACAAAACTGTAACTAATTGGAGTGCAACAGAGAGTTCTGTGCTCCCTTTGGGAGAAGCAGGTGGCCCAGAAAATGAAAGGAATCATCAGCCAATCTGACCGTGTTCTGGCCATTGAATTTCCTGTGATGCCCTCAGGCGGCCTTATAATGCGCCCCTAAGGAGAACAAAGCACTATTGCCAAGTCCTTCCCTCCTGTTGCTGTCAAACAGCCGCTGCGGTCATTTCAAATGACTGTTGCATACTGTTAAAATGCGGTTGTTTATATGAACCATAGCAAAATGGGCTATTTTATTTTCCACAGTGCCCTTGTATCAACCCTTTACATGTTGATGTGCTGCGTCTGACATAAAAACACATTCCCTGTGAGTTTTGTAGGCTTGTGTTTGGATTAGCTCTATAAAGATCAAATGTATTATCTTACCATGGATCAGTGAAGTTGGTTGAATTTGATAGGGAAGAAACAATTATTTGACAGCTGTGGTAATCAGTTACTTGCTATGGCAATTACTAGTCAGTGCTGTGGATCACATCTTGAAGGCAGCTACCATGGATTGCGTTTCAATCACCTTCACTAATGAAATAGTTCTTCTAGCATGTTGAGTAATGTGAGGCTACTGTGTCTCAGTCATCAGGTTTTTTTTTTTCCATTGCGAGGTTGCAGGTTCGTTTAAGCATCTCTCCACCGTCTTTGTGTTGCAGAGTCCTGTAGCAAGACAAAAGCCCATATTTCTCCGAATGGATGGATTGAGCAACTGTGATAAATGTCGAATGCTTTTTAAGACCGCTGAAACAGTGCTATATAAGTGAAATCCCACGAAAATAATGATTTGAAGACACGATTAAGAATTTCAAATATAATTTAAATTACTCATTGTGCCCACCCACTTTTAGTTTGTGCACATTGTACAATTATATTTTCAATGGTGGTAATCACAGTACATGTTACTGTTATTGGAGCTTTTTGGTTTCTGGGCTGCAGTTTAGATTACTGTCTCTAAGGAGCTCATCCATTACTGGTGATAGTAATTGTGTTGTTTTCAGTGTGCGAAAGGGCAGGATCACCTTTTCAGAGTTAACCGTAAAAACCTTTTCTTCTCCTGGCATTTTCCCATTATAGGTTCACCTTCTTCCTATACTCTCTGTCTTCTGTATCCTCCTTCCTTCACACCACTCCACCCATAAACCTCATCGCCATCGTTCCTCTTCTCTTTCCATTCTCAGCATCCCGAGCCATCATTTTCCTTGCGTACAGAACCAAACTCCATCTATTTCACTTCAGATCTTAAAATGTTAATAGTGAGCATGTAATTATGTGACATGAGGGATGTTAGTGTCTGACACTACAAAGAGGTGTGAGAACTTCCACTGTCACCTCGTTATGGAAATGGGATGCGAATTTCATATTGTGGTCTTTGAATTAGCGGCAGAATCACTTCCGTCAAAGTCAAACCTGGTTACATTACTGTGATATTTTCTCTTCCTGTAAGAGTTCTGTTGCCTCACAATACCTTGATAATTTACATAACGTTTCACCTCTGAATGATGAAAAGCCATCAATCCGACAGATGGAATCCAGCAAAGTTACATTGCCCTTGGTTTTAAAGTTGCAATGTGCTACATTTATTAACTATATTCTCACCATTACCTACACGCACTTTAAAAGGGCTGAACCACACAAAGTAGAATTTCTGAAGTTATGCCTTATCAAGGTGAAAACATGGTCCAAAACACACATCTCGTATTCTGAAACTCCCTTGGATGTAATTTCCTGCTTTATCTTTAACTTGAAATTTAAACGTGAGCCAATTCAGAGTCAGTCTGTTGGATGTTAATAACAAATAGTTAAATATAGATTAGTGTAATAAAAACGATTACAAATGTATTCACAAATACATTTAATTAAATATATAGACATACTGTGTAACTTGTGTGGGGTTTAAAGAAATATTGCAATATGAATGTAATATTTTCTCCTTGGGACTGAATATTTTAAGATGCTGGTCTTTTGTAGCAGCATTTCTCCTTACACAGCCAGCTACAAATCTAAAAAGGTTTACAGGGGAACTGATCGTCCTCCCCCTGGGAGTCCCGAGCTTTAGACTGAACTTTTAATATGCTGTAAAGAGAAAGCCAAAAAGAAGGGCAGAAATTAATAAAAGTGTTGACAGTGGCTGAGCTGGTGTCACCGCCTCTTTATTTCAGTTTATCTCCAGGGAAGCACTGTTAACAAGATGTATAAAAAGTGAAAGCATGTATTACACCCATTCATCATCTTATACTTTCATTACCACTGCTGGTACTACTGCACGCAGATATAGATTTACATGACCCCCCCCCCCCCCCCCCCCCCCCCCCCCACCCAAAGTTTAATTCATAATCATTGTGCGTAATGATGAAAAACGTGCTGTGCGCTTGCTCATTTTGCCGCATGCTGTGTTCATACATCTCTGTTAAACTCATTGAGCACAGGAGTCGGAGTAATAACACGTAAGAGGGTGCCCACACCCCGAGTCCCTGAGCTCACCGTGTGGGCAAAGAAATATGAAGTCTGAGCTGTTGGAGGGGATTTCTGCAGCAACTGACTTGTAAAACGTGCATCTGCAAAAGTGCATATGCGTGTCATCATATTTTATAGGACATGAATGTTAGATGAATTATTCATACAGATGAAAACATGAGTGACCTCAACTGTACATTGCATCCACAGCCACGTCAGACACGGTCAAACTCCCAGTAAATGGTCAAATCAGACGGGAATCGTGCTATTTTTCCTCTCAATCTTACATTCTCACACGCTGTTCAAACTGTTCTTCATAAAGAAACGATCACAGATACACGCCGCCAACTTAAGACGCAGTGCAAACGAAACACAGCATGCCTGTGCCGTCTCCATCATCTCTGCAGGACTTGTCTCTGTCCATTTAATAGTTTGATGGAAGTGTGAGAAGTGGCAGGCCAGATTTTTACATTTCTTTTGTTCACTCGTATACGCCAAACTAGTGTTGTCTGAAACTAGTTGAACTCCTGTCAGCAGTCAGTTCAGATCAGCAGGCATTCCAGCAGAAGACTGACATCATGGTATTAAAAGAGTTTAAAGTTCAGATAGGGCAGGTGTTGTGGGAGTTCGATGGCCCAATCATCTTAATAGAAGTTCTAAATGTTAACATATATTGATATTCATAGACTCTAGCATAACATAACTCTGCTCCTGTTATTCTTTACTACTCTGTACTAGAGCTGCACAATATAGCTGACATTTATGAATGTTCCATTATCAACAAGTGCAAAAATACATTTTTTACAAGACTGGACTACATAAAACATGTTTCCAAGTTCTAAGCATTCATGCCTCAGGCACAAAAATCAAGGAAATGTGACTCAACATGACAACGTCTGCAAACTGCTTCTCTTCTGAAAAGCTGCTGTTGAAAAACAATCCAAACTCACAGCTGGTGTAAACTAAGGGCAACAGAAAGAGCACTGTTAGAAGTACAAATACATTAAAATCATCTGCTTAAATGTTGAAACTTAAGACAATTTTTTTTGTCAAAATGTGTTTTAATTTCTTTTCTCTTTTTTTTTTTTAACTGCATATCATCCTGCATCCCCACCCAAAGGGGAGACCCACCCTTCCCTTTAAGAATGACTGCAATGGGGGATAAGAGGACATTCAGATAATAGCCAGTTCAAGTCTCGTATATTAACGAGCCTTGAAAAGGTTTAAAAGTTTAAAGTCATGAATCTGTTTCTCCATCTAATCTTTTATTCATGGTCCCATTTTTGATTTTTATGCCAAACTGTTTGTCTTTTTTTCCTGCAATCATCAGAGTGGCTACTGGCTCTAGTGTTTGTGGCTCTTTGGAATCTGCAGCATGTTTGTGTTGGATAAAAATGTTATGGTTTCAGATTTCAAATGTTATGTCTAGTATACATCCATCATTAAAGATGGTTTCTTTTAGGGGCTCAAACATTTGTTTGCATGTTCAGCTATATGGTTATTGTACTTTCAATTTCTTCCAGGCCTCTTCTCTTCAAATATATTAAGTATTAATTAAAGCCTGAAATATTCATGGCAGTTAAGCTACAGTCGACGTTCGAGTAAAAAAATACAAAATCCTATTTATCAGAAGGCTCTTGAAAATGAAACCAACCTGCTTCCTCAGGACTGTGTTGATTTATCATTTATAAAACAACATGTACAATCAACCCCACAAATATCAGCACATGAATAATCTAGTGTTCCAGGAATTGAGATGGGTTGAGAAACCCTAATTTAAAAATCACTGCAGTCAAAGGGAAGGAAAAAAAGAAAGCAACTTGCTCTAATTTTGGCAGAAAAATGTGTGCGGAGCCTCATATTGCTTGGCAAGATCATATTAAATATGCAGCTCTTGCAGTGCTAACCGAAAAAAATGTTCTGTGGCACTGGTGCAAGGATGAGATATCAGTGAACTTTGAAAAGGACTTAATTCATATGCAAGGTGGAATAATTCCGACCTTTTACTTGTTTACAAAATATCCGCCGCTCCTAATCAGACGGCATTATCCCATCAAGCTCCATACCAACAGAGGATTGCAGGCAAAGATCTGTGCAGACAATCAGAAGCACTTTAATCTCAACATTTAGTTTGCATACCAAATTCTGAAGTCGAAGGAGGTGCAGAGGCCACGCTCCTGCTACCTGCCCTCCTCTTCTACCTGGGCCCAGCTGTGTCGGAAGCTGTCGTCATTGCCAGCTTGTGAACGTTTGTCTTTGGCGTCGTTTCTTCTCCGCCTCTCCTTCAGTTTGAATCCATCCATTTTCACTCGTCACTTTTGAGTGGCAACCTCTCCTTTCCTCCCCCACTTCCTCTTGACTTGTCAAATGTCTGACTCTGTCACCTAAAAGAAAAGAGTGGTGTTTTTTTTTTTTACCAATTACTCAGAATTAGCGCTGCTCTCATACCGCGTTGCTGTGATTCCTGTTGGGTTCACTTCACATCACTTCGGTCTGCCCAGGTCACAAACACCATCCTGCTTTTCTCCACTCTCACTTTTCCATCCCATTACCCCCCCCCCCCCTTTTTTTTTGTCCTAATTTTTCTCTACAGCCCTCTCCCTAATTACTGAATCACTTTTCTTTTAACATAACCTCATCTGTAAAGCAAATTGTGGTGAACAAGGCTGCAGCTCGTCTCTACTCCACCTCACCGACCACAAGGTGCACTTCTGTGAAGACTCGGGGTGAGACAGGCTGTTGGACCGCCCCTAAAGCTCTCTAAAGCTTTGTCAAAGGCAAACCCTTTTCTTCCTCAAGGTGGCAGTAGAGCTTCACGTATCTCCAGGCCACGGAGGCGCCAGCCAAAATGTGCACGAACGCTTGTGTGTTCTGTGGACCTGATAAGTGACATTTGCATTAAGTTACTCCTCCCCCCCCCCCCCCCCCGTGGAATGGAAAAGATTCTCAGGGAACGACGTCTTCTATCATCCCACGATTTGTGTGATATTTCCCAAATTGAATATGTAAATAGCGGCATCCGTTTTAATGGCTAACATAATGCTTGCTCATTTATAGTCACATGCTTGGACTCTGCTGATAAACACGGCAACTGTAACCTCACATAAATCAGATGTTTGCAGACGTGTCACCCCTATCCATCACACCAAGTGGGCCGTTTTAACGTCGACTACTGGAAGTTACTGACACATACGTACATGATTTGCGCTCTCCAGGAAAAAAAAAACAAAACAAAACACCGGGCACTCTGAAACTCTGGCTGGCTCCGTTCCCCCTCCCGCCCCTCAACAGCAGATCTGATACATGGGATCAAAATGGAGCCGGTGTAAATTCTGCATTATTAAATCATTCATGTCTGTCTGACTTTGCTTCACGTTTCTTCTCTTCTTCTTCTCCTCCTCTGTTGTCCGTCTCTGCAGGAGTTTGAGAAGAGGAAGATGTTGTAAATTGCGCAAAAGGCTACTGACCGTTTGACCCCTGCCTCGAAATCGAGATGAGCGGCCTGATTACGGAGGTGGATATGCCCAACTTTGTCTGAACCCTGAATATTTCAGCGACCGATGCGCACATCAAGTGTTTATATTGTAATTTCTGCCATGAACTCGTACCTTGCACATAAAAGGAAAGATTAAATGCATAGTGTATTACTGCAATCCTAAAGAAGTCATTGTACACGATGTAAAAGCTTTATAGATGTTCTTCCTTCTTTCACATAATCAGCAGCTGAATGAACGATGCCAAGGTGATCTGTCTCGTTCTGTTTCACTCCCGCTGTGCAATGTATTTCATCACCAGTTTTAACGGCTGTCCACCTGAATAAGAAATATTTCTCATCATTTTGTAGCCGTGTCGTCTCTACTTTCACATAACCCACGTGAGAGACAGATGTCTCATTAGAGAAGAGCGCATTCACATTTTTAACGTTACTGAAGCAACAAATAGCTCAGAACTTTACCTGGCAAATGATAGCAGACGATGCAGACCTCGTCGAGTGCAGCTGTGATTCAAAGGATAAACCAAAAGGAGCCGACAATTAACAGCAGTTGGTCAGTTGCTTGACGGTCTGGTCACGTTTTAAATCCGATTTTACCTCTGCTTATTTCTACTGTTTAGTGGAACATTTAGTTATTTTATTTTTTTAAAGTGTTTAAAGAGGGAGTGAAAACTGAAAATAGGATGCGACCATGCTGTAAATAAATGAGCGCGCTTGTTAGCGCTGTGAGTTTTTATTCTCCCTCAATCGTGCCCGAGTTTGAATGGAGTGGAGGTCAAAGCTTTCTCTCGACAAACAACTCCTCCAGTTTCAGAAGCTCAGTGGAACTTTCAATGTAACACGTCTTTCCTCAGTTTGTGGAAACAATTTAAACTCGTCTGCAAAAATCTCTGATACTGAAGACTTCATTTATAATTGTTTACAAAAGCTTACAATTTAGTTTGTTTATGAAAACAACAAAAAAATTTAATTTGAGAATCTTGTGAGCAACATTTATTCTAGGTGTTGAGTCAGGTTCCACTCAGGTCCAGCTCTACATTTTGTTGGTGTCAAATCACAAGAACAATTAAAATTTGTATTTTGTTTTTTGTGCTGTTAAAGCTGGGACTTTTTGTGTGAAGTTTGCATGATCGCCACTTCCGTGCATCAGTTTTCTCCTGGTGCTCCAGTGTCCTTCCACATTTTAAATATCTGCAATTGAAGTGGTGACTAAAAGATTAAAGGCGTCAATATTTTTTTTTTTCAATGAGGGTCTTGTGATGCTATGACTGAACCCCAGGGTAAATGACCCCTCAATAACATCTTAATATTATTGTCGATAGCTATAGAATTTGTGACAAGTTATCCATATGTGGAAAATATCCCATTTTGAAAATCAGATTTTGGCACTGGGCTTTGGACAACTTTGAAGTAAATGCCCACATATCTGAATGCACAACATGATCGTTTAGAATTACAGATTACCTGTATAAAATGGATATATGTTCATCAAAGAAATTAATATTGCACAAATAAAAATGAGACAGGATGGACTTGGCATGTGGTCGAGACGTCTGCCAGCGCTGTTCAACACTGACGTTTTTAAAAGTGACACACTTCCGTCACATGGAGTCAATCGACTTGATTGATCTGGTCATGTTCAGCGCTCCTTCTCCGGGGCTTATCAGGTTTCACATACTCAGATGTTTGGCAGCAGACTTTTCCTGGCCTCATTGTGCTCTTCAATGTTTGCTTTTGTTGCTCCAAGTACAAAACTACGTAATGGCCACACTAAGTATTGTTTCTCTCTGTCACGTGTTGGGTTTGGATTAACTCTATTAGATGAAACGAGACACAGTGATTAACAAAGTATATCTCAAGTGACTGAATATTAGATTGACTGAAATTTCAAGGAATGTGAGAATGTGAATAATCACATGAAACACAGAGTCGAAGGGGAAAAAATACCAGATACAAGTTCCAGCTGCTCCTTTCCAGGTTCAACACAGTGGACGGAGGATTTGTGGATCACAGAGGTGACCATCAGGGGGCTTCGAATCACTTATAAGTTCACTTCTCTTTGGTTATCACTTTCCTCGAAAAGAGAAAAACTCACTGATTTCAATGAGTCTGAACTTTTATCCTTAACCTGTTCTATTGAACAGGCAGACTGTTCTGCCTGTTACTCTGCTATCAAGATTAGGACATCATGGCACTATGGCCAGCTCGAACTTCACTATTCTCTCATAGTTTAGCATTTAATCGTGTTTGGGAAGAATACGATTTGTTTACTTGGATGAGTGAATGTGAAGGATGCCATCATTAGAGACATGGTGGTTCCCAAAACAGCGTGATCGTTGATTTTTTTTTTTTTTTTAATTCATTCAGTCGATTTCTCTAATTATGTTTTCTTGCTTCATTTATATGCTATCCTCTTTTAAATGTTTCCCATGGAAAAAAGGGCTCTTATCTTTAAAAACCTTTATTAGAAATATAAAATACTGCTTTTACTGTGTTACATATTAACCTGGGCACCATCAATTACATATGTACATCAAGTTGATGTGAGATATTCAAAGAAAATCATCTGATTAGCCTCTGTACTTTTGTATAGAAAATACTAATAAAAATGTTAAATTAACCCCTCATTACTGTATGCTAGGGAAAATTAGACGTGGGAGAAAATGAAAGGGGAAGATAAGGTTATAGCTGCTTCTGTTCCCGCTGAATCTTTTTTTAAATTAACGCACAAGGAACAAAAGGGTGTAATGAAGCATATAATGCCCTGTACTGGACATCTCAAAACCCTTTTCTTATCTGCTCCTCAGCAGTCACCGAAGGCAGATTATTCTGTGTACACATTGTTAACAATTACTTTTTAATCTGCATTAGCGAATTAACATAATGACTGACAGTGGAACAGAAAGCTTATTTGTTTAGAGGCTCAGAAGTTACTTCTCTCACTGAAGTTGCCAAGCTGAGCTCTGTTTTGCTGCAACTTGTGTGCAAGCTGCAAAGAAGGCCTACGTTTGTGTGGGGTTTAATGCAGAATGGATTAATTCAACACCAGCCACACAAAAAACTAAACCAAAAAAAAAAGACATGAAAAGTCAATTCTGCCATCCGAACACTCCCTGATTTGTGAGAGACGCTACGCCACACCTTGATCAGACATTTTCTTCGCAGGTTTCATTGCCCAGTAACACGTGTGCTGCTTATTTACTCAGAACCAAATGGCAGCCGTGAAGGCAGATATCCAAAACACTTTTAAACGACTGCCATGGTCACAGAGAGTTTTGGAGTCAAAAAATGTTCTGCCTCTTGAAGGCCATTACACCAGCTGCCCCACTCGTCCCTGCTTGGCAATAAAAAGCAGCAACAACAACTACAGATTGGTTGAACACGTCACCTCGTCACATTTTTTATCATAGAAAGTGTGCAAATAGCCAAAAATATTAATGGATTACAGTGATACAATTGGTCCTGCAGTTAATACACAGTGATTTGATGAAGTTATACTTCAGAGGACTTTGTTACTGCAAAGCTAAACAGTGATTGTATTTCAGAATCCCTGTGTAATGTACATTATATATATGTACATTTGTATATATATATATATATATGTGTGTGTGTGTGTGTGTGTGTGTGTGTGTGTGTGTGTGTGTGTGTGTGTGTGTGCGTGTGTGTGTGTGTATATATAGTGCCTCTCATTTGATGCTTATATAAGTTCAGAGGCTGTTAGAACCTTTTCATATGCGTTGAGCCCTCCACGATCTCAGACTGTCACCTCCGGCAGTTTTTACAGTGGAAATAAAGTCAAGAGCATTGAGAGTGACAAAGTAGAACTACAGACAGTTGTGTTAATTATGGGATGGTGAAAGGAAAAGTACTGATTTAATTTACTGGGTCAAAACCAAGTTCAGATTCTGGAGAACAAATGTAGAAGGGAGTAGAAAGTTGTACCTTTGGTGATACGCCAACCTTTTTTAAGACTCCATTTATAAATACAAACACTTTTGAAAGTACAGTAATGAAGTACAGGTATGAAGTGTGTGGTGAAGAGTTTAATGGAAATTATTTTCATCCTGTGGGTCACTTGGGAGTTTACCAATAATGGCACAGATTTACGTGTTGCACATGTTTTATTGCAGAGCCTTAGTTTGGACATTAACACAACTGTGTATTTATATCTGTTTCCATGACAATGATGAAGTCCCCAAACTATAAAACAATGGAAAGTTAAGTCTAGGTTAAGTTAAGTTTAGATTTATTTATTTACTTTTTAAATTTCAGCTTAGAAGTACAATATCTATAGACTTTAGGGGCATATGATTATAAATACTATTTATTTTGCAGTCAAATCACAATTAAAATGTAAGAATTACACTTTGATTTTATGTTATTTGTTAATAATAAGTTTTGATTTCAATAATAATATATTCTTGGAATATACACAAGTTTGTCAATCACTTAAAACAATTTCAAATACTATTGGAATACATAGTTCATTAGTCTTTGCAGAGAATCTGTCAGCATTTTCATCATGCTTGCTTTATTGAATTATGAATTAAAAGTTGTCTCTTCTATCAGAGCCATGCTGCTGACAGGTGCATTTGATGTTGTCATTTTGGCCAAAGGAGCCAAAGAGCTTTAACTGACAATTTATTCTCCCAGACCGGGGAGTTAACTTTATTCATAAACCCATGAATGGCTGACTGAAGCCAGAACCAACAGACCCACTGCCTCATTACCAGGACAGAGTACAGACTGCAGCCAATCGTCTGAGTTGAAGAAACAAGAAGATTCCTCAGAGCAGACGGCAGCCTTAATGAACTCAACAGGGTACTCTGCGAGTGCCCTTGCTCACACTGCAACACCTTATGACTAATGTATGTAAGGAGAGGTTGAACAGTGCCAAGGTGCCCAGCATGTAAATCACTCATTTAATTAAACAGTTGCTAATAAAACAGATGAGATAAATCTTGTGTTAAGAGTTTCTCTTTTTTTTCCTTTAATTTTTATCCTGTTTTCAGGGATGAGTAGAAGTTAACATGCTGTGTACACTGGGTCATTAACGTCACCACTGAATTGAAACAATAGTGCAGGCTGCCACCTGCCAATTAAGATAATAAAGTTTCTGTACCAAAAGAAAAAAAGAAGATGCGTGACCTAGAGGCTGCACATGGAGCAGGTCAGATGTGTTCCTTTGGTTTGTAATTACCTGCTTTGCTGGCACCACCCTTTAATTAGCAGCTCATCCATTCAATGTCACATATTGCTCTTCTTAGCCTGACGGAGGCAGCGATTAGTGTCGGATAGTTTTATTGATACCATTGAAGCTACCTGAAGCTGCACATTCCGTTTGGCACAGTCTCCATTAAAGCATCGGGGAGCAGCGGTGAGGACAAGAAATAAAACCAAGGGGCTTGACAGTAGCAATTTGCATGAGGCGGTATTGTTTTAATAGAACCACTGACTTGAGATTGCTTTGGGAATTGAGGGCAAGAATGAGGACAGAGGAGCGGATATACAGGGATCTTGGAACGGAGCCCCGTTCTTTTTTTCTTTTTTTTCCCCCCCAAGTCAGCTGTGGATTGGTTTCTTCTTCTGATCGAGGAAGGGTTTTATTTGTCTGGCTTATGACGATGGAAAGACAGGAGACTGCTTGGCGCAGAGGATGAGCTGCTGCTTTTCCCACACTGACTTGATTCAATAGATGCGTTTGTAATTTCTGAGATATGTCATGAAATATTTCTTTTCAGTTTCTTCTCTGTAGATGTAGCTCAGAAAAGAACATGTACCATCTCTCCAAAATTATGTTTTTGGAGTGAAAATATGAAAATAAACAACATGTATAAAATGGGAATTCGTTTAAAATTATACAACTTCGTGTGAGGCAAACCGTGCTTACTGTGAGAGTCAAATACAGCAGTTTCACCCCTGTGAGGGACGATGACAACTCTGCATAGATTGATGTTAAAAGGTTCTGCTGGTGAAGTGAATATAATTACGATTGCAAGAGACAAAAAATGCGTCCCGTCCTCCTGAAAAAAAAAGAAAAAAAATCAAGCTGAAAGAGGTGCATAGATGGCGGGTTGGGGCTGTAACCAAGGCAAATTGCCCTATGGTTATATGTAACCAGCAGCCTTTCATGTTCACACACACACGTTTCTAAACCTTTGACCATTTTATTATCATTGTCATAGATTATTATGACATACCGCATCATGGTTTTGTTGCTCATCAAAAACTCAAATCGAAGAATATCGCCACAATTGGCATAGGATGCAGTTTATTGACCCTGGCTGTGGACGACTGAAACAATCAGGGGCACCTTTATATAAATATGACCTCTGAGGATATGAACATCCTGAAAGACCATTAAGTTTATCGCTGCCGAAAGGATAAATCATTCACTCTCTGTGCCTATGTAGTGGCCTTATTTGTAACATTTTACTATCCATCTTATATGCGCATGATTCATCTTGATTATCATTTGGTAGTTTGTGGCAGTAATACCTGATTATCCATTCATCTCTCACCTTCTGGCCTAACCTTCGCATCGACAATCGTCACTGGGAAAACGGGGAGGGTCAGCGTCAAAGAATGAATCCATTAATTCAAAGAAGATGACGCAGGTCAGAAGAGATTGAAAACATCTGTGATTCAACTATAATAAAGCATTTTGAACAATCACTTATTTGACAAATATACAGGAAACAGAGAAGAAATGTTGCTCAACTCGTTTAACCGAGCAGTGAGATACAATACATGACCCTCCAACCACAACCCGACCGTTCAGCCGCTAGGCCACCTCTACCTTTCCACATTTTTGCAATAAGTTTATAATTATATGTGCATTTCAAAATTCCCATGGTAAGAGTTGTCTCGAAATGGAAATGATGCACTCAGTGCATGAAACACATGTCAGTTGAAACCCTTGAGTCACAGAAAGCAGCATGAAGCACTCAAAGCATGGCAGGAAGAGCACACAGAGATGGTCATCAAATTAAAGTACAAATAACCTTTACTTGTAAAGAGTGCTGGACATGTACTTTTTCATCCTACCTGTCATTAGCTGTTCAGCATCAAGGGGTATTTTAAATTTGGCTAGTTGTGTCCATAATGAACACCATGTTCGAGCACAGGGGTGTCCATAAGTGCACGTGGCACCAGGACACCCTAGGCCGGAGATCTCGATTTACCGGTCGATCTTCGTTCCTACCCTCACCTATGGTCATGAACTATGTGTCATGACCGAAAGACTGCTCGGACTGCTGCCTCCGCGACCCGGCCCCGGATAAGCAGCAGAAAATGGATGGATGGATGGATGGATAGTTGTGTTCACTTCTCTGATCTGCACAGTTGGGGGGCGTTCCATCATTTTTATTCCAACATTTATTAGTTGACGTCCGTGTAGCAGCCATATTCTGTGTGTTGTTCGGTAACACTTGTGTTTTTGAAGGGAAGAAGGCATGAAGTTGGATTTACAGATGTATGTATATTAAATATAAGTTGTTCTGATCCCCCAAACATTTATTCAAATTTCAGTTTACAGCCTCAGGATAGAGGTATCTCTTCATATGTTATGATCAGCAGCTCCAGGCGATGCCTGAGGATGTGAGAAGCAGTAGAAGACGATGACGTGCATTACAATGTGCATTAAGAGTTCAGCTTTGCCAAAGGATGGGTGAAACAAGCTAACTGTCCCATGGATTTGTTGAGACACAGTTTCATGTTTTTTATCGATTCATCTAGGCTGTTGTGTGGACAGTTACAGCTGAGCTCCAGCCTTTCACCTGCTGTCCTTTACAGAGCTACTCCGGGCCTCTATGAACACAGTCCCACCGGCCATAAAGGCATTGTAACTTCTCTTTCTTCAGATAGGTGTCTGAAGACCAGGGTAGTGTTAACAGCTGCCTCCAGCCCAAACTGACGTATCGATTGGAGTTCCTTGCAGCACAGAGGTAAGCCTACCTGCATTTTCGCTAAAGAAGAGAAGGGGAGAATGCTGCATTTTGCTGCATAATGGCTGCCTAACTGCCTGGAGGCTCATCAGAAAGGCTTCTCTCTCAGTTCCTTATAGCAGAGTGCCGTGGAGTACTTCTTCATGCTGCCTATCCATCATGCCCCGAGTGAACACAACACATGCAGTAATGTAGGACTTAACAGGGTTTAAGCTTTTCTCTAGGTTGCGCCTTTATTAAATTTCGTGTCAGTGTCGGAGCAGCAGAGAGTCTCTATGGGCAGGTTGATAGGTAGACAAAAGTCCAAGAGGGAAACCGCTCCTGTATAACAACTCTTTGAGGGAAAAAAAAAAGCTGAGAGGAAGTCTCCTGTGATTTAAAGGTTACAGATTTGATGTCTACTGATGGGAGAAAATAGGAGCATGTTCATTGGCCTTACATCCAATGGGGAGTTTTATAACAGCGTGGTTGAAGTGTGTGTGTGTGTGTGTGTGTGTGTGCGTGTGTGTGTGTGATTTTCATTCAGGTATGTAAGATGCGTATTATATTACTTAACAAGCTCAAATAATCACACACACACACACACACACACATTTCTCATTGCAAAATGGATTTTTCTATATGCAGAAGAAACATTTGTGTATCTTCAACACTGAGAAACAAGAATGTCAGAATGTGCTCCAGATGTTGTTACTCAGTGATGATCCCACATTCCCAAGCTATAGATCCGCATAATTCTGTTAACTTGGATATAGTTATGACACATGAATTTGATTTTTTAAAAATAGTACATTACTATTCTTCTGCTCGGTTCTTCATTTGTGTGGCTAGTCGTTTTACCTTCATATTTTATTAGCTGACTCTAGCTGCTCAACATTTTGATAATTCTCTGAGAAATGTGTTTGAGATCCTGAAAGCCTGTCTTTTATTGAACACAATTATCTCAAAAAATGTAATTCTTTGCAAAGCTTGCAGCTGGCCTTTTTGTTTACTGAGACGACAGGTCGGCTGAAGTATCTCACAGCTCATCAAAAGGTGAACATAGTTGTGCATGCAAAGATAATTAATCATGAACACAGATGTAGTGTTCTTTCAAGCAAAAATCAAAGTGCAAAAGTTTCTAGACAGCTCATTGTCTTAGCCTAACATGTAAATCAGAAACATGAGAAAACTAGTCTCAACAAGTCTTATACTATCTCAAGTTCAATATCTGACAACCAGCTTCTCTTAAGTGAACAAATGTTCATGTAGCTTTGTTCAAAGGAGAACCATAGACACCCCCACCTCTGGAGGTCATCCATGTACACAAATTACTTTCCTGATTATGTTCAGGTTCAACGGGAACTCATGCTGGACTACGGTGAAGACACAGCAATAACGACAAGAAGCTTCACAATCAAGACAACAGGCATGCAAAACACGTGACTGTAACATCAGATACCAGTGCTTGCAGCCAAAGCATTGAGCGCTTTTCTTTTACTTTAAATGCTGTCAACTAATGTAGATATTGTACTTAAAGACTGGATATTGTGGATATAATAGTAATGATTATATCAGTGGTTGCAACAGTTGTTCCTTCAAAATATAATTGCAGTGTGTTACACCACTGAAAATTCTCTGAATACACAACGATTTTCTTCTGCAAAGAAAGTAATGCATACGTTTTGCAAATTCGAATGGTATCAGCAGGGATAGGTTTTACTGCACGTGTGTTCAACAACAAAAACCTGTAGATATTTTTCCTACTATCAGAACTCGATGTAAGATCACAATATCAAAATAAAAATTTTTTTTACACTCAGGAGAAGTTATTATATCATTAGAGCCACGTTTGTTTCACCCACATCATACCCAAATTAAGAAAAAAATAATCACAGCAGAGTTAACTAGCTTTAATTAGCTTTACTGGCACAAAGTAGTATGAACCATTTATATTTTGGGAGCTGTATAGAGAATAGTGAATCAGCTGAAAAAATATGTTCATTTATACATCCAAATTCTCTACCACTTGGGCATGATGTGCACTACAGAGATACTGTGAGCAACGTGCATTTTAATCCTTCAGCAGGTTAAAACAATGAGTTTTATCATTCATAAACCCGTTTCACATTTACATTGTTTTTATGTATCACATTTACAAATGAACTGATACAATAATTTTAATGAGTCTCACATTTACTTAAACCTCTATGAATCCTCGTGTGGTCACAACCGTTTCTGTTAGGGGGCAAAAGCCCAACACTGGAATCAACAATCCCACATTGTTTTTTTATGAGCAAAAATCTTATTTCACAGCTGTGGAGACTTTTTTTTTCCCGTCACCTTTTGTTTTTACCTCTCACTCTCTCGCTTCCATATTCTGACCGTGTTTGTAAGTCCTAACCTTTGGCTCACAGCTCACTGTGCTGAAAATGACATACTTTTAGAATACATGGTTTTTTGGGGGGGTTTTTCACTCGTAGCTTTTTTTTTTTTTTTTACTTTTATTTCATCTTGGGAAAGTCAGTTGAGCATGGCCGCTCTGTTCCAGCTATGCCCTGCTTAACATTCATGGTGCAGTGTGCACACATTCACGCCTGGGAGCAGCTCAGCACAGCCCCAGTCTGCAACCGCTGACCACTGCAGAGCTCCAGTGGAGAGCAGCCGAGGTTAAGTGTCTTACTCAAGGGCGCCTGGACGAGAGCCGCGACAAGGCCTCCAAGGCCTGACATGACCTTCGCCTGTTCTCCATTAAATGGAGCTACTTGTAAGAAGAATATACATAAATACTTGAGGGAAGGAGGGTAAACATTTGCCACAGAAAAAGAAGAAAAAAAAAAATTAATATTAATATATCTTAAGTTCTTGTAGGCTGTAAACTACTTGATTCTCGAAGTTCTTGACCCCGAAAAACCTCCGCAGTCTCTCTTGAGCGTGCCTGTTTATTTATCTTTTTTTTTTTCCTCTTCCGCCTATGCTTTGCATATCTGCCTTGCTCGTACCGTCCCTCAGGTTTAGAGCCAAATTTTTCACAACAGCGACTGCAATAATCATCTCTATGGTAACTCAGTGAAAAAGCTTTGCTGCATTTGAAGCAGAGAGGACAACAAGTGAGAGCAGGAAGTGTGTGTGTGTGGGGGGCATGCTCTGGGCTTTTAATTTTATTACCAGCTCATCTCCCACCATCAGTAATTCGCTATGTTTTAAGGCCATCACTCACACACTTAACAATTCCCAGATCACATCAAAAATGGAATTGGGTGAATGCAATTTTTCCTGCCAATTCTGCTTTGTTCAGAAAAGGAAAATGAAAAGAAAAAATCTAATTGTGCTGTCAGATGTTATTCTCTTCAGCAGCATGTCTGACTCTTCATGCCTGAGACAAGAGACAGTGCTGCCTGTCTTCCCGGGTGTATCGATGAGGGTCGGGAGGAAAATGCAAGCTCCTGTTTGAAAAGAGTTGCCGTGGTCTTATTCTTAAGACGCTACATTTGCTTTATAAATATCTCACGTGCACCATCGATCAGCTGGATGTGGTCGCTTTTACATTCTGGACTGTTGTTGAGATATGGGGGCTATAAGTGGTACTGCTGGAGTCACACATGAATAATCTACGTGTCCACGAAATTCTGCTCTCATCCAGCTGGGAAATGAATACCAAACCAGCATTGCTCAGCGAGGTGTGGGACTCAAATCCCTGGCTTTTTACTTCTATATTTTTAGAGCAAATATTTGTCTCATGAATTTCTTGACCAAAGATATTATATTCCCAAGACACGACACAGGTTCTCACCAGCATTTATTCAAATCTGTATTATCAGTTTAGCCGCTTCTTAAAGCTCTTTGCTCAGGGAGCAGCATGGCATTCATAAGTTTGCGGTGGGAATATGCAGTTTCTTTATTTTATTCTTTTTTAGCGTTTCAACCTGGTGTGAAAAGTATTCGTCTGCTGCCGAGTGCTTGAGCAGAGGGAAGCCCGTGTTACATGTTGTTCCTGCCTGTCAATGCATCACACCACTGACATTAATTAGTCCTAGAGATTTGACTTAAGGGTTGCAGCCAGGGGGTCAGTCAATAGAGTCATCACTTGCAGAAGGACGTCACCAGATGACTGAAATGAAAATGTGAAAAATAAGAGGGATGGTGTGTGTTAGTTAGTTAGATTATATACACTGTATGGACAGATGATTGTCATATTTCAAATGAGCATAAGGCAAATACTGTGACCAGGAAAATACATGAATATATTTAGCAGTAGCACGGTAGTACTATTTAACACATATCAACAGTCTATCAAATTTCTCTGAGCTCATTCCATTTGCATGTGTGAACAGAGGAGGAGCTGATTCAGCGCTCGTCTCTTTCAGATTGTGAGCTCTGGCTTCAGCCAAAGCTTTTGTCTCAAAGGATACTTGAAAAAGGTTCAAAAACTTAAGAGTATCAAAATATATTTGTATCACGGAAGCCTGCATCATCAACAGATTCCAGGTAACAGTTGTTGCACCATTTAGTCAATGAGAATCATTTAAATCAAAACAAAAGGACCAGATTATTATGTTTTCTTACATGACTGAGTCACATTGATCTCATTGATCAGTCTGGGAAACTGCAGACCAGAGAGGAGCCCCTCATTAATCCTGAACTAACTCAGTCGTGCTGACATTATGGTGAGAGGTGTTTGGACATCAGTAACAGTATCAGTAGCTCGTATCCATAGCAGCTGTGATGAAGTCAAGGCCTTAAAGTCAACATTACCTTATTAAGATCCGTCTGTTGCTGTTTGAACATTGTTCATCTCAACTGTTCCTGCTGCCTCTTCCTCTTCATCAATAGTCCTTCCATTTCTATCAAGAACAGGTGTTATGCAGTTGAAAATACCAGACTCAAATAATAACTAATGAACCGAAACAGACCAAAATAATGTGTGCATGCCATCATTTGACCTCAAACTGATACTGATAGTGTTGACAGCTCAGCTGCGTTGTGTCTGCATCTCGGTAATAATACAGCAATGAGCACATTTCTCAAACCTAGTGGAAGGTTTGAAGCTGAATTCAGAAAGAATAATAGTAAAAAAAAAAAAAAAATTGTTTGATTTGATATGTGTCTTCACAAAATCGAAAATACTTCAGTAGAAATGTAAGGAGTGGAAAGAAATGTGTATCTTGTGGTTGTGTATCCGGCAACAAATATTAGCATGTTGAGCCTGTGAGGTTACTGGCAATGATAACATATTTATTTGCAGATTTGGGGGGAGTTAATGCTCCAGTGAATCCAGCCAATGATAGCAATTTATCTTGCCAACTGAAGTCATATGTACCCGGTGCTCACGGTCTGCAGCTCACTCCCACCCTATCCATACCTCCTTTTTTTCTTCAAAAAAAGGAGAATATGCACAATCAATCATAAAGCTAAGCTCTGAATCTAAATGTGTTTTTGCTCCTTGCCATTTTTTAATGCATTATCAGTTCTAGAGACTGCTGACTTTCTATCACTGTTTTGTCGCTTTTTAAAAAATGTTTATTCAAAGGTTCAAGCTGTTGTGGTTCGGACTATCACCTTAAAGAGAAAATGTCCCCGTGTGTGCATTCCCCGATATTGTCCTCAGTCAGTTGGGATTAGTTCCAAATCCATCGCAACCTGATGTCGGATTAAATGCAGAAGAAAAATTAATGAGACATGAGAGTTCACTTGCGTTGATCAACTATCCACACTATGGTCTTTCTTCATAATCGTGTTCTATAAGATCGATTGATCTAGTCTCCAGCCAACACCACAGGGAATCCGTGATTTATACTTCATGGAAAAGATAGACAGAAAAAAATTAAGAAATGATGCAAATGAAAAATGGCAAAGCTTGCAGTATTAGCACTCATGTAATCTGGCCATTAATCCATTAATCTATTAATTCACTATGGATGGTTCTCTTTTGAAAGCAGAGGTCAAGAGGTTTAAGAGTTCCAAAATTATTGCGGAGCTACAGTATATAACTATCCATTACATAGTTATTTCCACCTAAAACATTAAGAAGTCTGCTCTGTCTTTCTTTCTGACCAACGATGCACTCTTTCAGCCATTATGCAAAATTTGTGTGGTAAACAAAGGAGCGGAGGGACGTGTGAAAAGGCCAGTTTTGATGTATTATCGGCTAATTTTGACGGTCTGATTTTGTAATTTCTAAATGTTTTCTTCTTTTTCCCCTTTCTTCTCTGAAATGAGCTGCATGATAAGTCATACGACATACCTGGTTCTCACAAAACCGAGGGACATAAACAACATGTCTCAGCATCAGGTCTGCCCATTACCTGCCGTTCATAATATTATTATGATGACAACAACAAATGTTTAGCGGCTCCCAAGTCCCAGAGTGGATTATTATCTCTGCACCTTTTAAAGCTGGTATCAAAAAGATATCTCACTCTCCCCTGTGGTACATCTCATGGTCATTCTCTTTTTGTGTGTTCTCTCAGTTTGCTGAAAGACGACCTGCTTCTCTCTCCTGTAACAGTGAGTTTGACCCCGCATGACTTACCAGGTGTTGGAAAAACAATTCTGGATTTTCTGCCTCTGTTGTATACTGTTGTGCACAACAAAAAGAAGTCCCTGTTTTCCTCCAAAATGGACTAATTAGGATTGCCATCCACCAGTCACACTGGGTTTTAATCTGCTCCTCGCAGTACAGAGGTTCTGCTTGACTCTACAGTTTGTTGACTGCCAGTGACTAAACTGCTGACATGGGATCAGGACATTAATAAGAATATCACTTCTGCTACGCTGGGTGCTCACATCTAAATGATGGCGTTCAAATTGTACATAGCGGGGTTTTTTCACACACACGCCGCTGGAGAGCGGAGCAATTTCAACACAAAAGTGGCTCGAGAGGAGGGTGTAGATTAGATAACTGCTGTCATTACAAAGGATCAGCAGTGCCACGCTGGACTCCAACTTATGCATTATAAACATTTGTTTAACACGCTGTCGTTCACTGCTTAACTGATATAATATGTTGAAATGAATTAGAAGAGCTGGCAGCATCACTGGTGTCCTCTTATTCCCATACACGGGAGAGCAACAAGATGAGAAGAATGTGACAAAGAGCATACAAAATGTCTTCTGCTGAATAAATGACAGCCTGTCCTGGAAGTGACATAGAGCTTCACACATACCAGGAGGCACAAACCATCAGTAGAGTGCAAAATGAACTGATGAAAACAGATGTTGTGTTGTGGGACTCTAAATTAAATTTTTTTGGGGGGGAGAAGGAGAGAAGGGTTGTATGGGGGGGGGGGGGGTAGGGGGGGTGCAGTGGAGAGGTTTGAATATGTGGGTGTACAAGCAATGAGCATGAATTGTGAATGAGCAAGAGTCTGAACTGAACACTTGCATAACAACATAGTTGGGAGAGAAATGCGGCTCGCAGGAGCTGAAAGGAAAGCGCAAGGTGTTTTTTTGAAGAGATTTTGTCGTCTTGTTCACATTAAAAGAACTCTGTGTGATTATGGTTTGCACATTAAGGGTGCTCATGAAATATTGAAGGTTGTTATGAGCACCATCCTCCATAGATACAGGAAGTTTTTAAATGTATAATATGCTCCTTTTTTTTTTTAAGGTTTGCAGATGTTTACGTAGCTAATTAAGCAAATTGATATAGCAGATTCCCTGAAGGTGTCCGGGGAAATCAGAAGTGATGCTGAACAAATGATGAGTGAAGTGCCGTAGTGTTTCTTCATGCAGGCTTTATCATCCTGGTAATTAACCATTAAAAGAGAGCTACTGTTAGTGCCTCAATTAATATGCACCAATATCCCTTGTAGTTAAAAAAGAAGCAGAAATCTAATTTCCTTTTTTTTTTTTTTTACTTTGGCGAAATAAAAGTTTCAGTATAACTGATTGTAGCATTTAAAGAAGTTGCATTATCATTTTTAAAAGGCTTATTCTGGCATGGTTTAATTTGAGCCCATGACATATTTTCCTTTGGTAAAACACAGAAGATACAGCTGGTGTTTTTGTCAGCATGTGCTAAACATGGCTGCTTTCTACCTGAAATACTAATGAACCAGTGTCTTGTGAAGTTTTGCTCTTTTCACGTTGATCTGTTGCATTTGGAGGAGAGATATCTTAGAGAAAGAAAAAAAAAAAAATAAAACTTACCATACTTTTTGGACTAAAGTTGCTCATAGTGTACGTTGCAATTGTCAAAAAAAATGCATCATGAACAACAAACATTTAATCTGGAAAGGATAGTTATTCTGTTTGAAAATGACCATCGCTGGCAATTTTGATCCATCGCAACACACCAGCACCACTGTGAAGTTTGATTTCTCATGACCAATTATCACTATATTCATACTTTTCTACCCTTTCTCTGCAACACTTCGACCATTAGATGGATTGTATTAAATGGGTGGAAGGAATGAAGACCACCCTTCCAAATCGCATGCACAGGAAGAACATGCAAACTCCGCACAGAAAGACAGATTCAAACAGAACCTGCTTTTCTTCTGAGACACCACTTCCACACCACACGACCCTGTAAAATCTACAGACAGTGCTCTTCTAACGTTTTGTGCCCTCCAGATATTTAGATAATGATTCATTTAGGGATACCATCAGGGAGGTGTCTAATTGGTCCCAAATCCATCCCACATGATGACAATGAACCCAAACATGCAGCCGGAGTGACAGAGAACTGTGTTCAGCCGCAAACGGAACAAAAAAGCCCTTGAACAGATGGACTGGTCCCTGCAGAGCACAGATCTCCACATCGTCACATCCGTCTGAGATGACATGGGGAGACAGGAGCAGCCGAGACGGCCTGAATCCACATAAGTATTGTAATGAGTTCATGCTTTAAACGACTAACCTGCAGAGGGCCTTGGAAAACTGTATAAATGTTCTGACTAAAACTGCTGCTGTTCTCAGGGCACATCATATTGACTAATTTGGTGGGGGGGTTTTTTGTTTTTGTTTTTGTATTTCGCTTCACAGAAATTTCCATCAACAATCAAGAATTATTTGTTTCTCATCCACCGGCCTCCTCCAAAATTTTGCGCAGTGATGTATTTCAGAAGAAAATCTGCGCAGTCACATTTTTTTTTTTTTATTGTGCCTTTGAATGGAAAAGTGTTCCGAGTCATGTTTTTAGGTTCATGGCAGTTCAGCTGCAGGGAATTTCGAAATACTTTCTGAAGTTGATTTAATTAAGTGTATAAGATGTCTGTGTTCTTACAGACCTACTTTAGCGGAGGTAGGAAACTCATGAGAGGCAAACTTCAAAAACAAATGGTCACATTTGAAGTAGCAGCATCTGAGGCGTCCCAGACTTTTAGGTCTCAGTATAGTTATAAGAAAAAAGAAGCACACCATGAAAAGCAATTTCTTTTCTTTTTTTTTTTTTACTTTTTTCCCTTTTTAACACATTCAGAAAAGCAACAGTTTGATCCTCTTTCAGTGATTGTTTACCCGGGTTACGTCTGGTTCCATTAAGGCCCAGGTGTCTTAGCAAGTTACAGACCACGATCCAACCTTCCCTTTATTTCTAAAATCCTATAAAAGTGGTTGCAAGATTGCCTTTCACTAACTCCTTTAGGAAGCCTTCTAACACCTTTCCTTAACCCCTTGACTTCTTCTTCTTCTTCTTCTTCTTCTTCTTCTTCTTCTTCTTCTTCTTCTTCTTCTTCTTCTTCTTCTTCTTCTTCTTCTTCTTCTTCTTCTTCTTCTTCTTCTTCTTCTTCTTCTTCTTCTTCTTCTTCTTCTTCTCCCAACACAGAAAGCACATGTTTCATGCTGGATCAATTTGAATCACTTGGGTACAGAAAAAAAAAAACCTGCCAGACACTGGACTATCCATCTGAAACCATGGAACAGATTCATCACTCACCTGGCTGGAATACAACAGCTCGGTATGCAGGCTGCATGGCCTGTGAAACATCTACTGTATGTGTCTTGACTTCCTTCCTCGTGTCTCAAGGCAGCTAATCACAGGTAATAACCGTCTCCTGCAGAGTTGAAAAAACACTTTTCCAGTGTTCACCATCTATTTATTGATTTTTCATCCCGAAGCTATGAATACAGGGAAATGTTACTCAAATTATCTTGTCCGTTCAGAGGCACACGTCTTCAAAATTTCACAGAAATATATAGAGCAGCTTTATAGTGAATTTAACTGGAGTCACGGCAAATTATGCAAAGCAGCCATAAAAGGTAAACACAACTTATTCATTATTCATGACCCATGGTAGTACTGCATATAATTTTTGCAGGGTTATTTGAGGAAAAGCTTTCTATGAAGCTTTGAAGTGACTTGTAGTGATCCACAGCATACATTTTCTTAGAGGGATATGCTTCTTCATCATAATCATCATCCTCTTTTCCTTTTGTCTGTTCTTTTCCAGCAGCATTGCACTTTAGCTGAGAGCGGGTACATAGAGTGTGTGTTGCCTCAGAGATGCCTACCCTCAAAGCATTTCTGCACGTTTTGTGAATCAATGATCACCAGGCTTTTGAGTAGCAATGTATATCAGATAGATTTCCCAGAGCAACACTCCGAGTAAATATATCTGCATTCATTGAGCTTTCGCTGCTCAATCGCATTGCTTTGGCTGCAGCACTACAAGATAGCTTGCACCCAGAGGGAGATACTGACAGACTCTGTAGGGCGTCTTGCTGACTGCTCAAGTGCCTTTATCTGTGCATATCCTAATGTCGGAGTGCTTCCACAGACTTTTATGTTAAAAAAAGAGATAATGTTCAAAGTGAATTTTTTCCCCCTCATGACTTAATTAGTGATAATTACTCCATAGAAGTGAATGTTTTCAAACTCATCCTGACTCTTCACTTATTCTTTCAGGTTTGCCGTGTCTTGAAAAACTTCATGAAATTGATTCCAGTTCTGTGAAACGGTTTTGTATTTGAATCTTTTGGCGTCGTTTAGCTCGGTCATTAGCAGCTCGGCTTTCATTCATGTTGCTGCGGATCTTTTTTGATCAGCTCCAAATACAAGCGTGATGTAATCATCTTTACATATTCCGTCTGGTGTCATTTGAAAGGAATGACTATTTCCTTCTGTATTTTCCGAACAGGGCAGAGCTTTACCTGAGTCTTCTCAGATTAGACGACCTCCAGACATCTACTGTCTGTCTGATGTTATTTGATGCTTAATCAATAGGCCAGTGTGAGGACAAATACAAGCCCAGTCGACCTTTATAATGTATACATAGTCTCACTTGTTTAATGGCTTTGCTTGTTCCAAGGTGCCTGCCAAAAAAGGGCGATGCCATCTGTTTTAAATTAGTACTGGCCAGGAAGGAAGCATTTGACAGTGTTGTTTAAATCAATCAGACACTAGATGGAAGGGATCTCATTACGATTATGCTGATCCAGAGAATCAATCATGACCAAGCAGATGTTTCTAAAATAATTTTTATTCCTCCTTTTTGGCTGCACCAAACCCGGGCATCTATCAGCTTTCCAACATTTGCTCAACATGAATAATCAGGAATTACTTTCTTTAAGTGCAGACCTACACAGAACATTCTTCACAGACAAAGTGTTCCTTTCTTATGTATCTTTTTACGTGATTACATGGCAGGGACAGCGCCGTTATAATGGATGTAATCTAATGGTTGCTCATGCATCACCACCTGTGATTGTCAATTAAAGGATGTAGATGGCATCCACTATTGTATTTCTAAAAATCAAATCAAATCTAATCAAACTTTATTTATAGAGCACTTTTCATACAATGAAGACTGTAACACAAAGTGCTTCACTGAAAAGAAAATGAAAAATAAAAACACATGCACGCACGCACACACGCACGCACGCACACACACACGCACACACACACACACACACACACACACACACACACACACACACACACACACACACACACACACACACACACACATACACACACACACACACCACCACCACCACCACCACCACCACCAACCCCAAATCTCCATAACAAAATATAAAAACTGCTGTAAGAATGGCCAGGCACTGATGATCCAGGAGAGAAAACACCATCCTATGTGGGCCGTCCACACCAAGAGGAGCCACAGCCTGCAGCTATGGGGGACCCCGCCACAGGGACCACCCTGACCCCGCCAGTCAGGAGCCCACATCACGGTCAGTGAACCACATTATTGCCGCTGTGGCCAGAACGATCCCCAGGACGAAGCCCCCCATAGGCACACCAGACTCAGCTCCCGATGCAGAGAGCCCATATGAGGAGACACTGGGATAAAATAAATAGGAGCTGATAAAGTGAATCAATAAATGAAAATAAAAGATAAGAAAATAAAAAGTAAAACTAATCAATTAATAAGAATAAATAAGTAGGAGCTTATAAAATGAATTCATAAATGAAATAAAGGATTAAGGTAAAACACTAAACATTAAACATTAGAAAGAAGAATAACAAGTAAGTCAAATCAGCTAATTAGTCAGCTAATTAAATGCTAAATTATAAAAGTGGGTTTTGAGCCTGTTTTTCAAAACACCAACAGTCTCTGTGGCCCTGAGGCCCTGCGGCAGGCTGTTCCACAAACGTGGGCCATAGTGACAGAACCTGTCCCCACCATTAGTTCTGGTCCTGACACTATGAACCCGTAACATTGATAACTAAAACCTCAGTTTTGTCCTTGTTGAGCTGGAGGAAGTTGTCTGCCATCTATGATTTTAAATCTAAAATACAGTTAAAAAAGGGCATCTAATGGCCCTGTGTCATATAAAAAGAAGAAAAGAAAAAAGGAATGAACTCAAAAGTCATAGTAGTTCATTTATATGTAAGTATAGTTTTCATTGTTTAAAAAAAGAACACTTCATTAAAATGGCTGATGTGGAATAGTGTTTTTCCAGTTTTGAACAACCTGGGCTGCTCAGAATTTTGAGACCAGAATAAAATACATGCACAAATCAGTCCTTTCAAAGTTAATTTCTACTTATTCAATAAAAAGTAAAGCTATAAACGTTTGTTTTTTTCTGACAGACTTCAACTCTTGGCCACAACCCTGTGTCTATATGTTTTGACACTAAACAGAAATGTGATATAAGATTTCATCCAACTGAACAAGCTTCTCTGTCCTGATGAGCCACTTTATTTTTTACACTTTGTTGCACATGTTTCTGTTTCCATTTGCCATCCAGTGACTTTGTGTGGCTGTATGCATGTGGATTTGTGTGCGTGTGTACAGCAACAATGTCTCAGTGGCAGTTTGAGTTTCCAAACTAGAGAATAACAACTTTGTAATTCCTGTGCGGTTTGAAGCCTGCTGAGTTGTCGTGTCCACATACTGGGCGAAGATTAAATAACAGAGACACCTCACTGTGAAATGGAATCCAAAAGAACAACAGCAACAAAACAAAAAAAAATACTAATGGCCGTAAAAATAGATACAGTAAAACTAAATCGAAACAGTGTCAACAGAAACCTCAACAGTACAAAACAGTAACGGTGTGGTACAAATGAGCTGCTTCTCAGACAGCACTGAAACGGCCTCACTCTTATTTTTATACTCTGTGTGTGTGCGTGCGTGTGTGTGTGTGTGTGTGTGTGTGTGTGTGTGTGTGTGTGTGTGTGTGTGTGTGTGTGTGTGTGTGTGTGTGTGTGTGTGTGTGTGTGTGTGTGTGTGTGTGTATGAGAGAGAGAGAGATTTGGGGGCAGGTGGGGATATTCTGCGTGGGGGCAATCAAGTGCAATCAAGTGAAACACCATGAATGTCTTTGAGCAGAGTCTGTCCGAAAGTCTCCATTTATGTGATTCATTGATTCTCTATGATGGCAGGCTTTTACTCGAGTAGCCGGTGCAGGTTGTGCGTTACTGTCAGGTTCCTAAATGATTTTGAACTGATACGCTGTCAGCTTAAATACACTTTGAATCAACCTGCACTTGATGCCTCCGCTGTATTATTTAAAGCAATACATTTGTTTTGTTGGATTCAAAATGCTTTTGCACAGTGTCATTTCTGCATGTTTAAACATCCTGCAGACGATTAGCTCCAATTGTTTCTGCTGAAATTTGAGACAAAGTAGCCCATCTTTGGATGTGGAGTATTCTTCACATGTGCACTTGGTGAGCCTTGGTTGCTCATGACCCCGTCAATGGTTCACTTCTTTTTCTTTCTTAGATTGCTTTTAGCAGAATCTGACCACTGTAGACCAGCAACACCCTGCAAGAGCTGAAGTTTTAGAGATGCACTGGACCAGTCCTCCATCCATCACAATCTGGCCCTTGTCAGACCCTCACTTTTTTCATGGTTTTTGCATGTAACACATCCATTTTGAGGACCGAAATCTTCACTTGCTGCCTATGAGCTAATATTCACATATTCACATGGTCATAATCTTATGGCTGATCAGTGTATGGAATTCCACCCTAATTCTCTCTATGCAATATCCAAAGCCCATAGGAAATATTTTCTATTTAATTGATAATGTCTAAACTGTATTTACTTGAATAGCTGAGCAGCAGCCCGGATTTGGATGTATTACTGACATAATAGTTTCAGTAAACTATTATCCAGACTACAAGTCCACATTGACCTGGTTACTGTCTTGATCATCTGCCACCTTCAGGAGCATAGAAAAGACCTGTGGTGCAAGAAACCCAAAGAAGTCTTTTGTGGGCAGAATGATCAAAAAACAGTAGACAAAAAATAAAGGACTTACAAAAGAGCAACAGAAATGTATTCCAGGAAAGTCAAACAGCAATCAAAATGTGGGGCAAAAAAACAGGCAGTTAGCCGGGCAGGAATAAAGGTCTATACATACTCCACAAGGACAGAGAATTCTGTTCACTCTTCCATTCTGAGAGACAAGAATAGCATCATGGTTTCCCCTTTGCAATCTCCTCGAGCTTGTTCTCAACAGATTATCTTTTTATTGCTAACTACTCTTTGAATGGTCAGTAATTTGATGTGTGTTTGGTTAAGCCATGTGGGGATTTCCAGGAGCTCTGCACTCAAATTTCTCCTGAAATATGAAATGGCCTGACCCAAATTACCTTTGTTCCTGCCACCTCAAGAAAACTGGCAAATTTCTTGTAAATTTCATGCAGAATATGCATCCATCCTGAAATAGGTACCTAAAGTGGGAACAGGAGAAAGGGGGAGAGGAGAACAAGACAAGAAGAGACTGAATGGAAATTTGAGCTGTTGGGAAATGAAAGCTCCCATAATTAAGACAAGGTTCCAGCACAAATTAAAGCAGGGGAAAAAATGTACACAGGACATCGGTTTGAACAGGATCAAAACCTGATTGAGACATGAAACACAAAAAGAACAAGCCTTGAAAATAAGACAAAAGTTAAGTAAAACACAACAGTTGCACCATCTATTGGTTGGTTCCCATAGGGCACTCACTCACTTACTGTCTATAGATGATTCATCTCAGCTGGGTAGGTAGCCCACAGTGTATTTATGAAAACAGATGCTTGCCGTGTCTGGAAATTTCTTGATCAAAGTGATGAGACCCGAAACAAAAACAAGCCCCAAAAATCTAAATAAGATTAAAGATACCACGTAGCTTTGTGGATCTGAGGGGAGTCCGCTGATAATTATTCTTCATGCACAAGTAGTTACGCAAATTATCATTAATTAAAAAAAATATTATGAATCATATAGAGATTCACAAATATAACAATTATTCCAAGCCACTACTTCACTGGAATTCAGTTGTCACTTGTCACTGTTATTTCGTCGACCCCCTGTGCAGCCCTACAAAGGTATTCAGTGTGATTCATACCAAAAACATTACCGCCAATGTAAAAGACTAAGCCCAAAATGCATGACACAAGATTAAAGCAGAGTCCTTCCAGCTGCCAAAGTCACGCACGCACCCACGCACGCACGCACGCACGCACGCACGCACGCACGCACGCACGCACGCACGCACGCACACACACACACACACACACACACACACACATTTCCACACCATACAGATAGATTGCAGTGGCTTCCATTCATATCCTTGCAGCTCTGCTCCAAGCTTTGTACCTCTGATATGTGTTTAAATAGATTTCAGTTGCCCCCCCCGACACACACACACACACACACACACACACACACACACACACACACACACACACACACACACACACACACACACACACACACACACACACACACACACACACACACACACACACACCCACACACACACACACACACACACACTTCTTTCTCACAAAATTCTGTTGAAGGGTAATGACTTTTACCATGTGGACCGTGAAGTAAACAAATAAGCAAACAAAACAAAAAGACAAATGTGAAACCTGACCATAATAACTAAGTTTAACAAAAATAATAACACACACACACACACACACACACACACACACACACACACACACACACACACACACACACACACACACACACACACACACGCACACACACACACGCACACACACACACATACAAACGGCCACTTTTGATAAAACTAGCATAAATCTCGGCAGAAGAGGAATTTCTGAGCCGATACTCTTGAAAGTGATAAGATTAGGGCCACATCTCAGGTCATCTTGGCATTCTGTTCCATAGTTCTTGGGGAGGACTGACTAAAAGCAGCCTCTCCAGATTTTAAATCCATTTCTGAAACAACAATATTTCCCACACTACATGATCAGAGAAGCATGCGGCTGATAAACAGAAAGCAAGGGGAAAATGTTTGACGGAGGCAGGTCATTCTGTGTTTTATTAACCAGAAGTGGAGTCTTATAGTAAAGTCAGGGGGATTAAAAGGGCTGGTGTAAAGGCCGAAGCACGGGAGTGATGGGCTCAGCACTTTATGATGTAGTCTGTTCAGCCGTCTGGCAGTCTCCTGGGTAATGCCACAGACGAGAGCATTCCAGCAATCTTGGAATCCATCGACTATAAGTCAGAGGAGTTGGCCTCTGGGGACAGTGACCATTACTTTGGGGGCACGGGTGTAGCCACAATATATTAAGATAACTGATGCTAAGTATGTGGGGCAGGACTTCAACATGTGTCTATAAACAGATAGCTGCATATGAATGCACATAAATATTGTGTAGTTCGGCGAAAAATGCCTTTGTGTTTTGACATTTATGCCAAGAGTAGTAGGTTTGTGCTTCAAATCTGAACCATTGGAGAGCTTCGAAGCATTCCATTCCTTTACCCATGTCCACCAGTCTCCATTGCTTTTGTGAGGGAAAAAAAGCAAAAGATAAGTTTACATAATAGAATAGATAATAACTGCAACTTTACATAATCATCATGAGACGGTCAGACAAATCACATTTCTGACCTCTACACACACTGTCTACTTGCAGGCAGGCAGCCACAGCCTGCTTATACTACAATGTTAGGACAACAAAAACCCCAGAAATATTCATACTTTCCTGACAGATTTTCATGTTTTTCTTTAAAGATCTTAGCATTTGAATAATCTTATATGATGGCCACATTGCCCGCACAAAGAAAAACAAAATAATAATTCAGAGCGGCTTAAAGGTTTTGGACTTCTCATGCTCATTGCCAACATTGCAGTCAGTCATCCTTTCAGTACATAACCACTATTGTTCTGACATTATACACTAGGGGGGCTTTTATATTCAGAGGCCTCAACAATTCATAGACTGGAGGATGTCATCTTGCGATACACTAACAGTACAAGACTGTAGCATCCTCTGGGAAGGGAAAACTTCACTGACTGGAATATGTGATCTACATGCCTGATGATTTACGATGACAGGTGTACTGTGGTCAGTTCTTTGCTGCTACTCTCTTAGAAAATATTTCAAAACTTCTTCTCACGCTACGTTGGAGGATCAACCTTTGATTGGAGCTGATGGGTGAAGGACCTCTTCTTTCTTTTGGGGCCTTAGGGCCATTTTCCGCTCTGTGAGACAGGTAGAGCAGTGAAGAGCAGTGATTTATAAGGTGCTGTAGCTATAATTAAGTTATTGCCAAAGGGTGCAGTGTCGAGTGGAAGATTCTCCTGAAGCCTGCTCTGCCGCAGATATTTTTTGCCTTTACTGTAGCACAGAGTAGCTCTCAAATTTAAGTTTTGTATATGGAAAAAAAACAACTTGTTCGATAAACTGATCAAAAACATACATTTCATTGTAATGTGATATTAAAATGAAAGTGAATTTATAGATCAAAGACATTACATAGATAGAGATGGTTAGCTCAAACTTTATGTAGTTTACTAAAGGTTAGTTATGATATGATTAATATGGTTACAAAGGTAAGTTCATTAAGTTTGAAATGGGTACGCTATAATCACAGTGCAATTTAGACTCTTATCAAAGTGACCCCCGTCTGCTGAAGTATTCTGACGGCACGGGAGATAAAAGCGACCTCCCTCTAACAGTGATTAGGCCACTTAGACCAGCCAAAACAGATTATTAAATGTATTTTTTAAATCTAGGTGTAGCAAGGCTGCGTATTAATGGATTACAAGTGACATTCAAGTTTTTTAATCAAAGATCTGAGAGATTCAAAGAACCACAGTAGCAATTCTACAGCAAAACAGCAGGTTGCCATGTGGGCTGACCAGCAGGCACCAAACCACTAAAGCTGGAATTAGCTAAAAGCTAATTTCTCCTCTTTCCCTGATTCTTCTCTATAGTGTGTGTGTGTGTGTGTGTGTGTGTGTGTGTGTGTGTGTGTGTGTGTGTGTGTGTGTGTGTGTGTGTGTGTGTGTGTGTGTGTGTGTGTGTGTGTTTGTTTGTTTGTTTGTTTGTTTGTTTGTTTATTATTTTGTTGTTAAACTTAATTAATATGGTCAGGTTTCACATGTATCTTTTGCTTGCTTATTTTTTTAGATTTGTAAGAAGGAAATGAAAATAATCAGGGGTGTGACAGGAGTATTCTACACAATTAGTATTATTATTATTATTATTATTATCATTATCATTATCATTATCATTATCATTATCATTATCATTATTTGTCTCATTCTAAGTCGAAATGTGTTTATGATAAGAAGGTACTCACCTATAACGAATGGGTTGATATGTTTATCTGGTAAACGTGTACCTAAGATGTAAATTTGTTGATGGGATGATGTTTTGTGGAATCAATAATAAGAATAAAAATAAGAATAAGAAGGAATAAGAATTTTAGTTTGAAAGTAGAATTCGGGTGGGAGTAAGCAGCCTGTTTACATTCCACCAACTGCCCCTTTCACCATTCATTCATCTTTTCCTCCATCTGCACAGTGACGTGCAACATGTGATGTGACAGATAAGCCACTGAATCTTCCAAAGTCAGATTTACAAATACATGAATCCACTCTGAAGAGCCAGCATCTGTTGCGGGGGCCCGTGACCTCACTTGGCTCTCTGCTCTCTCACCCTGCTTAAGCAAAGAGGTGCTCCTCCATCTTGGACTGAGTGGGATGTGGGCCCACGTTGCCCTCCCATGTGGCTTGTCCAGGGAGAGTAGAGGATTTAGTGTGTTCTTTTTTCACGGGTTTTTGGACATGCTTTTCTGGGCCTTCACTCCAGACCTGTCCAGTTTACCAGTTACGTCCGACTGGGAGGAGGCTCCGAGGTCGGCTCGGGCTCTGCTGGAGAGATTACAGCTCGGGTCTGGTCGTTGCGCTCTATAATGCTGCCGTGACCCCCATTTATACTGAGCATGAAAGAGCAACAAAGATGGATGATAGATAGATATCAATTTGCCATGACATTGCCAGCTTGTGCACTGAATACTTATTGTATTCAATTTTCTACATATAGTACATATTCGACTTAAATTTATATGAGCACAGATAAAGTTATTTGTGAATTGCTTTCTTTATATGCCATTATAATTCTACTACCACTCTCAATAATCCGTTGACTTATACATTTAAGAAAATGTATAGATGTCAGAAAAATGTTAAATGTGAGGTTTTTTCTATGAATTCAAGTATTTAATTACTTCTCTTTCATTTGTTTTTCAAAATATGTTCAATTGCATTTGGAATTACCCATCAAAATAATAGTCTTGATTAAATTCAATATTTTATCATTTCAATTTTTTTATTGGAGTGATTCTATAATCTTGTAAGCCTTAAAAACAGCTGAAAGAAGAATACATTTGATCTCTGCTTTTGATCATTTGATCATTTGATCAAAAAGTATTAACCTGTATGCTAAACACTGCCCCCAACAGTGATGCAGATGTATCGGCTGTGTCATTCCTTGCTTTTTCATCGTAGATTTCTGTCAGATTTGTCAGCAACAAACACTCATTGACAGATTTTTACAGGTTTATAATAAAACGGTCCACAAACATTATATTGGTGACAAAGAGTGAGAATGTAAAATATGTTCAACTCACTGAGATTGCAGATTATATGGCTCATGTCAATATACAGCAGGTGACTGGTCTCTTCTCTCTTTGAACTGGAAATAGGCTTATTAAAAACAAAAATGAATGAAGGTGATCATTGTTTGCTGTAAGATGTTCCTCCTACATGCATGTAGTGAGCAGCTTTACATAATTCTGCCCCAAATGGTCAATTAGCTAATTGCCTGGTAGCTTATTGGCTGGCACATGCTGTCATTAGAAGTATTTATAGCAACAGTATGGCAAACCTGATGTCATATATTCACTGGATACCTCAAAAACCACCGGGATAGTGCTTAATGCTAACTTAATAAGGCACAGCCATGCTTTTTTGACAGTTGGTTGTTCAATGTCAAGACACCTGCCAACACGCTCTCTCCCTGGGAGCTCAGATCCAGACCAGCAGGAGCTGCCGAGGTCTTTTCACACACCTGCTGTCCTGTCCTCTTCGGTGTAGGCTGCTGTTTGGATCACAACCACGTACTATAATTTTATTTTGTTGTTCTTCTTTAGAGAAGCGTCATTCAGATTTGGAAAGCTTGGCAAGCATTGCACCAACCTAACAGGTTTTGGTCTGAAGGGTCTTTTAAGTAAATTCATGTGACTGTGTTGAATGAGATTTTTGTGAGTGGGCCCAGTTAGGTTTGGTATTTTATCATTTTCTAAAAGGCAAACATATACAAGCTAATTTGACATTTATATTCAAACATTTCCTGGGAGTAAATGTATAACAATGTAAAACAGAATTTACTCTATAGGCTATTTTATCTTCCTAAAATCTCAAAGAAAATCTTTCTTCAATTATGCACAGTATCTCCCAGCACATTTATTTCTATTTTAAAGCCATGAACTTGCCTGTATTTTGGTTCAGTCTCAACATTCCCATCAAACAGATTTTTCCTTGCAGCTGGTTGTAGTTAACTGGAAGCTCTACGCCTACATTTGCTGAGAACCAGAAACCTCGTTGTATACAGAGAAAACTGTTGGCCAACATAATTTACTAAAAGAACTTTACAAAAACTGTGTTAATGCACCAGCGTTTTGCTTAAAGTTGCAGTTGCTGCCTTCAAGGCACTCGCACAGCCAGTCAAGGCAAAGCACTTAATTCACACATTATTATTTAAAATGCCCTTTCCCTGAGACCGAGCAGGATTTGTGTTATGTAATAATGGTATTATCTCATCGAGAAGCAAAGGAAAGGTCTTGAACCTAATCTCGAGGGCACAGCAGGTAAGCAGGTCCTCGGGGAGAAGTCCTTATGTGACGCACGTAGATACGTCTTTCTGACCAGACATGGGCAAACCTTTCACCCTCGTTACATCCTCATCATCAATGCCTGATCTGCTGTTGGTCATTCAAAGCTATGAGGGGAAACATTAGCATACTATATTTTTATCCGTCTATAGCTGAGCTTTTAACCCAGTAGCAGTGCATCGTGTTTTCAACAAGATGCTCTGTCATCTCAATTGATTGCATCATGGAGGTTTTGATTTGTCGAGGAGGATGGGAAAAAATGCACATATTCAAATTCACCATAGTCTGTCTGCTGACCTGTGATTTTTATATTGATATAAACAATTTTGCACTTGGGTGTAGTGCATGTCGATGCACCATAGAAGCCTTCGTGGTTTTTTTCTTTCAATGCATGAATCTGCTGCATTTTCAGAGCAAAACTTACAGGGTTTTCAGGGTTATGATCCCCAAGAGGTTAAAAAATTGGTGTGATTGGAGGTTTGCAGGTTTGATTGCCACTGTGCGTAACTGAACAAAACCCTTCACATAAATGATCGATACAGAGAAATCAGTTCCCTCAGAAGGGTTAATGAAGCATTCTTTCTTTTTTGAGCTTGTAATAGACTTGTTCTTTAGCAGTTTATGACAAACTGAATGGCAGTGATTGGTCAGGTGTTTCACACTGAAACTTTTGTTGAAAAAACAAAATGACATGAACATACGAATAAGCTCGCAAAATAACTGGCAACATTTGTTAAATTTCTCTTAATTTTCTGAAAACACTATGCTGATTGCACATACTTTGGGACTCTGTACACTCAGTCAGATGTTCTTTGTTACAAAAGGCTGCTTTGACTGAGAAATACAGTAAAAACTGCAGGCACACATGTTAAAATGAAGAATGTGATGGATATTTTTTTCCGAACTTTTACATTTTATTAAACTTTACTAGATTTTTTGAAAGAGTAATTTCTCTAGTTTTGAAAATGAAAAAAAATAATATTGACGTATTTTTTTTTTTTTTAAACATAGTTTTGTTTACTTCCGGGAGTTTTATTTACTTCCTCTACCCGGAGCACCAGCATGTGCAGCGTCTCTCGATGCAGCACTGTGACTACAGAGCAGCACGTTACCAAGTGGGATGATATAAAGGCAGAAAGTTTCACTTTAAAAGTTACCTCATGGCTGATTGAGAAAGTGAGTCATTAATGAGCTTTACATTGTCAAGCAGAATTTAACGCCACAGTAGTAATTCTTCAGCAAAACGGCAGGATGGCATGTTGGCTGCAAGCACCAGCAGCCCCCAAACCACTAAAGCTGGAGGAAAAACTTGCAGGTAAAATATTAATTTCTAATCTTTCTCTCTTTCCCTGATTCTCCTCTATACTGTGTGTGTGTGTGTGTGTGTGTGTGTGTTACAGTATATTATTGCCACTTTGTTCATTCATTTCTAGAAATATTCAAATTAAAGTCGTGGACCTGCATTGGAACAAAATCCAAACTTATGGTAGACGTTTATGTTTATTTTTATATATACATACACACACACACACACACACACACACACACACACACACACACACGAACAAAACCCAGAGAAACACAATGAGGAGGTGTACTGCAAAGTAAATTTTGTGTTTTTATAGACACAAAGTTATTTTGGCTTCGTTTTGAAATTTAAACTATGGCGGTGCACCATAGTTTGGGTGCTTTGTTCAAAATCCTGAAGTCCAAAGTCACAATGTTTGCAGGACCCGTCTATTGCAGTCACCAATAATTTCCAGGATTTAACAAAAACTCAGCATGGTCACTCCAAGCAACAATTTTCTCTTTTTCTACGTTAGCGCTATGTTCAAAACCTTCAGTATATTGATATTCCCAAATCATCACCATGCCTGTGGTGTTTTGTCCTTTGCTTTTAAATTGTTCCACATTTTTGTCAGCATTTTTCTTCATTTATCTCCAGTCTTGGCTTATTGTAGCCCTGCCTGCTCTGGGAGATTGTTTCCTCTCTGTCACATTTCTGCTTTTCTTTTCTGCTCCTACTCAAAGTTCTGTTGTTCTTTCTGATGATGTAATCTTGGTGGTTTCTTGATCAAATATATTGATCTTAAAACAATGTCATTGTGAATGCATTTGAGCACGGGATTATTGGTTTCCACTTGATCATGTAATTTGATTTGATGTGGATCAAATGAAACTGGTAATTTATTGTTGAATAGGATCCAATTGAGCTGTTGTGACACTTCCTTTCTTCACTTTGTTGTTGTCTGACTCCGCAGGTGGTAACTGGGCCGGACTGAGGCTGAACATAGTCAACAACAGGTAAGAACAACAGATTGTATAAGAATTGCACTGTAATATTGAAAATGATTATTTCTGTAGTGTACGGGCGAGAAAATAAAAAATTTTGCAACACTTTAGTGTCCCTTAATCTCAGTGTAAATGCACTCCAAATGAAAATCACTTCACTAATTCCACAGGTTTTCCTTCTATGTACTTATAGTTATTGCTTAAGCTGAAAATCCATCTTATCCCCCCCCCCCCCCCCGAACTATGCAGCTGGTAAAGTAATGGAATATACTCTTTTTATTTTCTCCCACTTTTTTTTGCAATGGACATTGAGGAGTAAAATGAGTTTGCTCCAGTTTTTATGGGGATTTCTGTAAGATTTTAAAAGGCTGATAATTAGTCAAATCAGTCTTGGTGATAATATTTACTGCTGTGGAAAACACTGAAGCAGACTGGAAGAATGACTGATGAAAACATTGGAGAGACTCTAGGACCAGACTGTAGGATGAGGTCGTGGAGGGAGAGTTTAGAGGCTCTGAAAAGCAGAATGGTCTTTTTTTACAATGAGATACAAAGAGTTTAGATCTTTGTAAAAGGTTGTGCTGATGACTGTGTGAAAGCAATGGAGGAAATACACAAAAGACAGTGTTGGACACAACTTAAAACCTTTAACTTCATCGCTGTGAATTGATGGCACTAAACATTGAACCACTGAGTCACCCAGAAAATAATGCCATGTGAAAAATGTCATTTTTACTGAGCTCACGCAGGATTCATACTTGACTTCAAATCTTTTTATTCTCTCTTTTTTTTTAAAGAACACAGTTAATTCCACTGGATGATCCCCGAGATAATTACTCTTCACACATTTAAAAATAGTAAAACAACTATTAACTACTGTCACATGAATTGCATGCCGGCGAGCCATTTGCCCAGTAAATTCATTAGTTAATCACAAATATTTACCTCAGTTTAATTTGTTGTTTTTCTTAATTCAAATCTATCCGGAGCAGGGCTCCTCACTGACAAGCACATTCATCATAGTTTTTCCCTCCATTTGCAATAACCACGAAAACAAGAGATAAACAGTGTTTTTATAAATGAAAGAGCGGATTTATCTGTGGCGTAGTGGGTGGACGGCTGATATAAGGATTAACAGCATGACGTGTTTTGACAGAAAAATGAGTAAAGAGTGGTGGAAATGTGTTAACAGTTTGAAAAAGGCAAAAAAAATAATTAATCGCAGATTAATACTGCCACCATGCCAAATGTGATAGTGTGATAACTGAAATGAAGCAAATATTATTGATCAAAAATAACTGCTGCTGCTTTGGAGAATAAAGCATTTGTAGCAATATGGGATTATGAATGTTGGATTTTTGGATGAATCTCAGTTTGACCTTTGAACTTGGGTCTTAATTGTTTTTGACAAAAAGGTTTGAGGTCATTTATTTTTGGTAGCCATGGGTCGATTTGTTTTGCAGAAAAATAGACCGTGGGCCTTAATGAAGGAGTTCAGTGCAACCTAAAATCTTGACTTCCTTTTTGTTCCAGTTGTTCATCTGCTGCTCTTTTTCTCCCCTCAATAGCTGGAGATGCCACCTCCACCTCCATGTCAGAACCTAAACATTGATTGATTGATTGATTGATTGATTGATTGATTGATTGATTGATTGATTTTTTTAAATCTGCATTCAGGCTCTGTTGAGGAAAGGGTTTTATATGGATGTATGCATTTAATGGGTTAACAGAAGTACATAAGTAGAAGTTAAAACATGTATTGCAAATAGGATCCATCTATTGTATATACATGTTTACTGCTTGTGTGACTCTTGTGTTTCAAGACTGCAGAGTTATTTTGCAAACAGGGTAGTTTGGCTTTCAGAATAGACTTGCAGCAGACAGGTGGAGAAGGAATGCAGTGTTAAGGGATCAAACGCAGACTCGAGTCGCCATTTTGCCTTTAAAATTGTGTTTATCAACAGAGCGTCCAAATGTGTCCTTTTGAAAAAGAGCCATCTCACCATGTACGGAATGTCAGATGCATATTAACGAGGAAAAGAAGACGTGTTTTTCAGTCTGTATCGTGATCTGACGCGGGGGGGGGGGGGGTTCTGTCTGTGCGAGAATGAATCAAGCTTTTTGCTGACTGCATCAAGCTCTTCATATCCCTTGAGTGTCTGTTTGCCAACTCTACTCCATGATGACCTGGAGAAATAATGGAGAAAATTATGGCACAGCGACACCATCCGGCCCAGACCACAACTGTCAGTTGTTGACGCGACAGCTCTCAAGCTTTTCACACGATGTGACGTCCTGGCTCTTTCTGATTTGCTTTCTTTGATCTTTGGCCTTTCTATGTGCCAGCTTCAAGTGATGTATTTTTCTTTGGCATTGCAGCCAGCTATGACTGTAGCTGCTGTTCCCCATCGTCTTAGCGATACTTTCATAAATGACCCAGTTGTGGTATCCACTGCCCTGGTCACTATAAGGCACCATGTGTCTCAGCAGAAACTTGGGCGCTGACGTCAATGTTCTTTTCCATAGATTATTTGGAAAATTGGAAAAACTGAAACTTGGACCGGCACATTCTCTTCAATAAAAACACGGAATGCACCGATGATGTTTACTTATTATGTATGATGTATTTTCCTGCTACCCCACTGTCCTGGATCTCATTCACGATGCATGGCTGTTGACACTACAAAACCAATATGGTCAAATGAACGGGCCGTATATGATTTACAGTGTGCCCAATGTCTCAGTATCATAGAATGCACTTCAGCAGATCATTTCTTTGATCATTTTAGGACATATATTTAGTGTAATTCTATTGATCTACAGAATGACTGCGCTCCGTACGACTCAGTCTACAGGAGTAAATTCTCGGCTCCATATTGATGGGTGAGATTTTTATTATTATTTTTGCCTCAGTCATTTCCTGCCAGCTGCCAGTCTCCTTAGCAATTAATTGTATTCCATTTGTGTTGAAACATTGTGTCTGGGAAGGAGACGAGAGACACAGCAGTTGGGATCAGCAACATCTTCTGACAGTGATGCCTTTGAAGTTGCATAGTCCTCTAAAATAATTATGAAAAGAAAGGAACAGAAACCTGGTGTACATGCTGCTACATCTCAAAGATAACATGAGGTGAACCTGATACATTCATCTGTTGGAGGATTATCTGTCTCACCTTAATAACTTTTAACTGCTTTTGAGTCGAACAAGATCACTTTTGTTGTATCGGAGTCTTAAAATGCTTCATCTGACTCTTGCAACCCCACAAAAAATTATCTTATTGTGTATTTTTCAGTGCTTTAAAATATTATCTGCTGCTTGCCAGGAGCATTATATGCATATTTCTGGGCAGCAATTTAATAGAGTGAGAGTTTCAAAAAACATTGATCGAATGTGTAGATGGTTAAACCTGCCCTACCACAATGACCAGCAGGGGTCAATTTTTAAAGACCATGAAAAGTGAACTTCTTAAGTTGTTCAGCACTTCTTAAGTTCATTTCTTATGCTGTGATTTGTAAGGGTTTCAGTAAATCTGATGGGAGCAATGGAAGAGCTGAGATGGAAGGAATATCTGTACGGAAACATTTCACAAAGATGGGACGTTCATCTTGTTTATGTCATGAAGGAAACAAGCAGTCATTTTAACAGAAAACATTTGCTAATACTTAACCAAATTAGGCAGTGTTATTTCATAAATAAAACAAAAGCACCAAGTGTTAACATTATTATCCCATCCAGAAATATCTAGCACCCTCGTGTGAGGATAACCTTTCGATGTGTGGTTGCCTATGATTTTTATTTTCTCTGAACACCCCAGATTAGTCTGCTGTGATCGCAGACTTGCTCAAACATGACAGTGGGAATGGCTGTGGCTCGGTTGCCAGAGTGTTTGTCCTTCGATCGGGATGTTGAAGTGTTCTTGAGCAAAACCCAGGACCCCCAAACTTGTCCCAGTGGACGTGGCATCCACGTCAATCGGTCTTTAGGGCAATGGTGGCCTTGAGGTTCAAGGTGTGGACTTGAGGCAAGACCCTTGATCCTCACCAACTCCCTCGAGGGCCGTATGTGGCTGCATCTCTTCATTAGGACTCGTCAATGCCGGGACAAAAAGTGATTTCCCCTAGGGGAATAATAAAGTACGATTGGTGTACAATGTATGGCGAACTTTTTTGCCAAAAGTTGAAGTCTTTTGAAGTCAAAGCAACAGACAGTACTTCTCCTCTAGTCAAGAAAGAATCAAGTAAATTTTTTTTTTCAACATGTTTAAATCTCATCCTAACCTCATAACAGACAAACTTTGTGCCAATTATGTGATCTCTGATTCCTAAAGAGTCAAAAAGAGTCCTGGAACCCAAGCAATCACTCCTTTACAACACATTTTGAGAACCTTATAGAACTCGATCTAATGTGCAGTTTGCCTCCAAATGTGTGTTACCCCAAGTACAACCTCACCCCATCCATGGGCACCCTACATCCTGAAACAGGAGTGAAAAACGTATTAAGTTAGAAAGTTTTAATTTATCATAATAAAAACATGCTGCATTTTGTAAATGCACCCACTCACACAGCGACTGTGAGCTCTTTCCAACAAGGAGGGAAAGTGAGAGGACGTTTTTTTTTTTTTAGCAATTCTATTGAGTTTCAAATTGGCTGGTGATAAAACACATCAGCCCACCAGCAAAGGCAATCGAGAAGACGTGAGTGTGGTAACGACAATACTGTCTCGTGTGCAGGGAATTGTTTTTGCTTGATCTACAGGGTATGTATACAGTATTTGATTTAGATACTAATTTGTTTAATCTGCAGCTTTTCTAAAGCAGTTCTTATTATCATAAGAAAAAAACAACCATATATTCATAAATTCAAATGCTAATACACTGAAACGTTTGATTTCATCATGCTTCAAGATGTGCATTTATTGAACTGCTTTTCAACCAAAGGAAAATAAATCAAAGGCTTGAGTGTATAGTTTTTAAAAGTGGCAAGAAACATCGTGTTTTGTAAAATTAAGGTAAAACAAACACATACAAATATCCTTAAAGCTGCACTAAGGAGGAATAAAGAAAAGCTAATTGTGAAGAGCAATTTCTTTAGCTGATTTAAAGCATTATAGTGAATTGAATTACCAGTCAGTGGATAATTTTTTCAAGTTTTTTGTGTGTTATTTGAGACAATCAAAGCCATTATTCTTAAAGTTAAGCACAACAGTGCAGTCCCCCCCCCCCCCCTCTTTTCTCAACACAAAGCTCATTACCCAAAGCTTTTCTTCGTCGCTCTCTTTGCCTCCATCCTCTGGCTTACTTTACGTTTCTGCACCACAGCTCATCTTGTTCGACGCAGCCAATTTAAAAGCAGCTTAATCCTGGAGAGAATACTGTTTCTCCTTCCAGTTGCACTCTGTAATTGATGTCTGGCAAGATCTAATGTAATGTGCAACTTTTGTGTGATTGACACTACACAGGTGTGCTCCTTCAACAGCGGGTGGATGCAAAAAGCACAAAGCCCCCCCCCCCCACCCCATCTTCATGCCCACTGTCTGCTTGGAGATTAAAACCACTTGTCAAGTGTGCAATACCAAATGCTGCCTGATTGTATTTGAAATCAACATGCAAATCAGCAACGTACTTGTTGTCCTTTATTTATTTATTTTTCATCAACACATTATTTGGAACGGCCTTGATTGGCCACAAGGGTGTAGCTGTTGACTTTGTGTTTGGAAATTAAAACTTGTGAAATGCCAAGTCAAGATGACTAACAGAAAAAAAAAAAACACACACACAAAAAAAAACACTGAGGCATTAAGTGGGACACGTAGCCTGAGGGTATAATTTTATAAGCACAGTTAACCTACTGGGATTTAATACGGGCGGCTGCGCATATACCAAGCCGCATAATTTGGGTTTACCACACGACCCCACGTGTTTTATGTTGGCAAGAATCAACGCTGATATCAAATTCATACCTTATACACACATCCTGGTTTCCTCTTTGATGCAGCTATATTTTGATATACAATTCCAATACAGTGTTTATAGATAAGGTTTGCTAATGTTTCTCAAAATACTTGACATGAAGAAAAAAACTCTTAATCCAAACGCTGGTGTCTTTGTCAGAAACATCTGCAGTTTTTCTCTCTTGCCTTCTCTCACCGCCGATGCCACCGGGCACTGCTCCATCTGCTCCTCGTGTTCGAGGCCCAGCAATGATCCCAGACAGCATGAACTCCTCTGGACTCGCTGTTCTACATTCAGCCACTTGTCAGGTCGGCTTAAATGCACAATCAAAAAATCCTGAAACCGCTCTGCCCTCTGCCTCCATCTGTGGAATACACTATATCGAGGACCTTGTACTTCAGATAAACTCTATCTAACAACGGCAAAACAACACGTCTGGTTGTTGACCTCTGTCAGTTGAGGCACACCTCTCATCTATCTGGTTTGGTTTCCTGGACTCTTCCTTAGAACTGAAGGCCTGTTTGACCGCATCACATACATACTTAAGGGACCGGTCAACTCATTACTATCAAACTACACAGTCTGTCACATCACGATTAAACCCTTCCAGGTGACGCATCAATTTGTACAGTATAGATAGTGTGTGTGTGTGTGTATATATATAATGATAGTTACTATTTAATGTGATGTGTATACGGCCAATGTTAGCTCCATTTACAGTAATGTTAGCAAGAGTTGTCCGTCTTCTGACTGCAAGACTTCTTCATTCATTTTACTCACAAAAATTTTTTTATTATTATTATTTTTTTTTTTTACCAAGATCAAGTTTGGCACTTGGTTTGATTGTTATCAGTCTGTTCAAGTGTCATCATCATACTGCATGTCTGTTTTACAGAAGGGGGATCAAAGTGGCCCAGTAGGCTGGTATCGGTGAAACACAATTGTGAAACGGAAAGCACTAAAAACGGCTTGGATTCTGAACATCATGAGGCTTAACTACATGTAATTGCTTATCAAAAAGGAGCCGCATGGTGGCCCAGGGGTTAGATCTCTCACAAGGAGTCTTTCTGTATGCATGTTCTCCTCGTGCACCAATTGTCTCAGGGTGTGGATGTGATGTCTATAGAGTCTCTCTCTCTCTCTCTCTCTCTCTCTCTCTCTCTCTCTCTCTCTCTCTCTCTCTCTCTCTCTCTCTCTCTCTCTCTCTCTCTCTCTCTCTCTCTCTCTCTCTCCCCCCCCTCCCCCCCATATGTGCTTGTAGGTTTTTCCCCAGTTACTCCAGCTTCCTCCCATATTGTCTGTCTATCCATTTGTCCCTTTATATTTACTCTGTGAATTGATGACCTGTCCGCAGTGTCCCCTCACTTTTTGCCCACAGTCAGTCCGGAGCTGTGACTCTAACTTGGTTGGATGGGATCTAGGTATTCCTGACATCATGAACAAAATACAGTCGAACAAGGTTGTGGCACCACAGATGGATATTTTCTCGTCAAATACCATTTCTTTTAGCCTCCTTTGCGTCTGTCACATATTCTTTGCCAAGTGGCTTCTATAGAGGGATCCATGTTACAAATGTGTAACAACAATGACAATTGAATAGATTCAATAAAAGCAAAATTCACAGGATGTTGAATTTCCCTACGCTTTGACTACTGCCTGATGTCACACAAACAACTTAAAAGACTCTTGTAGTGCTACTACACTTGAATACAGACCTGTGTTTTGCCTTGCCAGAACTCTGTGTCTCAAAAGTCCAAAGTGGTTTTTCAGTGTATGACATGTATAATAAATGTACAACATATACAGAATCACATTTGTGACACACTGGAGCTACACTAACAATGAGTATTCTTCTATTTGAGGAATAACTAAATACCGAGGATTTATGCGACGGCGAACTCAAGCTTACCCAAGCGCCAGCACAACACAAGCATTCCGCAGTGAAGAGTGGCTCTTCTGATAACAACCCAAAGGTGCTGCAGGCTCACAATGGCAGCCTGGAGAACATTTTATTGGGCTATTTGTACACACAAGTTAGATAGTTGGATAGTTTTTGTCTGTCTATTTACCCATCCGGATGTTTCCTTCCTGTAGTTATCTTGTGAACATCTTTTTCTTGTTTGCCTTTTTGAAATTGCCTCTATAATTTGAGAATAATGGTCATGAAAAACTATGATCACACAACACAGTGTTGGGAAAAGTTTGACACGAACTGAACTCTCAAAGCGATTACAGCCTTCTTTAACAAGTTTGCCCGAACATTTAAACCTCTAGTTTTCACCTTTTTTTGTTGAGTGCTTGTTCCTCCTTTCTAAGCCCTCAAGCTGGTGAGGTACCTCACTCCATTGTCACTCATCTTGATGAGTTTCCTCAAAACAGCATCCAGCCTGCGGCGGCGGAGGCACTCTGAATCTATACTAGACAGTTCTTTTAAAAGAGGCAAGAGGCATGTGGAGTGATTCTTTTTTCCCATGTTCTAATAGTCTGTCTCCATCTCTCTGCTTTGCTTATACTTCTATGTCATTGTGTTTCATATTTTAATGGTATTCAATTATATCATATTCCAAATTTTAAAAAAAACTGAAAATATATGAGTTAAGTAAAATAAATGTTCATGGTAGATGTTGATATTTAAGCAGCTACAGTGCATTTCCAGCTTTAAAAATAAGTTTGGCTCTAAATATAATCTCAACATTTACATTACACTGAATCTTTTATTATGCATGTGTTTGGTTAGGTCACCAGAGTCAGCGCACTTCTTTTTAGCCGAGAGTTGTATATGAACTAATCTGACTTAATGGGATCTCGGGGCAGAATTTACAGTCACAGGTCACATTCCCTTAAGGTTGGTTCGAGTTGGACGGAAACTCTCCTTGTCATCTGGGGTCCCGTTCGCTGTATCATCAGTGTAAATCCTGTTAGTGAATGTGCATACGGAGCCTCGAATGATGATTTAATCCTACACTAAGTGTTCCTCGATGATGCTTTGAGCCCCAGTATGAATGTGAAATTATCCCTCAACGCTCTCTCGAATCAGGCCCCATGCCAAACATCTATGTGGCAAGACTGTGTTTCCACACACTCACCACAATATGTGTGTTTGGGCAGATGCTGCGAGTGTGCCCATGAATAATACACCGCATTTCTAATGACTCCAGTGCTTCTGGCTCGAGAGCTGTTTGTGTTGCAGTGGGCGGTCTTCAGTCAACCAGTCCAGCACAGGAATCATACAGAATTTTAAAAGCTTTGCCCTATTGTCTGGCTGCTACAACAGAAAATCAGAGCATGGGGGGGACTAAAGTATTTTCTCTTGTTGGGGTTTGTCGTTACCTGAGATAACCTTTTCCCTCATTCCACCTTCTTTACCTGTTTCACCACCACAGTGGATTATGTAAGGCACCTGCTGCTCAAATGACCTTTAGCTTTATCGCTATCCGTTACTGTGTTAAATTGCTCATTAGTGCATACATGTGAACTTATCTTGCTCCACCTAAAAGTTAAACCCCAAACTTGGACTGTAACTGTCAGTCAGAAGAAAACAAGTTGAGTCTTTACAGGTGTTCTCCAGATATCACGAGAAGGAAAATGTGTTTTAGGTGTTTGTATAAAATGCAAGTGATTGAAATAGTATCCAAGCATTAACCGGATTAAAAAGTGTTGCAAGCTGTGTAATGCAGCAGGTAATGTACATTTTCAGAAGCATTTACTTGTAAATAAATGCTGAAGCTGCATGTGATGCCAACTGTGCCTGGTCTTTTCATTTCCTACTGCTGAGAAAGGCAAAATGAGCGATCCCTACAGCTAACCAAGCTTTTCTACTTTCAATGAGATTGAGAACAATAATAATTGCGATCGGTAATTAAGCAGTTATCCAGTCTAAAGCTTCGCTTCGCAACTTCACATTCACCTCGACAGTTTATGTTCAAATTATGTTGCTATAGTTACTTTATGGGGAGGGAGCGGGGTCCTGTGCAAGTCTTATTGTCTTGGCTTGCTTTGGGGAAGAAACTGTTGTTGAGTCTTGTAGAATTTGCATAATGCAGAGCCCCTGTTTAAGATTGTTACAGTATAAATAAAAGGTCTATGAAATGGAGAAATTCAATGAATTTCATATTCAATGTTCATATTTCTGGACCATGCATTTATTATTATTATTATTATTATGATGATGATGATGATGATTATGTTTGCCTACTTGCTTACATTGAATGTCAAAGTGTGCAAAGTAGATAATAGATAAATGGAAAACTATATTTTCAGCCAAACACAACACTTTAAAGCTTTGTATTAGTTTGAAAATGTAAATGTCACAAAGGCTAATGATGGTATGCAGACAAAACTTAAGACCATAATATATGTTGGTTCCAGAGACTTACTTTGGCTTTCACCTCCGACGAGTAGCACCCCTCACCAATGTCATTTGTCACCAACGGATCAGCTGTTTGACATCAATATATATATTATTAATGAACTGAGGAAGTGAAAGTATTGTGGTTTTGTGTTGTATTGTGTGTTATGCTGGTAAGGGAGCTTTAAGCAGTTTAAAGCTTAGAACTCTTCTACTGTATCTCTCTGTCGTACCTGAAGCATACCCATATATGTCTCATATACTCATATGTGTCTCATATACTCATATGTGAGAGAGTGATAATACACTAAAGAGTCTAAATTCAATTGACAGGTGTATTAAATGTAAGTTGATTTCAAAAGGAAGGAAGACTTGTCACCATTGTTTGATATTCCTTTTTATTAATTTATTGATTCTGACAATGATGCATAATTTCCCTCCTTGGACATAACCAAACCCAAGAACTTGTTAAAATCTCACAGCACTTATATTTACATCAGTGTACAGTAGCTTTAAAGTCCCTCAGAGGTGGTGTGTAAGCTGTCATTTACAAAAACAAAAAGTAGCTGAAAAAAGGAAACATTGAATACAACAAATCACTTTGTTGTTTTGTTATTGTTCAACCCAAGAAAGCTTTTAAACACAGAAACAGCAGATGAAACATAATGTAATTTTTTTTAATGACATTTTAAAGACAGCATTTGTATCCACTAATATTGGCGTAATGGGAGCAGTGACAAATGCATCATTAATATTTTTCACGATCTTTTGATGTTGATGAAGCTTTCACAAAGAAATGCAGTTTCTTTATTGCTTGACCTGATTTCAAACTATAAAACCTCATTAGTAATACAACAAATAGCCATAAAATGCTGTTTTGTTCCTTTTATAAAATACAACTCTCATCCAGCTACAAATGCATTCTATGAAAATGCAATATACGCAGCAGTATAAGGTAATTTCGCTTTAAATTGGTGTCATAGGACAGGTACTGTTCATACGCTTTGAATTTAAAGGGGAGTTGTACTATTTTTTTTGCATCTTTTATGAGATTTAATCATATTATCCTCCTGTCAGTGATTGCTGCTTATTCTGAATGCATACCAAGAGGAGTAATATCTCTAACTGATTTACTAACCATTGGCAAAATGAAGGTGAGATGAGCTGTGCAGCAATCTCTGGTGGTCGTGATTGAATGTTATGGTGAGAGAAATCGCGTTTTCCCATTTCTTCATTTTCCCCATTGCCATAGAACAATGTATTACCTCATTATAACATACTTGTGAATTTGTATGATTTCTGTAGGTGGATTCGGTGATTATACAACCCATAGCATGGATTACCATTGCAAATATTCTATAAAAATGGTTTGAGCTCTCCGCGGAGGGAATGTATCAGCTGCAGTCCATCAGAGATACATCATGTTTATCCCCGTGGGAAATTTGGAATAGTAAGTGTACTGGAGGAAATCAGTGCCCACAAAGGACTTAAACATCATACAGATATGAGGGGAATCCAAAGACTTCAGGAATAGAAAAGGAGCATCTGGCGAACAAGGAAACTGGCAACAGGTGAAAAGCGGTATGCAAAAGTGCATTTATCTGGGTGATTGTTTTGCTGGTTGGATGCCCTGAAAAGACAGACGATTGTGAAATGATTTAAAAAAAAAATCAAGTCATTCCACAATCTACAATAGAGAAAATGTTGAGTATTTTCAATTTCAGCTCTTAACAGTCTCTCAAGGGTCAGAAACAAGGCTCCCGACCCAAAAAAAGAGATGATGGCTGAAAGTCGAGTCGCTGCTCCTCTGTATTGCAAGGAGCCAGTGAGGTTGTTTGGTCAATGGACTGAGATGCCCTACGTTCACTTTCTGTCACAGGTGTAGCAGGCATGGCCAACTGTGTGGATGCCCGTTGTCATCCCAGGAGCCCCTCGGCAGATTATAACTAGCAGTCGCAATGGGAGCTCCTCGGGTTCCCACAGAGGAGCTGCTTTGCATTAGAGGGCTACTTTGCACTCCCTATTAACATTGCAACCCCATATGGGGGAAGCTGGGAAGAAAATGGATAGGTGAATATATGTATGGAATCACTTAAACACAAGCCATCTATGAACAAAAATGTTGATATTGGTACTTCTAGAAAGTGACTCATTGGATGCAAACATCCACAAATACAAGTTAAAGATGTATCATGCAAAACATGTCATATGAATACATTAGAAAAACAAAACTTTCTTCATCATTGTCAAAGATGATTGTAAACTGTTTTGCTAAATTTCCACTTGATCACGTTAACCGAACACAGAGTTTGACAACAGCATAAATCACTGTAGACATTTTAAGATACAAAACTATGATTTCAATACAGGAAGATAATCATAGAAGATGAATATTGAATATTGTATGTATGTATGTGGGGATACAGTCAAGTATAGATCTACTTTGTGTGAATATATTTTTTATATAAAATACAAATGTATTTATGTGTATGCAAAGAGTTTATATATGGATCTATGTTATGTTGATTATGTTGTTTTGTGATTACATCACAATGGGAGAAACTCTGAAAATGGTGTCGTTTTTATGTTGGGACACTCGTGGGTGCTGTCTTTCGTTTTTGCAATCAAACCACACATGCATCAGAGAAATGAGAATCAGAAATTGGAATCAAAAGTGTGATAATCGTTCCAAGCTAACTACTTTCCTTAACCTGACAACTGCCAATATAAGGTCATTTTGAACTCAGGGCTTTCTACCTTGATAATAGCTCAGCTCAGAAAAAACGCTATAGTGTTGTTTTTTTGATTTGTGTTTACATTTTTTAACAATAGTCTTTCTATGTACTTTTTTTCCGAGCAATCAGACTTTGTTCTGTTAATGCAAGATGACAACATGAACAACTTATATTTCAGTCTGTGGGAACCAACAGGTCAACGGTGAGTACATAGTTAGCGAAAAGGAGCTAAAAGTGACAAATTTAAGTTTCTTCTCAATTAGAATTTCACAGCATGACAAGAACCTGCTTTCATCATTACTACAATGTGAACCTTTTTATCACAGATTTATTTGCTCAAGGAAATTTCAAGGACAAACACATCTGATTGAATAACTTCATGAGCATTTTGTTGTTGTTTGCTGATGCTATTGTTTGTGGAATGTAATTCTTAAATTGTGTATACAATGCTCAATTTCAGTGTTGGTTGTGGAGGATTTGCATGAATTTATATTATGCCCCATGAAGGTTTTAACATTACTGAGCTAGGAGGGATTGACCTTGAAGTTATTGGTTGCAATCATCAGCCACTGCTGTTGCTCAAACCTCGGCTGAGATTATTTTGGAAGATTACAATTCCTGCACTGATGTGTTTGTCAGTATTCAACGTGGAGATGTGTTTTTGTTCAGCATCATTGGATGGTTGAGGAGCGTTTTAGATACTTGCTAAAATACCTCAAATACATGTTATGACTGTAAACAAGTTGAACTTGTCACTAGATGATTCAAAGAAAAGTAAGAGAGAAAAGAGCAAAACTAATTTCTGATACTTTTACTTTGGTTTTTTGGCTTTTTTTTTTTTTCATTTTTGGCATAATGCTCTGAACATTGATTTAAAGAACATTTTTAGAGAGGTTTTTGAAAGAAAAATCTCTTATGATTGTTAACCGCTCACAGACTTTGACAGTGTGTGAACCCAACTACACTCTCATTTTTTTTTTTTGCAAGATGTCAGAAGTTATAAAAAAAGCTTCTTTTTTACATCCCCTGTTATATGATTTCTTATGTCTTTTGAGAACACTAAATAGAGCTGTCAGAAAATTGAAGGGAGTTGGTGGGAGAGTATTTATCTGAAAGGTAGCAAATTGCTACCTTTGGCCCTCAATAGGATCTGAGTCACAGGCCATTACCACAGAGGCTGATGTAAGGATTTGGAGCCAGAGGGCGGGGCTAAACACATGAGCGCTATTGATAGAAAACACACCTCTGTACATTTGGATTGCACTTAACGAATTGTGGTTTCATTGATGATAGTCATTACGCATTTTTGCATTGTGTTTGACGTATTTGACTCAGAACAGATGTGGATCAGTGGACAGAGTGGGTCGTCTTCCAATGTTGATGTTGCAATTCGATAGCCAATCTCACAAGTGTTGCAGGGCAAAACACACCGAATGTGTGTGTGGGAAAGACCCTTTATTGGTCATTGCAGAGGAATACATAATTTCAACCCCACTGATTAAATCATATTTTAGGGTTTCAATATATTGGAATTCATTTGAATAAGCTTGTTACATGTATTTACAATCTGCTGCATAAACGAAATAAAAGACCAAAACTTCACATATTCAACCATTTGTAGCACACAAAATCATCAATTGCCAGATAAGTAAAGTCAAAAAACATAGCAACAGCTTCACAATAAATGCTCATAAATATAATATAAAGATTAATTGTTCTTGAGCTTAATTTCTTCTCCCTCTTTGATGTATGTGATGATCAGCATGCTTGTGTCTTTTCTGGACAGCAGTAATAAAGCTGCGTGGTTGGAGGTGGCCATGTTTCTCTTTTGTTATTGTCACGTGAATGTTGTAAACTGTTGTAACGGCTAACTATATCCAAGGTTAGACCCACTATTGCCAATATGCATCAAAGCACAGTACCCTGTACCTCAACACAACCATGATCAAAATCTGTTTAATATGAAAAAAAAAAAAAAAATCAAAACAAAGAAAAACACCATAAGTCTGATCTTTCATCCTCCCAGCTGTTTATGTTGATCCCCACCCTACTTCATGGGTCTATAAACCCATCACCTCCTTTCCCTCCTTCATAAATACTTGGGCCACGAGAGAGCATGGCTGTAATGAAATGTAACTTAAGATTGTGATAAGAATGACCTATGGAGCCATTTGTGAAGTCCTTACCAAGCTAATCATTTTTGTGGACATTGTGGGGAATGTTCAATTTAAATTATAGTTATAATAAAGGTATTCACTGAGGTTGCATTTAAAGGCGTTGGTGCAGCAGATTAGAATTATATTGAAACACCCAGCAATTCATTTTTGTCCTCTGTGGGGGGACATGAGCCTGAGACCTCTAAATCAAGCACGATTTATGCTAACTAATTGAGTCTTACTGTACTGTAAAGAGGGGAGTCTTGGCTCCGTAGTGATGAATCAATAGTGAGGTTGTAGCTCACAGAGGATAACTGGCCTTTATTTAAAGAGGAATGAAGTGCAGATAACACATTTATGCTGATTGGTGTGGGAAGTAATCAACTTTGAGTGTATACCATATTTCTGCTCATCATCATAAAATTGTGTTTAAAGAGAAATAATTTAATAGCAGTTTTACTTTTGTGCCTCATGTTGCTCCTGACTAATATGTTGTACGAACTCTGTGTTTCTTATCTAACCAAGTTTGGATTCAGCGGATAGCAATGCAGCTATAGATCATAAAATAAGAGTTAGTAAAAGTTTATATTGTGGAGGCGGAGAAAGAGGAGACGGACGAAAGGAGTCGAGTCGCTTTTCTTTATTGCCTCCAACAGCAATAACAGTTCACCTGTTGAAAAACCAACCCCCTGTGTCACCGCTCTTCCCCTTAGAACCCCTCCCCACTACCAACACACCACACTACGTCACTGACACCCCCCCCACCCCCCGAACAATCAGAATGGACCTCTGTCCACAGCTCAGAGGTGAACTGGGAGCCTCTGTCCGAAGTGACGTTCAATGGCGTGCCGAACCGTGCCACCCAGGTGGCCATGAAAGCGCGAGCCACCTCAGCCGACGTCGTTGAAGACAGCGGGACCACCTCCGGCCACCTCGTGGTCCCGTCCACCATGGTGAGGAGGTGCGTAAAGCCTTGGGAGGGAGGCAGCGGACCCACCAAATCCAGATGCACATGATGAAACCTCCTATCAGGAACCAGGAACGGCTCCAAGGGGGCTTTGGTGTGACGCTGTACCTTGGACGGCTGACACGCCACACAGGAGGCTGCCCAGCTCCTGACGTCCTTCTTGAGGCCCGGCCAGACAAACTTTGCCCCCACCAGCTTCACTGATGCTCTCACGCCTGGATGCGATAGGGCATGAACAGCATCAAAAACCTGCCGTCTCCAGCCAGCCGGTACCATGGGGCGGGGCTGACCTATAGACACGTCACAGAGGAGTGTGGCACCATTGTCGTGGAATACCAAATCCTGCAGCTGTAGACCTGTGGCGGCTGTCCTAAAATAAATAGCTTTTTATTAAATTTTATGGTTTATGGAGTAAATCATGGAGTATATCAGTGTTGACTTGACAAGGAACATGAACGACATACTCGTGTTTTATTATATGACAAATTATATGTTTTATTATATGACAAAAAAAAAAATTATGGGTTTCCCCAAAGCACAATGTTTAAGCCAGTTTTTCGGTTGCAACCTGGAAATATGATAGAAAATTTATATATTTTGTATTAACATATATATTGGTTTCATTTGTAATTTTAAATATATTGTTTTTCTTAAATAATAGTAAATGTATTCTGTGCAACAGCAGACAGTAGCATGTTTTATGGCTGTCGAAAGTTGTTGTGTGTAGAATGTGGATTGTAATGGAATAAAACCTCAGTTGCTGGCTGCTGTGGAAATTAAAAAAATTAATAAAAATTCAGCTCCGGGGCAAAACAACTTGCCAAACGAAGAAAAAGTTGTGCCTTTTTGGGAGTGCAACATTTGCAGACATCCGTAGTGGCTAATTATCAATTATTCTGTGATATTCAAACTCAATTTGTCCAAATGTGTTCATTTCACGAATTACAAAATGCTCTCCATTTGCACAGATTGTGATATAAAGCAATTATTGAATTGGTTTGTGTCTAACTTCAAATTAATTTAAAGTTGTCCATGAGTAGACCATATGTCCTGTATCGTAATATTTAAAAACGTGGAAAATGGTCTGCCAGAATATTTCACTTGCCATTACGACACTTGTTCATTTATTTTTATGCAAGCATTAATTTCACAGTTGTGATAATTAATAAACACTCTGCAGATAATGAGCCTTATGAGAGCCATAAAAGCAGACATTGCAATAGAACAGAGGTGTTCAATAACTTTGCTTTCATACCTGCCGTTATGTTGACCCAGTTTTGGGATGGAGGAATGAGTATGTCAGACTGTGAATACCACATTTGGTCAGGTGGCATCAAGACCTGCCTGAACAGGTGGTCTTGGTGCAGCTGCAGCTTCTCTCTGGTGAAGCAACTGCATCAGGGTATACACCACATAAAAAAAAAAAAAAAAATACCCACAAGATATTTACAGACATTTTAGGCCCACAAACAACCTGTAGACTTAACTTTTGTATTCATGTGTTTCATCAGTACAAAACTGTTTTTGCGAGAATTTGTTTATCTTGTGCATTAAAAATATTATTTTAAAAAAATGGGCTTGGTTGACTCAATTAGCCTTTGCTAATGTCAAAGAATAGAGTATTCAGTTTATTACTTCATGTGATGTAACTCAGCTGTAATAAAACCGGTGCTGCATTTGACTAAAACTGCATATTTGCACATTATTCATCTCGAAAAAGGAAAGATGAAGGCAGAATCCTGTCAAATTATGTTATTGTGCTAATTTACTCTAAGGAATGCAGAGGTGAAAAGAATACAAAAATATTCTACTCAAGTGAAAGTAAAATGACTTTATTTTGCTTTGTAACATACAAACAATATGATATGATACACGGGCAGCAAACACCCGGGACGACATTTACAAATCCTTACAGTACAATAAAGACCCAAAGACCCAAAGAAAGACCCAAAGAAGACCAACCTCCAGTATGAGGCAATATCAGCATATTTTTGAAGACAAAACTATGACATTCTTTGACATGAAATTGTGCTTCACCTGTCAAATAATAGTGTATCGATCTCCAAGCCCATTGCAAGGACTGAACTGTTGTGCTGCAATGCACCATGGGAGTTTGGTTTCTGTTGGGACTATAAATGCCGTTACTGTGGGTTGTATTAGTCTTGCAGTGTCGTCAGTGTTTGTGTTCTGTACTTTTAACAGGTTGTCATATAATGTTGTGCTTATTCTCCGGCAAACGTTTTTTTTTTTTTGCTTGACATATGAGTATATTCAGAGTACATTTTTCTTAATCCATTAATGTATATATTAAATTGGTTGTTCTGTAATGAATTATATTGAAATTGTAGTATAGTATACTACTCTCATTAAAACATACAAGTGGAAATTGAGGTACTGGGTTTCTAAGTGACTTTAAAAAGTACAAGTACACAAAATACTATGAATGATATTTGATACCTTCCACATGTGAAGGGATGTTATGTTAGTTGTACATTTCATTTTTTCTTTACTGCTGTGTGAGTTTCTGCAGGCTGCTTCAGACGTTGACGAGAAAGTCTGTTACTTTGTGGAAGTGAACAATATTTCAGCTTATTTATACACACGTCCTCGATGACAGAGGTTGTCATCGCCTTTTTGGCACTTCTTTCCCTGCCAGTTTCATTTGTCACAGAGAATCTTCTATCTCACGGCTCAGGGCATACATTTTTATGTTCCTCATTTACTTTTCTGGAAATGCTCGCTGTGAAGGTATTGCACTGAGTTTCAGTGTTGATTACCACTTCATAACAGCCAGCAGTGCTAAAGCACTGATTTATTTGGCAACATTCAATAAATGTCTGAAAAGAGAAAGAAGATTAACACAGTTCCAAGATTTTTGATTGAGATACAATTGGTGCCATAAACCGATACTGGTGTGACTCAGTAAAGAATGAAGGTGCTTCAGTTATATGATGAAATCTTCTCCTTTTTCGTATTACATGCTATTTTTTTGCTAAATCACTACATTCTGCTAGTTTGTGTTTGAATAAATCTTATAACAGGGATCCAAAAGGTGGATTAAAGGTTGTGTGAGGTTTTCTTTGCAGGTTGGTGGCCAATGTATTATAATGACAAAACAAATGTCAAACCACAATAATTTTCTCCTTAAGATTTCCACTGTACTTATCCCACCTGACTGGATTCAAATCAATTTATTCCTTCATCTTTTAGTGGTACTTTTAAAATTCTTTACACCTTTTCTTGCTCCAATATTCCCCAGCACCACCTGTTGCATTTCCACTCTCCTCTCTTCATTTTACACTTTCCTTAATCCTTTAGGAAGTTTAAAAAGCTTTTCTTTGAGGAACGCTCGCATACATGAGAACTCAAACCCAAACGTGTGTATTGTTGATTACAGTAGCTCGCGCCGAACACCATAATGTCACGAGAAGGCAATGAGCTGAGGAGTAACTTTCAACCTCATTTAAACTATAAATGGACAGGTGGAGGGTTGGAAGCAGCTCTCTGCCAACATGATGAGATGGTTTTGACACGGGTACATTTCGGTCCTGGGTAACACAAACAAGCAATCTGGTGTTTGTCAGAGTGGCAGAATGTGTTTGTCTTACAGCTTCTGCAGATCTTAGCTTTAGATAAAAGCTAAGGGCCTGCTGCATTAGCAGTGTTTACTGAGGAGGGTATGTGGAGATTTCAGGAAATTTACCTCTGATTATTTGTAGTTGCTTAAAAAGAATGTAGAAAACAAACAAGCCCTCAACATGATGGCGGATATTATACAACTGTAGTAAAAAATGTGAAACCACCACAGGGTAAATTTTTGGGGGATGGGAAATCGGCCAGAACGGTCCGAACCAACAGATTCTGTAACTCAAAATGCCACGGAGGTTATGACTGGTCATAAAAGTGCATCACAGGTTTCTGTGGAAAAGGGGGATTGCGCAATATCAGGCAGGCAGGTCGTCATAATGTCTTGAGTGATTGGTTTACGGTATAAAAGCGCCATTGCCCTCATCTCCTGTGTTTTATTTTTCATTTTTATCATTCATTTCTGGTGAAAAGGTTGAAATCCTCCAGTGTTTGCCGTCTCACTTTTGTGGATCCTCCACAATAACTGAATTGAATCTGTGTTTGGTAAAGGAACATGTGCATTTTATAATGTGGTTTAGTGAAAAGCTTTCAGGTTCAACAACACCACCGACTGCTTTACTCTTTTCTTTGTATGTAAACGTTGAGTGCTCAGGTCATCGTTTGATGAGCGTGCCGTACAGACCAAGCATAAAAATTTACAATTTAATTTTCCATCGCAGACATTGAAGTGTTTTGGGAATTCAGCAACCTGCAGTCACTGTTATGTCTTTTCTTTTCTTCTTTCTGGTTGTAAATACGCAAAATGCTAGTAGCTTAGTGTGTATTTTTTGTGGTGTCTGAAATGCATGATGACCTGCAAGTGACCATAAATTCTACATTTTCTTTCAAACTAATAATTATAAGTTGATTACAATTGCATGATATTGGATTCAATTGTTAGGCTAAACACTTTCACTTTGAAAATATAATGAACTACATACAAAACACGCTAAACCAAAACATTGTACTCATTAAAGTAGTACATGTTTCCAAACAAATGTGTAGTGCTTTGAGTAAGTGATGTTTTGGTATTTATTATGCAAATAATACATATAGTGGGACAGTGGTACTCAAGGGTTCAAGGTTACTTTATTTTGTGCACAGTGTTCTGCATAAAAAATAAGGTCAAAATAGATTTGAAGAAACAATAAAAGTAGTCTCTGACATAAACCTGTAGCCAATTGTTTTCAGGAATCCAGTTATAAATGTTTTTGATTCTTTAGCGAGCAAGTTGGATTTGTGTGATTCTGGTCAGGATAAAGTGTTTCCAGCATGTTTCATCATGTGTAACTGACACACAAGATTGTTTATTGACACTAACTTTGAGGTATTAGAATACGGGTAAATAACACTCAGGTCTGGTATTCCAAACGATGACCATTTAAGTATTAACAAAATGTTGCATTTGTCAGATCTTAACATGAGCGTTTTTCCTCACAAGAAATATTACTACCTATTATTCTCAAGTTAGAAACTCATGGATACTGATTTGCTGCTTTTGCACTTCTCACAAGTTATTACTACAAGAACAAAATAATGCAAAGCAAAATGTCACTGTTTAGTGCAGCCACTGGCTCTACCTATTATTAATTTTGTCCCTTTTATGTACAATTTCCCTTTATGAGCCTAATCTGCATGAGAGTGCGAAAGCAAACAAAACAAAAAGAGGAGGGGGAAAAAACAAAAAGACAAAAAGATGGAGAAGTAGTCCTCACCTGCAGTGTGCACTCCTGTTTTATTTATGAAGGCTCTGCCAGGCTCGATGGAGACAAATTACCTTTTAACAATGTGAAATAGAATTTTGTTTACAAGGCTGCGCTTCTCCTTGCTTTTTCAAATGAGATTTTTCACAGCCTCCTCATTTGTATCTCGCAGCATTATCGTCTCAATCTTTCAAAACCAATCAGTCTCAAGGAAAAAAAAGGACAGAAAAAAAGAGAAGAATGAATCACTGCTGTTCATAAAACAAGCCATTAGGTGTATTTATGAATTCACACCACATCAGCTACAGACACCCCCCCCGCTCCTCTGTCCTCCCCCCACCCGATCCTCCTTCAAACCACCCCTCACTTAACTCATTTGGTGACATATCCTCCACATTTTTATTGAAAGCCCTATACCATCTGTAGCACGGTGGCATGGCCTTCTGTGTGGGGCTGCGCTTGCAGAGATTTTGGAAATGCTTACGCAGTGTGAGCAGAGACGGGTGGCAAAACAAAAAAAGAGGACGGTTCGGAAATACACTCGACAAAAACACAGCTGTTTCAGAACACCCCAGAGCTCCCGTGAACAACTATTTCTAAGCCTGGGATCCATTTCATAGATTATCAGCATGTGATACTGAGGTTAACCAAGCAAAGCATATAGCCACTGTTTGCACAATAGGGTGGTGGGGGTTCGCAGACAAAACCAACATCTGTTAAGGCCCCTATTTTTTTTTTGCATGCTTTCTGTACTACTGATACTTTAAATCATTGTTTTGTTTGGAAGCCAATGTTTTTTTTTCCGAAGCAACTGCTTTTCATCCTATTTTGTTTTATGGTGTTGCATTTACATTTGTGCTACTTAAAAAAAAATAATCCATTCGAGCCCAGAATGAATTGTGGCCTGTATCGTCCAATCAAACAGACGAGCTGCTGTCGCTCACATGCAGTTCAAACTGTCTGGATACACTAAACATCCCAGTTTGTGGTGTATTGGTAGCAAAAGAGGAAACCGCATAATAGTGGATAGGTAGTCATAACTTCACGGATTGCCAGTGTGTGCCGCTGCTTATGAGTCAACACAAACTTACACAAGATTTCCAAATTTTATTGACTACATAAGCAGGTGTACTGAACCCTCGTTTTGGCCTGTATGAAGCTCCCAGACTTTTAACAACTTCAACAAGAAAGCCGCCGAAGTTGAAATACATTTATCAGACTTCTCATTTCAAAATGTTTTATAACATTTTTGTAACATTTATTTGGGTTGTCCAGCAAAAAAAAAAAAAAAAAAATGAAAGTTGGAAGTGATAGGCCATCGAGCTGCTTTCAGAATCTTTATCATTCTAAAAGATGACATTTCATTACAATAAATGTAATGTTTCATCATAAAGAGAGGCCCAAAGATCGCATCTGCATGGCTTTATTGGAGAAGCTGACAGTGATGAATTGAATCAAAATTAGAAATGACAAATTGATTTGTCATTGTCAATTTACATGATTCAGTTTACACAAATTGATTTGAGCTTGGCTTCATGCATGGGAGGAGGCATGGCAAGTTTTTGTTCCTATTGATTGCAGTAGAGTTCTTCAACTTCTCCATCTTAAAATTCATAAAGTAAAAGGTTTTGAGAACATTTGAAGAAGAAAGATCGTCTCCGATTGATCTGATGGATGGCGTGGGCCGCCTGCATTTTAATTGCTGCATTTGGTTCAGGTTAAAGTTTAAACGCGGGACAGGACGAGTTGTTCACCAGAAAAAAAACAAGCCGGCTTGCATAATCAGAATGCAAAGGATTTACGCCATGTGTGCTATAGCTGCTCTGAGTTTAAACCATTGTGCAGAATGACATGTGATGCAACTCGCCATCAAGAATTAATATTTTCCTTATCCAAGACAATCCATATGGGGAACCTGGAGAAATAATCTGGAGACCCCGGTGAACAATGAGATTATCCACTGCAGACATGTTCTCACTTCACAAGTACAAGATGATTCAGGGCCTTGGTGGACACTGGCGGCGTGGGAGCTTAAGGCTTAAAGCTGCTTGGATTTCCTAATCAGTCATCCCGACGACAACAACTTTATGCATCCCATAGTTATGAATCTAAATGATTTATTGCAAGTTCTGTTTAAGGGACATGATGTGTCCTATCTGCTGCTGCCAATAATGTAGTCTATGGCTTCCCCACTCAGAAAAAAAAACCCTTTACAGACGAAATAAACTGACAGAAAATGTGTTTACTGCTCTTACAACACAGCAGCCCTTTCAAAGGAGAGTGATATAACGACAGCACAGCCACATCCAGACCAGTCCCTCTCATTGCTGTACTCTTTGTGAGGAATGAATACAGGTACACCATTACAAGCTCGACATAGCAATGCCCCTGTGCATTTTTTTTTTTTAAATAACAAAAAAACCTTGATGATAGGTGCCTCGTAGAAGTGGACCAACATGTATTCCAATGCTTTCTGTCTGTCAGCAGAGAGGAGATAACATGTAGTTTCTTCACCACCATGCGCGCTAATGTGCCCACTATAGTGCTGCCAAACCTGCTGTGGATAGAACATCAAGATGGAAGAGGTAGCCATAAACAGCAGCCCCGCGCCCTCTCCTCGTCCAGCAATAAAATGAAAACCTAAAAACACGGCTTTCTTTTTTATCTTGGCTTGAGTCAGCAGGGGCAAGAGGTTGCAGAGGTGAATTGAAGTCATCAAAAAATACAGAGAATATAGCACTTTGCTTTGTTACCCATGTGGGCTGAATGATTGATGTGTTGCTGTGATAATGGAGCGATTGCTTTTGTTTTTTTTGATCTTCTTTCGCTCGTCTGCTATTTTTTTCCTAGTTCCCGATTGAACTGGTACCAGTTCAAGAACATAGAACTTTGTGACAATTATTGAATGCGCCCCGTGTTATGGATTTAGGCTAATATGGCAGCAGACACTGAGAGGAGGCACCATCTGGAGCAGAAACATTAGAGAATTTGTTTATACTAAATCATCCCAACAGACATGACTGCATAGCGTGGCTGACAAAGTGAAACATTTGACACTTTTTGTGGTAACTCTGTCACTTTTTTCTGAGGTTATATGTTTACAGCAACACCATTAATGATAATTACGTCAGTTAAAATGTCGCTTAGCTTCAGAAAAGATCGGAAAACCTTTTAAATGTCCTCATTTTCTGTAGCAACTCTATATTGTCTATAAACACAAACATTTTGGTTTACTTAATTCCACGTAATTGTTTGTGTCAAATCAGACACTCACTTTACTGCTGAAAAAGTACTGAAACCCTTGGATCTGAAAATCTTCCAGAATGGTGAATTCACGATAAGAGATGTTAACATCGTTCAGCCATTTCTTAAAGACTTTCGTCATTACTCAAGGCTTCATTTTAACCTCATTTAGCATTTTTCTGTCTTTGGATTCATCTTGGCCTCCGCAGAGAGTATAGCACGGTGGTCCTCAAGTGTATAAGCTTATCAACATGTTCAAGCCATTGGGAGCATTCCCATTCCTTTTTTGTTTGGACTTCAGGTTACCGACTGTTTGGAGTCATGAGCTTCAGGGTTCACAATTTATTTCCAGCTGTAATGTGAAGGTGAAATGTTTTCAATAGAGAAGTTAAATGTTATAAATGTTATTTTCCTGTGGCTAATAATATGTGATCTGACTTGATATATGAAGGACTGGACAGGTCATCTCCAGCATGTCAAGTGCATTATTAGGGAATATAGTTTTTTTTGTATTCCTTCTTTCTTAAAATGCTTTTGTGAGAAAACTTTTATTTTAAAGTGAAAGCATTTAGACATAGATAGAAGACACCTCGAGCAGAGTATTCATTTAACTTTAATCACTCTCTCACTGTAGATTACAGTTACTTCCAGTGACTTGACTGTTACATCTGCTGTTTCCAGGCTGCCCTGACTGAAGTGCATAAAAGCTGCTCTGTCACGTTAGGATGTGAATTTTAAGCATTATGGCAGAATTTTGCAGTGCTGCTACAATTGCAGTACCATTCATGTCAACTTTTCAGACCGGGTGCAAAAGTTTATTATGAAACTATTGTGATTCTTGGTTAGAATTCAGATTATAATTATAAATGATTGATGCTTATGATGGCAAAGGTTTCTAGTCTTAAATCCTCATTTATATAATTACATTTAGTTTATGTTTGTCACATTATAAAAATCAGCTGTCGGTTGATCAGGTCAATGTTCTGCTTTACTGAACATGCGTTTCTCATCCTGAAAAAATCCCCAAAACAAACTTATCTGAAAGTGAAGCTTAATGAGTACTTTCTACATAAACTGTAGTTCTGTCATTCAGCATGGCTCTGGGGATTAGTTGTGCCTTGTATGGAATTACAGATGCGGTCCCTGAATGTTGACAACCGGGGATTATGAATAGGTCGAACTTGAATTTGTGTTCAGCAGAGCATGGTATACACTGGTTTTCAATATGAAACTAGTATAAAAACAGCCTTAAATACTGCAGTAATCTTTCTACAGCCCACAGATTTTACTGCTCTCTGACTGGCGTGTTATTCCTTTTTGGTTGCTATGGAAATGTTTGATCTGCTTTGCTTTTAACAATGGCGTTGTCAGAGCGGTTCAAATAATCCCCCTTCAAGGAGAGGGCACACGTAAAATGAACGACTGCCTCTTGTCGTGTAATGTCATTTTGCAGACTCACGGCGCTGCTGCTGCTTGCAAGGAGAATTGACTGTCAGTAATTGTTATGCAGCTGTACAATCCCCACTGTATATGATGATCATCTGTGGTATCTGTGACGACATATTGTCAACTGAAAATGTGCCACATAGTTGTTGTATCTTTCTTCCAGTTTATACTTCAACTTATAAAATTTTACATTCTGCCAGTAATAGTTTTCTTCAGTGTTTTGTTCTGCTCTCCCCCTTGACCTCTGTGCTTATTCTACTTTATGGTGCAGTGTGTTTTCCAACTCAATGGAAATGGAAACAAAAGGCATCGCCTCGATCCTGAGCACTTTCCAGAGAGTGACGCATTTGTGCTCCATGTTTCATCAACCTGAGAGCTGAATATCTCCATCCTTCCTCCCAGCAGAGCACAGAAACAGGTTAGTCATGGTTCGTGAAATTAAATCAAGACTGATTTCAAAAAAGGTCGGTGGTGGACAAACTAAAAGCGGAATTAAAGTATTTTTTTCAGTCTGCCGGAAATTATGTATTTTTTTGCTTGGAAGAAATGCATGTACAGCAGTCGATCTTACCGCCAGTCTGCCAGTCCGAGACTAGTACATATTTCTACGGATTGCTGCACATTTCCGATGGTTAGTCCATGGGATTAGTGCAAAATTTGACATTTCCGATCCAGCCTGCAGAGATTTCCGATCCATGAGGCCTCGTCTGTGCTTCACTGTTACTGCAATGACTACACAAGTGTTTCTCTGCCGGCTGATCTGCAAGGGAAGTAGTAATGCAGCTAAATAACTTTTCATGACATGTCCGCTGTTTGGATGTATTTTACGCTCAAAACACCGCCAAGCAACACATCAACATGGATGCTTGCAAAGCGCCAGCTCACCGAGGAGAGAAGCGCTGACCGCGGCATCAAAACAGCTCACTCCTCCGCGGTAGCAGGCGATTCACACCTACGTCAGACTTCACGCTAAACTCCCTGAAAATAGTCCCGATAATTCGTGTTGTGTTAGAGCTGAAAACACTGCAGGTTGTGCTGCGTTTCTAAATAATTTCTCCAGGGGTTAATTAAGTGATTCTGAGGTTTTAAAGATGGAACGAGTTCATTATGAGATGATGACATCACGCAGACCCTCCCTGCAACACAAAATGTAGCATTTAAAAAAAAATTGTTATTTCTATGATCATGATTTTAATATAACATGAAACTGTTTTTGTTTAACAAAATATATTTCACTGGGTGCAGGACTAGTGCAACCCATGGCTCACTTGTCATGTGACAAGCAAAAGTCTGCAGACAATACAAGGTCCTGGTGGTCTTTTATTTCAAGCAGTTTCCGCTGTCAACATTTGTTCTCACAGTTAAAAGCGTTCAAAAAATGTGTAGTTAAATAGTAACGGAGATTATTAATTAGGACTTTTGTCCCATCACTCTTTTCAATCTTAAATCAGCCTAATTTTCTGTGGATTGTATCGGTAAGGATAATAATGAGTTGATCTCCTGGTCTGATCTCTTTGTTAGAACAATCTATCTGACAATTTCACATTTCAAAAGACTGTTGATAGCAGAAAGTGTGGTTGTAATTACTTTTCCATGAGTTATTATGGGAAACAGTGGTGGAATACCTTTTGTCATCTTCAATACTTACTTTCATTACTACTCCATTTGAATAGTGGCAGCGTTGACCTCTGCACTTTTATAACTGTAGTATCTCTCGTTTGAATCCCACTACTGACAGATTATCATTATGGGTTCCTGAACGAGGCACTTATCCTCCAACTGCTCAGGCTGGGGGTCATAATTATTCAAATACTTCAATGCATTAGAAATGCACTTTAAATCCGGGGACCCTAGATGGACTCTCGATGGGAGCAGTGGACATGCCTTTTTTAATTCATAGTGAATTTGATTATTATTGTGGGTGCTTATAAAGGCCAGTGGAGCATTGTGCGCATTATATTTCTTTATTTTGCCAGGTGAGCTATGAAAACATGAAGACATTGATTTAACTTCTTTACATGTCTAAACATGCATCAAACCACCAGACAGATTGAGTGAATCTACTGTGGTCTCAAAAACCTCAAAAATGATCCTTTGTAACTTCCAGCAACTGACTAAATGTAGGTTGCAGGTGTTGAAAGCAGTCTGTCCTCTTTTCTGTGAAGAAAAAGAGCGTTATTGTAATTTTCTTAGTTTAATTCTGATGACACTATGATTGAGCAAAATGTTCAAAGTAGATACAATTGAAATTGCATTTTTTTTCTAATCTTGCCAATGAAGATTTGTTCTCCCATTTCATTAATGTGCTTATTTTTGCAGTCTCGGGCAACTAAACTCAAATCGGCCAGCTCCATCTCTTTTGTTCAGAGTCGTTGTTGGAGACAGTAGGCTCATTTTGGAAAAAAAAGATGAGACAAACGGTTAACTAAAGCCTTGTTCTAGTTTGTAGAGCACGCGCAGCAGATTGTGTTGTGTCATCAAAACTATTCATACAGTTGCATATCAGTCTCTAACAAGAAAATTAAAAACTGGGAGATACGGAAAAATAAAAACTCCACAGAAATAAAAAACAACCCCAGAAACTAAAGAACAGTAATTTTAAGGGAAATAATCTGCAGGCCCTGTCAGTTCTTTTCCATCAGGTTATAGATTTTTATCGACGGCACATCAACTGATTTAGGCAAAACAAAAAGCCAACAAAATCGAAGAGTGGTAGCATGAGTCTGCAGCAGTGTCTTCAGAGTGCATTCTGGACTAGATATTTATTTTTTTTCACTTCTTTGTGGAGCACTTACTGAGATTGATTGTTTAGAAGTAGGGATGCACCGATACCAGTATCGGGTGGTAACATCTGTGGCAAAATATAAATGTGTATATTGGTCGTTGGAATTGGTATCGGTGAGTACTCAAATGCAAGTACTCATACACAACTCGTTTTGGAAAAAAGTGGTATTGGTGCATCCCCAGTTGGAAGCATCATCACACCATCGCACCTCCTCCACCTTCCAATAGTGGGAACCACAGAGGCAGATGCCATTTTTTTTTTTTTTTTGACTTTTTCTCTGTGTCCAGGGAATACATGCCATTTTAAGCCTCAAACAGCGCAGTTGAATCCATCTGGAATGAATTCGAGATTTGTACTGGTCAATTATCATTTGTCTTTTTTGGCCCATGAGGGTCTCTCTTTCTTCAGAAGTGGTTTTCTTTCCACTAGTTTAACTGTGCAGGTTTAATTGATGTGGTCCCATCTCAACAGCTGATGTTGTGATTTGTCTTTCACTTGAACTTTTGGAAGCATTGATGTCTGCTCTAATCGGAGCTGCTTTCTTCAGGCTGGTATCTCTAATGAACTTTTCTGCAGCAGAGGGAACTCTTGGCCTTCCTTTCCTGGGGCAGTCCTTCTGAGAGCACAACCTCATCTTGATGTTTGGATGGATTTGCACTTGAATGAGTTGGGATTCACTGATCTTTATATCTTAAAGCAGTGAAATTCTACCATTTCTCTTAACTTGAGTTGTCTGTGCCTTAAAGTGGATTTCTGTAGTTCTTGAAGGAAGCTGTTTGCCTGACATAAAATGACTTAAAGATGCATTAGGAAGGAAGGACTTTCCATTTTTGACAAATGTCAGTAATATTGTTAATACTGAAACGAATTGCAGCTGAATATCATAGTTTATTGATATTCTCCTAGGAGCTGTGGCATCACCTTGTACGCCACTAAAATGTTTTAACAGCCCTGAATAAAAGCAGAAATATAGGTTTGAATGCTCACTTGACAAATGTAATGCAATCATCATTTTTATACGCATACGATCAATGTCATGAACACCCCACACAACATGGTAAATAATCAACAGACCTCGACTACTCCTTCATGGAACTCCTTTACGTTATTGGTTGAAGTGTGTGTAGGAACTTAGACTTTACGTAACAAAGAACCTTTTCACCTTTCCTCCCACACTCATGCTTTCAGTGTGACTCAGTTTCACCGTTTTTCCACTGTTTCAACACAGCAATTAGGCCTCTCACCATGTCTTGCAGTTCAATGTACCCGACGCACGGCTGGGTCTAATCTTCCTTGATCAAAGTCTTATCATTTGTTTAATTAGCCCCACAGGTGCATAGAGGGTTATAGATGCGAGCAGATTTATTAAACGCATACGGCCTTCACGCATCAGGATCTGTGCTTGCATGCGCACACCCACACAACTGTCATGTTACTGCCTATTTTGAAAATTAAAGCTTGCATTGGATTTCTTTTCTGTGGGGCTTGTTAGCAATTGCAGTCGCGCTGCATCACTGCGAGGTCAATATCACGCTGAATGTGCCTTTGCCGTATCTTCCACAGGCTAATGCTGCTGCATTGATCGAACCGATTTTGTGAGTCACATGCTTGCCTCCACTGCTCCCTGATCCATATTGGGTTAAGAGTTTGATGCTCAGTTTTGTCAGGAAATCGAGGGCCATAAACTCGGAAGATGGATGGATGGTGACTGAAATCTTATCAGCCTTTGTCTATTTTTCCTAATTTCTACTCCAGAAAACTCAAAGCAATTCAAGCATAGCTTATGCAGCTCACTTAAAACCCGGGACAATCACTTTTTCAGGCTTCAAGTGGTGTCTGAATCAATAGTCTAACCACAAGTTGGTCACATGCAACCTTGAAAAATAATGGCAGCTCTGAGTGGACAGATCAATGCCAAGGGATCTTCTTTTGAATGTTGCATTTTCCCGGCCTCCATACAAGGTAAAAATGTGACTTTGTTTATAGATTCAGTGGATGTTATTTATTAATATCTTTTTCATACATATTTTTCAGTTGAATAATCACTGGCTAAAATAAACTCAAATAGACTCGGATGTCATTTTTCTTTTTACCTTTCTTATGAGGAAAGCTTGATTTATGTCTTTGAAACCGCATGTGAGAATTAATGAGATGATTCAGAAATTAAATACAGTGCAATAAAATTGTACACAGTGACTCACATGTTAATACATCTATAAATCAATATTTTACAAGTGCAAAAGTTTCACTTTTGTACTTGTAAAATATTTTGGACAGGCTGTGCTCGAGCTATTTCATCTTCCATAAGCTTCATCCAATTCAAGGTTTGAGGACAGGTTGCCAGTCTATCGCTGGGCAAACACAGACAATCACACCTACCCCAACACCTTTGAGTAAGTTAGTCAGGAATTAATCAACCAGCCAAAAATGCTTTTGAAATGTGAGCGAAAACCAGAGTACCTGAAGAAAATGTAACTGTGGGCAGTAAACAGGCAAACTCCAGACAAAGAAGCCTGGAGCAGGGGATCAAACCAATGGATCCACCACATACACACTCACATTCACATCTTGTAGCAATTTCAAGTCATAAAAAATCCTCAAATACATGTTTTTGGACTGTGGATAGAACCCAATTTACTTGAATAGAACCCATGCACTAAACGGGAGAACGTGAATTCTGCAATGAAAGGCTGAGCCCAGACTTAAACCCTCGACCTTCTCAATGTGAGACTGCCGTACGAGCCACTACTGTGTGGCCGATCTTCACAATACATACAAAAGCTATCACAAACAAGAGCCTTTCAGTGAGCTTGAGCTTCAAATCATCAAATAATTTGTGAAGTTTGAGTTGGAACAATGTGTCAGTGGAAATTAGCCACTGACATACACAGAATTGTTTCAGTGTTCGAGCCCTTATCCCGCCTGTTCTGTGACGATCATGCAGTTTATTTAGACAATGATCCCACAAGATCTGATTACACATAATGTAGTGGAAGATAATGACTCGATGGCAATGATGGAATATGTGGAGGTTGAATGGAGCCAGTCGGGATGCAAAATGATAACCTCCACAGCAAAGTACCTAAACTGCAACATAGTTTTTGAGTGTTATGATTAAATACTGCAAAAATGCCCTGAATACACAACGTATTTCAGGGATGGTATTTGTTTTCTGATTTTGTATTTATTCATTTTTAATTTCAGCTAGTCAACAAGTACTAATTATAATTTGCATTTAGCCAGCAGTCAAAACATCTCTGATAATCTGGAACACATGCTTGATCATCTATACTCATGAATGCGAAAGCACTAACGTGATATTGTGTCCTATTTTGTGCATTGGTCCCCACAATATGAAGTTTGCACCTGTTTTATATGGCCTTGTCCCTCAGAGTGGACCTTTTCAAACAACAGTCATCAGTCACTCTATTTGACTCTATTAACAGTGTCTCTATTGAAGTTAATATATATTAGTCAAAAGTTAAGCTTCTGATTCACCTCTGTGTAGCATAAGGACAAGTCACACAAGGTGACTTAAAGGATTAAGCTTATTCAAGCACAGTTTTTATACTATTAGTAGCACAATAATGATATGGAATTGCATCCAGTGCCTGCATAGTGTCCTTCACAGTAAAACACAGATCGTCTACAGCAGTCAACCATATCCATCTCCAGATATATACGGCACATTTTGTTCATCTTATAATAGAGCGGAGCGTTGCACTTTTGTCGACACACTGAGTGGCAAGGTGTTATGAACTCATCCTCTTCAATATAATGATTTTACAAAATTACAAAAAGGACTTTGAAGGCTCAAGACAACCTTTCCAACCTTGTTAAGTAATTTCTCTGCGAAATATAACAAGAAAGAACTGGCTTTTATTAGTGATCAACATAAGAAGAGGAGTTTTGTCAGTGCAGACAAGTAGTCTGAGGAGAGCGTCTCTTTTTACACTTCAGAACAAGTTGTCAGTCAGTTTGAATGTGTCAATTATGTTTATATTTTCTATGTGAAGTATGTTGCTGCTGCACTTTCTTGTTTTTCTCTTTTTCTTATTCTGTTATGTAAACCCTTCATACCCTTGTCAACTGCAGCTCCACAGAGTCCAGAAGAATCTCCCCACGGGGACCATAAAAGTATATCTTATTTTTTTCTTATTTTATCTTAATTTCACAGAATCAGTAGTACATTTATTATGTTCATTACATCTTGAGTATTGCATTTCTGAAATGTTAATAAACTAAAGCATGCTGAGAAACTGTCTGATGGCACAAATGCAGGAACAAGAAGCAGTCTGCTAAATTTTTTGGAAAAAAGAAAGGAACTGGATTTCATCATAATTGTACAATGAGACATTTTCTCAGCGGATGATACAAAGCGCTTCAAACCTCCAGTGTATGCTAAGTTAAACGAATGCCACGTCTTTGCGCAAATGCTTTTTTCTTTGATCAATGCTAAATAAAGCAAGAGTCCTAATGAGTACACCTGCCAACAATGGAAAAGAAAACCATATCAGCTCAGGGACATGCAACTATTTAAATTTCATAAGAGGCCAGGGGACCGCTACAGATTTCACTGTTTAACTCCCGCTGTGTTACAGTACCAATGTGTACTGCCTCAGGAATTATATTATTACAATAAACAATTAGGCAACAACTGTATTTTTCTTTGGGTTTCAGGCTGATAGCACACAACCAACCACACATATTGTGACACGAAGCGAAACCCGAGTAGTCTTTTTTTATAAAGGGAACTGCTTTTGCTACATCATTTAAAATACCTCTTAATTAATTAGTGGCGCAATCTCAAACTAACTGGAATACAAACATCTCAAAAATAGGACAAACTCACTGGTTATGGACAGCAACCGTGCCAGCTTCTAATAAAAGCAGCAACAGGAGGAGATTCCAAGTCTCTTCCTATTGCGAGAGCTAAAACTGTTCTGACACTGGAAGGCCCTCAATCACATAATATTGTTTGCCTCAGCTTCTGAACAGGACAAGGGACAAAAAAAAAAAAAAGACAAGCTCATATAAATAAATGTTGAGTAATTTGTTTATAATTACCATCCTTCTACTTCACTGTTTTCAGTATCAATTACTCAGAATTTTTCAGTAAGAAATATTAATTTTAGTTTTGAAAAGAAATCCTATGATATTCAATATATCATCATATCACAAAGAAAAGGGACGACAGTTTCATCAAAAGTTAAGGATTTATTTTCTTAAATCATGACCTATCAGATGAGTCACAGTTTCTCAGTAGATGGCTCACTGAGGAATATTTGTTTATTGCTTCTTGCTTTTTCAGCTCTGAATCAATTATCTGTGAAAAAGAATGAGTAGCTGAAAAATAAAGGTAGCAGTGGGTTGCAGTGCTTGTGCTGGGTTTCCCCACCATCGTTTTTCTGTATTTTGTGTTCCTGTCTCTTAGTGATGTATGTTGCTGTGGCTTATCAAAGTTACAGTACGTGACGGTTTCATCTCTAACGCGATGCTCTTGTTTGTTATCTCTTGGAGACATACTGTGTCAATAGTCCGCTTTGCCTCAGGGACTTGTCACTAGATGGAGACATTAATCTAAAAGACACACATAGCTACACATGAAGCCAATATGCTGCGGAATACAAAGTATGAACCGCATTGTCCAGTAATATCTCGTTTAGGCTTCGAAGCATCCTCGGTCCAGCTCAGATCACGAGCGCTGATTTCTGTCTGCAGCATCATTGGGCATTTGAAGTTGAGTCTTTTGTATCCTCATTAACTGCTTGGCTGTGTGCTCCTTGGCAGGGTAGTTAGGCTGTGCCTGTTGCTTAGCAACAGACGGAAAAATGCCCCCCTTCTGTAGTGCTTGGCAACATTAAGATAGTCCAAAGAGGGGCAAAACGGTAAACAGTCGACTTCTGAAGCCAAAACAGAGATCAAGGAGGAGAAGAAACAGTATGTTGAGTAAATTCTTCACGTGTGAGAGATGCCTGCCTGTGGGTGAGCTCCATCTTTTACAGCCTGCAACGAACGCTGCTAAGCATTTGTGCATCTATCGGGCAACTTACACCCTGGGTTTCACAGGTCTTCTTATTAGGACATCATTGACACTAGATCTTAAGACTTATTTGACATTAAACTGCACAGCTGGCCAGTTGTTTTTATTTTAAACAGTGCAATTGTTTAGTTTCCTCTTTTTAATTACAACATCACAAACAAACAACAATGTGACAAATATACAAGTCTACACAGAAATACGTAAAGCACAGTAACGAAGCAAGATGAGATGGCCTGGGCACTATAAGGCTCCAGGGCCACATTGTGACTGTCCTGAAAGGGCCCACATGAGGTCATGGAGACACAGTGAATCATACAAAAATAGAACAAATACATTTATTTAACTTATGAAGATGTTTTATTTGTTTGTTGGTCATTACACCTGATTCCCAGGTCAGACTGTGGCATGCTTATCACAATTTTATAATGCCATTCTATGATTTGTGGCATCAAAGACATCAGTATTTTGTATTGATTCGATTTGTGAGTTAATCTGTCATGAAAACAATAAACATTTTCTTTATCAAAAAAAAAACCAGTGAAGCAAAATAGACAAAAAACATTTTTAGAAGTTCAGCCATACTAATATGCTTGACCAATGGTGGGACCAAGCGTTTTGTAAGTGTATCATTTTGTAAATCCATCCATGTAGTAGATTTTCATTGTGAATTTGTGTTGTTTAAATGTTTGTTTTGTGGTTACTAGAGGTCAACCGTGTGTTTTTTGGTTCATTTTAGTTCATATGATTGAGTCCATTGAGGTCTGTTTGATTCTGCTTTTTTGAGCTTTACTTTTTCTTGCTTAGATTGGAACCAGTCCAAAGGTTTTTCTTAATAATGTTTGAAATACATGATTTTGAATTAAAAAAAAAATAATTCACTGATGATAATTTGGTTACTTTTTACAGACCGTGTGTTTTTCCCTCAGTTTCTCACTGCTGTCGACGACTACCAACAGAGGTGCAGGAAAATGACAGTTTTCAGTTTTTTTGTCTCTTTGGCTTTTTTTGAGTGACTGTCTGGTCTCTCCATCTCTCCCTCTCTCCCTCTCTCTCTCTCTCTCTCTCTCTCTCTCTCTCACTATGATTCTATCTGGCTCTCTCCTTCCCTGCCTGAGCTGACACCTGCTGGCTGAGTACCAGTGATACTGACTAATAAATCCTGACAGCTTCTCGCCAGAGCCAATATTAATGCCCCACTACCTGGCAGGCCAACCTGTGAGAGTGTTTCAATAAAGCAGTATACCCAGGGCTTCTTATTTACCGACCACAGACAGGCAGATTAAAGCCTGGCAGGATTTTTGTCCTCTTTTTGGTCAATCTTTGAGGTTAATTACCAGCCGATCCTCCGTCGCTCTCGGCTTTGCCTGCTATGACCAAAATGACTTTTGGACGGCTGGCTTTTAGAACGGGCTACTTTACAATCTTTGTGTGTCTCATCTGGTTTGTATTTTCTGTCTGCAGAGGTTAAAAGGGGACTAAACCCTCCACAATGAAACATACTCTCCCTCCATCCCCCCGAAAGCTGCAGTTTGCTTTTCACAAGATCTGATTGAGGGAGCTCTTCATCTCATTGTACATTCCTATCACTGTGTGCTGCTGCAGGCCTCCTGGGTCTGCTCTTCCTCTGCTCCTCAGCCATCACAGGCAGCTCTTGAATCGCTCTGCAGCAGAAAGCCGTGCAGCCTCAGTTCCTCTTCTTTCATTTCAGCTCCTCTCCACCCATTGTCTCTGTTTTTTTTTTATTTTTTGTTGTTGCGACGCCTCTTTTGTTTTGTTTGTTTGTTCCCTTCATCTTGCTTTGGAATTGAACTTCAAAAGTTGGCCAACAAGCGTGTAACGGCGCATCAATTATTTAGAGCAGCGGTTGATGTGTGCTATCATAATCTGTATTTTGTTAGTCACTTTTCCTGAAGTCTGAGGACAGCAGCGTTTTTTTTTTTGTTGTTGTTTTTTTTTAATTTAATTTCATGGCTTTTCTGTGAAAATGATCCTCCATCAGTTGACCTTTTATTTCTTCAAAAAGCTAAAAACTATGATCCAGGTGAAAGGTCTTTTACAATACGTAATAAATGTTGGCTGAAGGCAACATAGAGGTTAACATCTGGGGCAAAGACTCATGATGGTGTGTGGGAAAGAGGCACCCAGCTCACCTGTATTCTGCTTCTCCTATTCATAGACTGTTTGCTGCAAGTTATGAATGTATTATTAAAACTTTTAGTGTAGAACGACCCGTATTATGTCCTTAATTTTACTTTGAAGGTATTTTTCAATGTTTTTCACTCCAAATGAAAAGAAACAAAATGCTGATTGATGATGCTAGAATTTGTTTTGATTTTTAACCACCAAAGCTGTTTAGTTGAATGCTTGACTGCACTGAGGAACCTGAAGTGAAAGAGAACAATGCACACAATGCCCGGCCTAACGTAAATGTTCACTTTCATTACAAAGAAAGATAGTTTATTCAGCACCCCAAAAAATGCTGTACACATTAATACAAATTCTCTACATTACGTTTTCAAGAGCACAATGACAGACTTTTCTAAAAGAGTGAAATGAGAGTCATGGTAAAAAAACCAAAAACAAAGTAACTACAGAGTTAACAGATTACACAGTATTAGCTGTGTGGCCTTCATGGGCTCACAAAACCATGTTAGAGGACTCTGTTAAAACACTTAGTCATCCAGGTCACGGTGTTCATGTTTCATATAGAAACTCGACTTGGTGAAGATATGGAAGACATCTAATCTTTTCACAGGGAAACTTCATTAGTAGGAGAGGAAATGTTTTCAAAAGCAAATCCATTAAGCTTTTAAGACAACAAACATTGAATGTCGGTGGAGCAGGATTTGGACACATTCAGCAAAGTCACTCTACTTGAAGGTAAAGCAAAGTGCCCTTTTACCGTGGGAGGATTTAAAAAAAAAAACAAAAAAAAAACATTCCTCACTTCATAAAATATGTTGAGAACTCCATTGTGTAGCAAGTGTTGATCAACTCTGAACACCAAATACCTACCAACCTGTTCACCCAGCCAAACGTCCATCATTCAAAGTGACAGAGAGAAAGGTACAGTTTGTTTGCCAGAGCTGATGTGTTGAATATTGCACTCTTCTAAAGAATGTTGCAACAAACATACATAGTGTTACTCCCTCACTACAGGAAACACAGTAAACATTTCCAAGGATTCATTAGAGTGAAAGCATCATTGTTATTCTCATTCTATCAATCAATGCAGTCTGTTCACGAAAACACTTAGATTGTGAATTAGTTTTTCTATAAAGGAATTAATATTCTATATCGCAAGCCCAACTCATGCAAACAATACATCCTTGTTCATTTGATTGCCGAGTTTCTGAGGTTGTTTATTATCAGATATTATCTATATATGTATCCACCCACACAATATGATCGCAAAACAGATGTGTACTTGTAACAAATCACTAAATACATATGGAAATGAACGTTTTATCGATATGAAAGAATATTTTCAATTTGTTCTTGAGTAAGAAATCATTAAATCGGTGTTTTTCTTTCTTTCTTCCCCCCCCCTCTGATCTGCATTTGAAGATTTTTACTTGCAATCCGGAAAATGCACTCATTGAGGTTTCCAGAACAGCTGGTCAGCAGCTGACGTGTTTTAAACAAACATTTACCAGTTCACCTCATGCTCACAGTAGATCAGTCAAGGTTGTTTTTTTTGTTTGTCCATCTCATCCATGGTTACGAGTCGTAGTCGTCATCCACGGTGTTATTAGTGCTGAAGCAGCAACGGCATCAATAACTTATTTCTGGCTTTGCTTTGATTTGTTTGGGACATTTTGATGGAAGATTACCCATGATTACAGAAGGTGGCATTTGAATGCGAGTGTAGAAAAACCTGTACGACTGAATTCACAGCCTGCTTTGGTCGGTTCTCGTTAGTCGTCCACATGTGTAGGCAGATCACACACACACACACACACACACACACACACACACACACACACACACACACACACACACACACACACACACACACACACACACACACACACACACACACACACACACACACACACACACACACACACACACACACACACACACACACACAGACAAACAAGCTCACCATCACCTTTGTCAGCAGTATTGGCTAACTCCCCCCGCCTTCATGCTGTGACCGCTCTAAACCACTGCAGCATGCTCCAAAGCTCTTTGAGGTGCTCAACTAAATTCCTCTGTTGTCAAAGCTTCAGGCCCATAAAAATGCCCTGCGTAAAACGGTGGATTGTTTATATGGTACTCAAACATGTGCAGCACAGACAGGCACAACAGGACTGTAGCAGCTGGAGCATTTTGTGTTGTTTTGAGTCTAGCAGGCATATTTATGGAATCACAGGAGTGCCAAAATTAAAAGGAAATAAATGTGGAAATATAAAGAGAATCAATAATACAAAAAAATATACAAAGGTAGTTATATTCTTTTTCTATCTTGTCTTTGGTTATTCCATTTTGTCAATGTTTTTCCTATTTTGTCTTTGCCTTTTCCATTTGCTTTTTGTCATTGCATTTGCTCGATGAGTCAAGCCGTCTGAAAAGACAAAAGCAATACACTGCAAATCAGCAAGGGCTGTGGGCGGGTCTTTCTGTTCAGGGTGACTTGTCGCGTAAAATACACATTTGAGAATGGTCATTTTTTGTTGTTGTTCATAAATGCCACCTATTGAGGGAGAAAGGTCAAGATGCCGTGTTATTTATATTTCTATAACTTCTTGTTTTGGGTGTTAATCTGCACCTGAGCATAAACCTGCCAGAGGTTTGAGTTTAAAGTTTTATTTCAACAACAACAAATGTTACTTCAACTGAAACATATCATGAAGAATTACATTATTTTGAGCTGAGTAAAATTAAAAAAATTCAATATTTAAATATGACTCATAATAAAAGCGTACAAAGTTTATCGACGAACGACTTGACCAATAATAATGAGCAAAGCCGAGATAGAAAAAGAATATGACTACCTTTGTATATTTTTGTATTATTGCTTCTCTTTAAAAAGCTTATCACAATGATAATCAAGAATAATCACATAAATACAATCCGACTTTTTCTTTTCAATTTGGATTAACAACATTAGACAATTGTATTTTTTCCTCAGACATTTACAGTATTTTTTTAATCGCTGTGGTTGGTGCAATAAACCAAATGCTTATATGATGTACACATGTTTGTATGTGCCTATGCTTGTAATATTTGTGTTTTATCTGTGTGTGGGTGGGGTTGTATCTTTCTACCAAGTTTACGATTCCAATAATACAAAGCAAAAAGCATGTCTTCAATCTCCACTTGCGGCATTCAAACAGGGAGATTAGAAATAACAGGCACAGTATCAACAGTCAGGGTTGCATATATTTCGACACAGACCTCAAGCCTTTGCTGAGATCTCCGCAGCAATTATAACGGAAGGGAGGGCTCCTGTTTTCGTTTTATGTTGCCGCAGCAAGGGCTTGGAGAGCACCCACTGTCTCCTGGCATGCCGCTCCTCATCAACGCCGCAATAAATCAATTTTCATCCTCACACCAACCTCACATACACCGTCCCACCTCCTGCTCCCGTTTCTCTCCACTTCTCTACTCCCACTTGGCTCCTTCTCCGCAGCCCTATTCTGTTCCCTGCAATGGTTCTCAGCTGTGAAAAAGGGCAAAGCCATCCTGTCCCTCCTCCTTTTTTTTCCCCCTTTCCCACATTCTTCAGTTGAGTCAAAATGAAGCTGGTGGGTGTTTTCATGAACGTTTTAAATGACATTTATCTTCAGCTGTATCAGAGCGACGTGTGAACAGGCTGTCTGTCATTGTCAGCAGTTCTTGGTCGCTCACACTCTCCTCACCTACACGATGTGCATGCAGCGACATAATAACAGTCTCCAAAATGTGGGGACCAATGTGACACACACAAAACGATATAAAGCTCTCTGGTCCAAGCTACTCTTTTGGAGCGAGTCCGATACTCGTGTCAGTCAAGTGGAGTTGTTCCCGCGTTAAGAACAGAAAGTGAGAGAAATGGTATTCAGGTCCTTCGTTTTAAATGTCAGCAGAGCTGCCGCCTCAGGACAGGTGCTGAAGGAGGTCCATTGTCAGTGGCCCTGTGTGTGAATGTCTCTGGGTTTGCTTTGATCTCATCTCCATATTAACCTCAGGGCACATCTTGATATTTTACCAGAGACACACAAAGACACACTCGTTTCCTGAAGCACAATGTTGAAAGACTTTGTATCAGACATGGTATGGGCTAGCACTGCTTCTAAAAACTGATCCCATAAAAAAAACCGCCTTCATTTAAACACAATGTCATTAATCTTGCAAGTAGTACAAGGAACAATCATAGGAGTGGTGAGACTACCTATTCTTTTTAATATCTATCTTGTCATTGTTGTATTATCAGCAACAGCTTATTGGTGACTATTTGCTTCTGTATTCAATTAGTTATTGGTTCTGCATGTGTCAAAGTAATGCAGCACATATCTTCAGTGTTAGTTTTTTTTGGAAGGGGTTGAATATAATGTTTTTTAAATGGTAGTCCTACATCCACATTATGCAACAAAGGAAATCAGCCAAGGCTCGAATAACCAGGTTTCATGGCTTTGTCTGATGAAAGTCAAAAGCACAAGCACCCACCTATTTGTGTGCCCCATTCACATTAGCACGATGTCTCTCTTAAAAGTTATGGGTGACATGTTTTCATGAACCTTATAATAAAGTAAATGTTTGATGGTGGTCAGGGAAAGGGTTAAGTTGATACAAGTTGAGTTTTGAGCATCCATCCATCCATCCATCCATCTTCTACATTGCTTAATCATATACCCTCCACTGTGCACATGTAGCCATAAGATAATGACAGTTAATGCAGTGTCCCATTATGGCATGAATACACAAGAAATGTGTGGTGTATATTTCTGCTGTGAGCTTTTCTTTTCATGGTGATAATAGTATTCTCCCAGATGCCAAATCTACTCTAATATTTCTATATTTCTATGTTATGTGACCCAAACATCTCACTGTATTTTCTGTATTTTACTACCCTCCCACTAGAACTCTCTTTTATAATAAAGTATTGATGTACTGTTGTTGACACCCTGCTTTACATACATTTTTATTTCCATAAAACTCCCTCCTGTTTGTTCTCCTCTGTCGATTTTTTTGGGGAGGGATATTGATTCATTTCGGCAGGCTCTAGTGTCCAGTTATGTTTGTTTAATTTGGCAGCTGCCCACTTCCTTTCTCTAAAGCACACTCAGAATGGTCCTAAAAGATAAACATCTGTTATTTTTGCTGTTATGTAGTTGTAACATTTGTTTTTGTGTTTCTTCAGTGAAAAATAGAATCACAACAATGCCAAACAGGAGGGGAGATTTGGCATTGATATAGATACATGTTCACTCTGTCCTTCACCAATCCAGCTAATCTATAGTGAAATACATTTTTCATATAAATCCATACATGCCTGTGTGAATAAGAAATTGGCAGTGTTGTTTTTTCAAGCTATTGGCAAGTACCTTTGCTAAACACTTACCAAGGAGTGATAACACATCTTCTTTAACTGAGGACAAGACTGTGATGCTGCAGTGCTATTCTCACTAGTGCCAATCTATTAGTCCCTATTTAGAAACTCCATCTTACTGAGTTTAGCAGCCAAGAAACAAAGAAAAACTATGAGTGGCTTCCATAATACCACAAAGCATCAACACAACACAACAGGGGCTGATATAACAGAACTTCAATGCCAGAAGAAGAATATATTTGTTTATCACAAATGCCAAAGTTTAGGGTGATAGTCGTGACACCTGATTTCTTGTGCTTTACTTGAAATAAAATTTCTCTGAAAAGACTTAACACTTATCTTTGTACAGATCTTGATTATTGTGTATTGAAAGCACAATTGCACGCCTGAAATTTATTATGTAAAATATAATAATATTAGCTGAATTATGTTTAGAATTATTGAATTTGAATTATGTATCTTTTTTTTACTTTAGGATATTTTTAAGCAACAAATAAGTAAAGAAAGATTATTTATACCTTGCTGACATGTTTCCAGTGGATCTGCAGTTTTTCTCATTGCGTCATCTGATGTGCGATAATGTGTCGTCTTTCCCTCCTAATTTGTCACTTAGAAAGAAATTATATCCGAAAATATTAATAATACATAAATAGGACTTCATTTCTTGGAATTAAAAGACTGTGCATCTTTTGTGCAGTTCGATTAGCAAAAATAGGTATAATGGATCATACTGAAAACACACTGTGGATTCTGCAACACTCTTTTACACATTTCCTATTCACTGAATTGCCAGTAGCATGCCGTTATTGGTGAACTTATGCTAGTGTTGCATTGCAAAAAGAAAAAACCGTGCCAATCATTCTGCCCTCTGCCAAGCGTTGGTACCCCTGCAATATTGCCAGCTGGTCTTTGCAGTGATTGACTGAAAAAAGTGAGACCACTGAATCTGACCCTAGTAAAGAATCTTTTTAAAGGCAGTTATGCACCCCCAAATTTAACTGTTGAAGGAGATAAAACCCCATAAACCCCCGGACTCTGCGCCGATGTGCATAATTGATATTTGCTGCCTGCAAATATTTTTTATATGACAACAGGAGCAGAGGTAAAACTGCAAATGGTCCAGAGGTGATAAATCATAGCACATAATCAAGTGCATGATGTGTTTAATTCACAGGCTGCGGCATACATTTGACCTCTATGTTCTTGGGGACCAAAAAATTCACTGTTTGCTGCGAACGTCGCTTTTCAAGTCAAAGGTCCAGATTGTTTGCTTTCCCCATTTGCCAGGCTGCCGAGTGAAAATATGCAGTTTCTGTTCAAGCTGGTATTACTGTTGCAATTGCTGCTGTATTCTTGTGGTCCGTTTAGCACAGGGGTTGTATTGCGTACACTAAATGGTAATAGAAGAGCTTCTGTCATGTTGGATTCTCTTTACTAAAGCACTCAAACTGTAAAAGAGGTAACCATATCAACAGGGTCATAGACACACTCCTCATAATTCACTGAAATGACTCTGATGTAAATATTTAGGTTGCTTTGTTTGGATGTAGAGAAAATATATATCCATCTAATTTCAAAATATAGAAAAAACAAAACAATGATACACAGAAAACATAGAACGTTGTATTGAATTTACTTTGTCATTATTACATGCCTTGTGCTAAACCTGGACCAGTGCTGACTGGGGACTGTCATAAAAAAGATTAATGCCCCAAGCCCTGGTGATGGCGAAGTCACATCAGACTGCAGTTTAACCGGTATGCCTGTGTGACATATCCAGCCTCCATCTCTGCCACAAGAGGCACTAACACGTTGACAGGAGTTGTTTGTCAGTCCCAGCCTAATGAGATTGGATCTGTCCAGTGGTTCAGTTGCCCATCAGAGAAGCACACTGCTAGAGCAGTGTAAATGTCTGTCATCTGCTCTTGGCGAGTTTGAGGGAGATATTGTTTACTATGCCGTGAAATGCTTGAAAAAGATGGTGCAGCATTTTACAAGGAGGAGAAAAGTAAGACGGTACAAACTGTTTTTGACCCATATTTTGTTTCCTTTGATACAAACAATAGGCCTCTCGAGATTGCGTCTGTCTTAAAATATGTGAGCAAATTACTTACTTGAAAGCAGTGCACATGTTCCGTTTTATTATTGAAGGAGTCTCATTTAAAGCCTTTAGAGTTGAATATGATTTCTTCTTCCAGTCTTCCAGGAGCTGATGTCTGTACCTCAGTAAATCTGTTGTGAGTCTACAATTACAGTGATGATGGATACATGGACCTACAAACTATCTCAATTTTGAGTTATTCATGCATCCAGTATTTAGTTTGACTTTTTTTATTAACAATAAACTTTTTGTGAGTTTGATCCGATCATTGATGAAATGAGGGCACACGTCACTTACCAATGATACACATTATAATAAGCCACCAAAAACAACACATAAATTAAGAAGTGCTTCAAGTCTATAATGTGGTATTGATTTTGGAGGTTTTTTTCACTTTACATTCTGACTGATTTCTTTTCTTTTCAATATAAGATGACACAAATTATTAGAGAAAAAGTTGATTTGGAAGAAAAAGTAAGAAATTGACCATGGATTTGCACATAAACTGATGAGCTTGAACACATACTCAACAGTACAACTTTGCTGAAGTTCTATGTACAATATAAACATACTGTACAGTCTTTATCTTCTTTAGTATGATGCTACTGCACCGGTTCTGCCTGCTCTTCACATAGCACCTACGGTAATTCCACATGCTATTTGAAACACAAGTGATGCAGCATATGAAAGGCTTTGGTTGGCTTGCAAACAACGGTGTCCACCACTGCTTGTTTTTCATCCCCACTATATCTCTCATTTGTCCAAGTAGGATGCAACTTATTGCAAATATTGAGTCAGGGGCTCAATCGTATGTCTCGCCCTTTTTCCATGTGGCTTCATCAGTATGACCACTATGTGATTGTATACTGCAGCATGTCTGATTAGCTTAATTGGGTCTATGCAGATCACATAGTAACTGCTCTTCTTCACTCTGAGGTGCATGCTGCTGTTATGCACAATAACACTGGGAGCTGAACAATAGACCCTGAATATACGACATCCACTTTGTAAGAGCTATTTCCAAGAACTAAATGCCTGTTCTATAATCCAATGTTATTTTTATATTGACTATTATAGTCTCTTATTGCCTTGTTTCCTCTTTGCTCATTCCTTTGTTGCTAACGTCTCTTTGGTTTTAGTCTGTTATGACTAACACAAAATGTATCGTTGTTTAAGCTGGTTGTAGCTCAGCACCTTAATAATGCTGGTTTTACAGTTTATGAGCTGTGAAGTCACTGATTTTAAAGTAAACTTTTGTTCTGCAGATACACCAAATACTTCTGCGTCTACGCTTCACACGCACCATCTTAAATGAATCATCGACACAGCAGGATGCTCAGTCGACGAAAGCTGGGTAAGTAGCACATTAGCTGAGATGTAGGATGGCGCTATAATAAGCACTCTTCCACTCCCACCTAATGCCCTTTACTGCAGGCACTGTTAACTAATTTAAGAAACCATGTCAGTGAAGCACTGTGTCCTATACATGTCAAGTCTTAAATAGTTATTAGATAGAACTGTAATATGTCTACAGATTACCCACAAGCTCACACAAGCTTCTTCTGTCACAGCTTTTCAATTTCTTTTTGACTTTTTCATCTATGACTTTTGTTCTGCTGTGAATTGGTATTTCAATTCAGTTTTGTTTTACTCAAGGTGAGTCTTTCTCCAGCACCTTTCTTTCTCAAAACAATTTCTCTTTTATAACCATCCTTGAGAATAATTGGAAGATACACAAATTGTGTTTTGTCCTTAAACTCATTTTGGAGCCAATCCAAACCATCCATTCATCATCTGTACTGCTTATATCCTGGTCAGGGGCGCTGGGTGCTTGAGCCAGTCACAGCTGACTATAGGTGACGGCAGAGTAGAACCTGGAGAAGTTGCCAGAGCAAACACAGTGAAACAGACAACCACACACACTCGCATTCAAACTTTGTGGCAGTTTAGGGTCACAAGCTAAACACGTGCATTTTTTTGGACTGTGTGAAGAAATCCATGTGTGCATGGGGAGAACATGTAGAAAGACCCCCAGAAGACTGCATTTGAACCCATGATGTTCTTGCTATAAGGCAAGAGCACTAATCACTTCACGGCTGTGCAGTCCGAATCCAAACAATATATGCAACTATTTAAAACATAAATACAATCTTCCGACTACCAGTTGATTATAAAATTGCAAATTCAATAGAATACATAGTTTCCAGCCATTCTATTTAGTACTTTTGCTAGTACTGTGTTGGATCCCTTTTGCCTTCAGAACTGCCATAATCCTTGGTAAAATGGCAAGCCCTTTTCCCACAATGATTGACTGGAAATGAGTTGTTTTTTGCATTTCATTTAAGTTTCACATTGAAATGGTCTTCTGATTGTAGTACACATGGAATCAAAATAAACACTGAAAATGCTGTCGTTTGCATGTAAGGTTCCTTAAAACAGTTTTCCTCCATTGTATAGACCAGGGGTGTGCAATCGTGGTCCTCGAGGGCCACAGCCCTGCACGTTTTAGATGTCTCCTCACATCACTACAGCTGACAGCAATTAGTGGCTCCTTGTCAAGCTTTCTGCAGAGCCTCATCATGATCATGCCGGTGTGTTTGACCAGGGAAACATCTAAAACATGCAGTACTGCGGCCGTCGAGGACCAGGATTGCCCACCCCTGGTATAGACCCACTCAGTATCTGTTATATGTTCATTGGAGGACTCAAGGTAAATTCAAAAGAGCGAACAGCACAAACACTCTGAAATCCTCAATTGGTGTTATTCTCTCATTTTTTCTAAGTACTATTCACCAACGGTATTGTGCATGTACAGTAATCAGATTTCCAGAAAAGTTGCATTACTGCTTGGTCATGGTCACTGCCATTCTTTGGACAGGCTGTGGCATTTTAACAGTGCTGAACTGAACAGCCAAAAATGTGCCAAGAAAATATCTCTCATGCATTGCCTCCCTCTGTCGCGAAGGTTGACATGTTGGATTTATCAGATATTGTCTTGCCCGGTAGCTGTGACTTGGTTGTAGGAGCAGTTGTCTCTCAATTGAAATGGTGCAGGTTTGATTCCCCATCAACACCTGTTCACGTGACAAATTGTCCTTGAGCAAGACTCTGAACCCCAAATTGATCTCGATGGATGGATTAAATGCCTTGCATGGCAACTGCCCCCATTGGTGTGTGAATGTGTGTGAATTGACAGTGTAAAAATCTTTGAGAACTGCTCAAGCGATGGAAAAGTGCGATGTAAGAGATCCGTTCACCTTTTCCCAGTTCTGAATAACTTGATTGTAACGAGTGTTTTGTTTTGTTTTTTTCTGAACCAACCATGCCACACTCTATACAGCCTATACATGCCTAAATGCATCAAGATGCTGTCATGTGACTGTCTGATTAGCAATATGTCAGAAGTGGGATTGATATGCCTGTGAAGTCTTGTAGGCAGAATATTATGGGAGGGAGAGGATGCTGAAAATGTGGTTTGACAAGGAAAAATCCATGGGCAGACATGGAGGACAGCAATGCTGAACAAACAATGTCGCCTGTGCCACCCAAAGGAGCCATGGCTGCAGAGGAAGAGCAACAAAGAATGGTACATCTACAAAGGTATTACGGCACCCAATATTCAGCTGAGGATTAAACTATGGCTATTACTTAGCCATAGTTTAGTAACATTTCTTCAAGCATTGTCAGAATAACAATCTCTAATATATTGAATATTACGGAACTAATCCTAGATGACAAATGGCCATCGATCTTTAGATCTTTAGAGATTACATGCATTATCGATAACAAAGTAAAATGACTAAAGACAGCAGCAAGCCAGTGAAAATAATTTCAACTCACCCTCCTGATTCCTTTTTGGCTTAACACTGTCAAGTCAACCCTGGATTTATCAGATGTTATGCTGCTCTTTCACCATGTCCAGTGGCTCATGCACAGCGCTGAAATTATTTTCCTTTCCATTAATCTCATTGTAAAGATGATGAAAATGCTTCACGCTCTCCCAGCCCTTTCCCTTTTTTTTCCACACCCTGTCTGTCTCTTTACCTCAGATATACAACTATGGCGAGGCCACCCCACCCTCTTTTTTTTTTTTTTTTTTTTTACAGGCCCCTACACTGAAGATAAGGTCTAAATATCTGTTGCCATTCTTATTTTTCATCTTCCCCGAGGGCTCTTTGTCAGCTCCTTATCAGAATGTCAGGCCTTTGCTTGAGTAAGCAAACAAACAAGCAGCAGCAGAAATGATGTATCAGAGAACTGCCACCGGTTGGGGATGAGCTGTCAGTCGCTCTGTTGAGCTAATGATCACTGCTGGGTGCTATGGGAATTGAAGGTCTCTAATTCAGGCCACATTTTTTTTTTTCTTGTTTGTGCTGTAGTCCCACTCATGCATGTTGCGATTGGTTTCATGATGTGTGTGTTAGAAGTAGCACTCCTACTATTTAGTGTTTCGTGAGGTTGTTGGTACCATATAGTCCTGTTCTGTTCTGAAACCATCATAGTTGTGAATAGGCTGATATCTATAGCAGCCCTCAATAAACCCAATCAAAACTTGAAATTAAATGGATATTTGGACAAAATTAAAAGAAAGCTACAAGTGCCACACTCATTTTATGAATATACATGCTGATTGCCCAAGAGACTTGTCCCATAACCAAGTTGGTTTATTTATTACCATCACATATTAAAATGTTATAGAAAACATGATTTCCGTCTCATTATGAAACTGTACTTTGTTGTTCATTTACAGAAAGGTGTGTGATTTACACATGGCTAGCCTTGTGTTCAACTGTTTTCAGCCAGATTTTAACCTCATTTGACTACAATTAAAACATTTCTGCATTACATTGACCTGTTAGTTGTTGTGGTCAAAAGCTGCCTTCAGTTGGTCCCCATCAGCTAATAATACAGTATAAACAACATTTGTGTGCGTGACCAATGCCACATTTAATGTATGTTTTTGGTCTTCGATCACGAGTAAATATATATCACTTCAACAGGACTAATAAAAATGTCCCTGCATGATGTAATTTACAGAAGTCAGATAAAAATAACTGCTGTTTGTCAGCAGTCAGGACAGGTGTTGTTAATCACGACATCTCGGCTGCTGAGGTCATCCACATGAGGTTTAATAGGAGGAAGTCCCATAGATACCGTCTCGACAGAGATTTCTGTTGATACCCCATATGAATGAAAAGGACATGTTTTTGGTATGCATGAGCGGTGTGACCTTTATCCATCCTTCCACTGCAAAATTATAAACCACTAATCCTGTTATAATAAGTCTGAACTTTTTCAGATACAGATGTCAATAATTAAGTTTTTTTGGTTTTTTTTTTTTTTTTAAATGTCTTCTTGATTTGATATGATTTTTCATGGGCAAAGTATGGGGAAAAGGCATCTTTTGGACATTTTCAATGATTCCCACCCTGATTCATAAACACAACACGTAACTGTTATTTCACTGACAGCACATGAATGAGGCATATGGGTTTGTCTCTGACGTCACAAAGACTTTGCAAATCCATGATTCATTGGGAGCATTGACAGTCAAAATTGTAGTTGGATGTCATGTGTCCCACATGCCAGCAAAAAATGACAGACTCCTTAAAGAAAAACAAAAACCTAAAACTCGTTAAACTGACACCTTGGGCCCTCTCTGACCAATGTTGCGTTGTCAAAAAACAGCCCAAAAAAGGTCACGGCCCTAGTCTGTGGGTGATGGTTATACTGGTAGATGTATTTTTAATTCAAATGGCCATCTCTGAGTGACTTGCAGCAGCAATATGGATGTGATATCGCGAGGTACAGCCGTATAGTTTTGTTTGAACCTCAAACATTAGAGTTAAGCAACTATGCTGTACTTCTTTTCTATGTGTTGTTTAAGGAATATTATTTATTTATTTCCAAACATGTACAAAATAAACAAGAGAAACAAACGGAATGCATGAAAACTAAAGAGACACTTATCCAAGTGAATATTCCAGAGATCACTTGACACACTCCAATTTTACAACATGTGTGTTACATATTTGAAAAGGGGGTAGGAAGAAGTATAACATTTTTAGTCCAACCCATTCACATCTTTACCATTGCAAATCAAACAAAAGACAATGTGAACATATTGAGGTGCCTTATAGTTTCTGATCAGGTTCGCTTTGGAAAAGCACATTTTCTTGCCGTCTTTACTGCAACGTGTTTGGCATGGCTGCTGCCGTGCATCACAGGGTTTGGAGCCACAGACAGACCTTGACAGTGTGGGAGAGGAGGCGTGGTCAACAGAATAGACAGTAGCCATACGGACATTCCTATCAATTATAGAAATGTCCACAGGGATCATACAGTTGGAACCAAGAGTCACATGAACCACACCTACAGCAACCTAAATAACAACAAACAGCATCAACAACAATAGTCTTTAGTAAAAGAGTGAAATACCCAAACATTTTAGATACATTTAAAAACCTGAATACAAGTGAACAATAACTATTTATGTAGTTAAATATATAGGACACTCACAGCAACACCCCTGGCCCCTGGGGCAGGTGGGTCCAACCCATGCCAGATGAAATTGGCCATCTGAAGCCCAACTTCAGGTCGGGTACAGTTGCTTTACTGTCTTGACCAATTCCTGAGGAGTACCTCATTTAACCTCATCCCAGACAGTCTGAAATATCCCTCCATGATGCTTCATCTTGGGGCACTGATGAAGCACCTGTTGTTCTCTTACTGAATTTGGTGTTTTTAATAGCAGGTGAAAACGTGTATTTATCAGTTCGATTTCCTTTGTGAAATATGATACTTTGTATCCTGTCAGCTGCCCCTTGATGAGATGCCTGTCAGCACAGACAACTCTGTATTTTGTGGTTTTCGGAGAGGCTGATTATATTTGCAATCCCTATCCTCCGAATACATATTCCAGCCCAGAAATGTCAAGCAAAGTGCCAGATCTACTTAGGTCATTGGAGCGTCTTGTATCGCGGCATGTACCCGTGCACCTATGATCACAGACAGCCTATGAGTCCTTGGTGATGCTTTTCAAGCAGTAATCCTTCACCCCACTATCTGTCAAAGAAAGAGAGAGGAGGGAGTTGGGTGTTATAAATAGGGAATACATCATTCATGAATATGTATGAAACTTTTGTATCCGCCTCACACGGGTCATTTATTTCTAACTTGGTGAACATTTTAAATTTGCTGGAATATTATTCAAATAACAGAGTTCTGTGAAATGAATACATTTAAATGAACTGCAGGAAAAGTGAATCTGTGTGAGGTGAAGTGGGGCTGGTGGTTAAATGTGTCTGCTAAATATCTATCAACTTGAGTGTTTTTCAGAGTTATTGAAAATGGGCTAATGTTTATTGTGCTTCTGTGGAGCAGCTTCCTATAAACACCTTGCTGACAGTAAAGCCAAGACTGTGACATAATTCAATAGTTTCTTATTCTCTATTACAGATGAAACAAAATGGATACAATACATGTGAAGGAAATGTTTATTTGTAATTTGTGGGTATAAGTGTTTTTTATTATTATTTATATTCACACATGAATGTTTTTCTAAACCTTTTGTGCCAGTATAATCTCCTGTTCCTGGATCTCTACATCATAATAAGCATCAAGTTTCCTGATGGGAAAACTACACAAAAAAACTACGTTAATGCAGCATCTCAAAATAAATATATAACTGTGGTCTTTGATGAAATCATATATATTAATGGATTTATGTGACTAAACTCACACATGTCTGTAAAACTGGAAAACACGAAAAAAACAAAACAAACAAAAAAGTCAGTTCGAATTGGATTTTGTTCCACTATCAATTGAAATAAGTGACTAAATTGGAATAAGTAAGAAGGTAGGTAATTGTTTTTTCTCATCCATCCAATCAAATTGCACCCTGCTGAGGGCCACTGTTAAAAATGATGCATGTTAAACCCACTAATGTCCTATTCCACTCTTTCTAAACTACAATCTGACAATACTAAAGCTACTGAAAATCCATGTGCTTCCATAAGTGCCCTTTATAACAGAGACATCTTGGTGGTGAAAACTCATTTCCATCTGTCTGTACTAATCCGAGAACTGCACAAAGCACCTGCTTGACAGGTCGAACACCATCCTGCTATGATTTATATGGGAATGAGTGTGGATTATTTTATTTACTGCAGCATTTTGCCTCTTCTTGGCCCATTTTCTCTGTCTGTCCTCATTACTTGGTGACTTACTGTTACATATTAAATTTGACCATTCCTTCTCAGTAGGAAAGCAACACTTATCCGTCTTATGATAATGACAGGTTTAAGAAAATGTCAAACACTTGTAGAATCCATTTATTCGAACACCTGGTGTTGTTTTTTTAAATTAACTATTTTTATAGGACAAAGAGGTATGCCACAGGCAAGAACTGAGGAGAAAAGTAGCTCAAAGTAGTTTTATGCAGCTGTTTTCATTATTGGAAATTACTGTATTTTATCAGAACTTCTTAAAAAAGTACTGATAGCAGACAGTTTCTTACTCTTTTTGAAGGCTTTCTGAACAACTTGCTATAATAAATTGCTCAAACTGTAAAATTTTCTTCATATTCTCCATCAATGTAATACCCTTTTCATGATTTGAGAAGACTAATGACTTTTCATCACATTTCAGTTAAATTGTAGGTGAGAATAATATATATATTTTTAAAGAGCTCTCAAGAATTATGGGAGTGTTGCTTGCCACTAATATATTATTTGACTTTGTAAATTAAATATAAAAAAAAAAAAAATCTATATATTTCAGTTTGAATATTGTGGCCCTCGCTACCTACCAATTATGAATGGACTCTCTGTCGGATTATATAGAATAATATAGTAGATGACCATTAGGGTAGCTGCTTTGGACATACAGATATAGAAGTGAAAATAGCCATAATGTTTCTTGTTGCCAACAATTGTGGCTCCATCAAATCTAAAATTTAAGAAGTAGTTACAGAAAAAAAAAACCTGCCAAGTTTGAGAGTGCTGGCCGACTGTGCCTTTCATTGTTCTGCTTGGTTTTTATACCTGCACCTACTCCAGTTTGGTCCAGACAAACCAAATCCCAAGATATGATCTTAGATCAATCTGTGACTCTTAAGCTGTCCAGAGGCTTTAACATATGAGTTTGTCATTATCTCGGTTCACCCTATGATGGACGGAGCCCCTTGCCAAGTGTCAGCTGGGATTGGCTCCAGCTTTCTGTTGTACTGATTTGGACAAGGTGGCTATTGAAGGTGGATGTTTAATCCCAAACAAACTTGTGCGGTTTCATATCTTTCAGTTGTCATATATAGTAGTATTGCAATGCAAAGGAGATGGTTATTCTACTTTTAGAATTAAACGTTTGTTTCCTACAACAAGAACATAAAATAATACATGCGTCCTGATAATTTAACCATTATAATTATGCCATTATGCTTTAACCATTATAATTTAGTGTCAAGACAACCAATATTCCATCTCTCAACTTCAGTATCGCTTTCATGTTTGGCATCAGGAATATTTTTTTTTTTAATTGTGTTGTCATCTTACAAAAAAAAATTTGGATGTCCCTTTAAATACCACTATAATTAACTGATGATTGGAACATCTGCTAAATAACACTGGTTTACCCAAGCAAGAAATAAACATGCCTGGCAGTGCTCGATGTTGTGTGAAAATGTTGTGACACTTGCACATTTGATTTAATGTTTTCCAGGAAACTGCATCCAGAATTTTAGAGATGTGCTAGGTTTGTTGGGAAACAGCTGAGGCGTTAGTCTGGGACTTCATTCTGGAGAAAAACCTCAAAATATATTTGAAAAACAAAAAAAAATAAATTACACACCAAACATGCGTAAGGATCAAGATTATGCTCATCATCAGGAGAGGTGTTTGTCTTACTTGATAATATAAGTCATGTTTTTATATGTGTGTGTATCCCAGTGATCAAAGGGCCGCTCTGAGGTTGTCAAATTTAGATTTCCTATTGTCAAATAAAAGCAGAATTATGTACTCTGTTGAATCTAGAACAAACGGTTTTATATTTCAAGGTTTTTAATTGTTTTGTATGTTGGTGAGAGTGGGTTTGGTGGCTTCACTGTCAGTTTTTGGCAAATCCAAAGCTGAAGAAAGATTGCAGCCTTTCTTGAGCTTCAGTTAGACAACTTTAAATGAAAATGGAATTGTTTTTGCATTTTGAATTCATAAAAGTTTTGGATTTACACAGCACCGTTGTCGTGTAAACAGACACCCAAAATGCAATAGAAGTTGTCTGTTTTAGCTTACGTAAACTATGCCTGAGAGGCAATCTGAGGAGGCCCTAAAGAGTAATAGTTGTGAGATGTGTTTGAAAATGTGTTATGTTAAATCACCATACCCTTCACTTTTGCGGAACTAAACAGAAACTAGAGAGGCTCACCAAGATGTCAGTCGGCTAAATCACAGGTTTGCTGGTCTTTCAACCCCAGGTACCCCAAGTGGAGTTACTCATCAGGTTCCTTATAAGTGGAAAGATTCAGAAGTACAGAATATAAAGAAAAAAGTTGCATAAAGCCTTACTTTTCTGAGCCATTAGGTTCTGTCCTATTTTTTGTGGTTCTGCCGGTTTATCCTCATCCCATTATGCTAATTGTGAACTACACAGCTGCTGTGATGATTCTTTAACACAAGTAAAGCCTCAAGAGACTCTTTGCAACATTATTGTCGCTTATTAATTGTTTTCTTCTCTCTTGATATGATAGTGATTGGATTTCTGTAATGTAAAGAATGGGATTTGGATGCAAATATTTATCTAGTTGATTATTCTGATTCAGGTTACCATGAATCACAGTTACAACATGAAGTCTCATTATCACATTGGCAGTTATTACAAGAAAATAAAAGCGATCACACTAGAGAATTAAAGGCAGTTTTTATTGGCCATATGAAATTAATACAGTCTACTTAAACAGGTTGGAATTAAAGTTGTATTTTTTCTAAAACCACATTTTTCAACGAACCGTTGACTTTATTAAGATTAAGACATGTGGTGGTTAGATAAGATTTCATAATTAAACTTGAACATATTCAGGGTTTCCGAATATTTACTTTGCTTCTGTTTGTGAATTTAATGGACGGAGTGTCTCGGTGCAGCCGAGGCCTGGAGGGCATCTTGTGGAGAGGCCTGAAGGTGAGAGCTCTGCTTTTTGTACATGCAGATGTTGTTCTTTTGGTGCCACAACTCGAGAGCCTCCAGCATGTCCAGACACAGTGAGAAGTGGTCTGGATGTGAATCAGCACTTTTAAGTCTGAGTATGATTTGCTTACCATGAAAATGTTTCTTTAGATAATGGGTAAAAATACCACCGCAAGAATAGTTCAAGGGATTTTATTTATTCTTTGTTTATAAATGAAGAGGGACAGATGGTCTTTACTGTTTTAATGAAGAGCTAAGCAGTAGAAGCATTGTTTTCTGTTCACCACTTGGCCTACATGTCTCCCTTCACCTCTGCTCGTGGATTTTACATCATCACCGATATAATGAAGTCACAGATACCAAAGGGGTGGAAGGACCTCACTCTTTGAGATGGAGTGAGAAGCTCAAGCATCAAGGAGAGACTTTGAGCAGAGAGGAGCCAATTTGCTTGGTTTTGAGGATCTAATTATGACAAACCATGTTTTTCTTCCAATGGAGGTCCACCAGGCTTGCCCAATGAGGACGGAGGCTCAGGACCAACTGGACAGATTCAATTTCTCAGTTGGTTTGACAATGGCTTGCGGTCCCCCGAAATAAGCCGGAGGACATGTCTTCACAACCCGATGCGAAGAATGTCAATCAAACCTCACAAGACACATGCTCTTGTTTTTGTTGTCTCAAACTTGTTTTCTGACAGTTAATTTGAATCTAGAGCCACTGGTTTGTTTCAGCATTGATTTAGTGCTGCTCAATTTGTATGTTTGATTACAGTCATTTTGCACCTGGGTCTTCTGAATCACTGCCTGACAGTCCTCATGTGCGGGGACAGAAGGAGCAGTCACTCCTACCTCTCCGCTAAACATGGCTATTGGCACCATGGCATTGTAGAAACTCTCAATACCAAGCACTTTGCAGTTTTGGCTAATAGCTATGAGAATATATTAATAGGAAAACTAAAAACACTTATTTCATTCATTTTGATCACATTATTACTATTTCCCATTTGAGTGATTATTTTTCACCACCCAGATTCCTTCAATTCTTTTCTTTCTACAGCAAAAATCCCATGCACCTACATAATATTCCCACTTGTGTTAAAACTCAGCAAACTGTATTGCGAATTGCACCAACTATCTGTTTCATCACTGCAGATTTTGTTTACCGTGAAATTGAGGTCAGTATACATTACAGGTTGCCAGCTGAGCCGCTCCGATGTCAAAATATAAGGATTTTGAATATCCCACTTGTGACTTTTCAGTGTTGCATCGAAAGATGTTCCTCCTTACCAGAATAGAATATCAAGCGACTGCTGTCAACATTTTTCTTCCTCTCCAACTCCAATTTAAGGGTGAGATCACACTGGCTTTGAACATAGTGATCTAATAAATGTACAACATGACAGTTCAAAGTACAAATTGTGGCAGGAAAAAAAAAAAAGCTGAATACACAGCTCTCGATGTCATGCAGTCATGCTTGTTATGTGAGCCCGTCATAGCCATCCATGAGGATTCAATGAAGGATGCATACTCGCATAAATCCAGTGAGACTGATGAACCTTTGAAAGCTCCTGAGATGAGGCATCACAGATGTGAATTATGCTTCAGAGTTGTTTGAGGACTATTGTGTTTTTGCACGGAACATGCAATCATCAAATTTACACTTGTCACCTGTGAATGAAGTAAATACATTTGATATTTGAGACTGAAAATACACATTTTGTCAGTATTTATCTCATAGAAGCAGCACAGGGATGCATGTTATTGAATGTATTATATATAAAACTGACTAATCAACCAGCCAAATTTCATTTAATGAGGGAGTTTCACGCAAATTGACACATGCAACATGTTTAACAGTCCATGTATACAAGGCAAGTTTGATAGAAAAAAAGAAATCAAAAAGGTATATTGGAAATTATATTTAATCTTCAATGAACTTGATGTTTGTAATAGTAATTATTTCATAAAACTAAGGCAAAAAGTAAGGCAAAAAGCAACACTGTAATAACTTCAAACTCTAAACTAATCTAAATTAGTCATTAAAAGAAATAGCACAATTATATATTAAGTAAATACAATTCAAAAGGAGCAAGCAGCAAAATTTCACTTAAAATATGTTATTTATACACAAGTTTTTCACACTGCTTTTAAAGAAACCCTCACACGTATTAGACTGGTGACACCATTCAAGCGTGGAAGCCTGTGTGGTGTGTGTTAATCACAAAACATGACAAGGAACCACAAATACTCTCCTGACAATCAGCTGAACAAGCACATGTACAACTAAGAACACATGTAGCCAATCAGGTCTCTCGGTACTCAGAGCCTTGACACCAACCTGAGGGGCTTGGATTGTTGTCTTTGTTATTCACAACAAGGGGAGATTTTGTAGGAATGAATGGTGGGAGAGGTATTTGAGTAGGGGGAGTAAGAAAATGAGAAGTGAGAACTGGGGAGAGGACAAGTCGGAAGGAAAAAGAAAAACGGCTCCTGATGAGATTTGAGCTATTTTAGTCAACCATTTAACAAGCTATGGGTCGACCCTCAGGGTGGCTGCTCACGAGGTCCGTCTGGATTTCTGTTCTCCATTTAGGCTTTTCAAAATGAGAATGGTTTCGGAATCCTACGATCCACATCAATTTCGTAGTGATGCGCAGGAAGCTTTTACATTTGACCCCAGAGATAACAGGTTTGGTGTGTTCATTGTGATGTTCTGCCCAGGATGGAAAATTCAAATATTTGGTTGTCTATGGAAAATATACTTGGGGGGGGGGAAAATACATCGAGGATAGCATTGTGTTGTGTGTGTAAACCTGTTGAAAAATGGCATTTGTTCAAATGCTAAGCTCCTTTAGTCATCTCTTTATTAACCTGGAGTTTGTAAAATATGTTTTGAAAAACAGAAATATGGAAATACATGTATATGCAGCTATACATTCTGTAGTTAGCCTAAAGAGAGGGAACTTGGTCTGTGTGTGTTTCTGTCCTGGAACTGTGTGTGTCTCTGTTGCTGCTGCTCGTCATCAGCATCATTACACAGCTCTCCTCCTACGTCATACTGAGAGCCAGAGGCCTCCCCTCTTATTATCCCTGGATAGAAAGAAGCTCATTAGCCACTGGGTGGAGCTATCACACTCTTTCCTTCTTTTTTTTTCTCACCTTGACTCATTCTTCCGTCAGTCTGTCTCCTTGCCAAACCATCATCTCCCTTTCGATACATGTCTTTCTCACCTCATCTTTCTTTTGTTTTCCTGACTCCTGCTTAAAATTGCACATAACAATGAGGCTTTTTGCTCACGCTCCCTCTCCTGTGCATTGTTTATTATTTTCTCGACTGACCTGACCTTTTTCGTCACGCCTCAGCCACTGTTTCCTCCCTGACATTGTATATGGCTAGTGCATATTGCATATCACTACAATGATGTACACAACATGTGTGTTTAATATGTAATGGGCAGATATGTTTGCTGATGTTGGTGACTCTTAAGGGTCTGTCACTTCTCCAGCTGGAATTGAGGGAGCAAACCTGGAATTGGAACGGCAATCATTATATATATATATATCAATTGTAACCAAGGGGGCCTGCCCAGCATCATATATAGGTTAACAGTGGGAAGTTATAAATTCATTTATGCACACCCTTTATAAACTTACACAACAAAGTAAAGATGAAGAAAAAACTGGCAATTCTTAATATTAAAGTGAGGTGTTCTTTATTTTCATGACTTTTGCTTTCCGCTCCAGGATGAACCATTTGAAGAATGAACACAAATGTGGTTTCCAGCGCGTGCAGTTAAAGTCAAACGTTCAAGCACTGACCACCTCCTCTGGTTAAAACCTCCAATCAGACAGAAAGACTCAGCCGCAAGGGGCCAAATCAAAATGAAACCAATTTTAAAACTTGACACTGTCAATACCCATCAATCTTTAAAACGGTGAGATTTATTTCAGAAAGAGACTATTATGCAAGCGTTAATTAAACCAAAAAATGGGAGCCACCTGCAGGTTCTGGCTTAATTTGAAATGTCATGTGGTGGGGGAGCGTGTGCTGACAGAATCCTGATAACTCCAAACAAGTATTTACATGATAGAAGTTTCACATCAATCAAAATTAAATAAATGTTTCCGGAGCCTTTCAAATTTGATTGGGCTGTTTACATCTGACATTGTTATTCTGTTGTTTTTCTGATTATTCTTGTAATAATAATAAATCATGTAAATACAGCCGTTGGCTGCATAGAAATGCACAAAGTTTGAAGAAAACACTTCAAATTTACTTCCAACATTCACTGTTTATTACTTGATGTCTGAGCATGAGAAGGGCAGAGGAAATCTCAGACATAAATACTGTTACATTGCTCAATACTCGCAAGTACATGTGCAGTTTGCTCAGAAAATTATTCGGTAAAAACACAAAGAGCTCTTTTCCAAAACTACTTTAGCTGGTATTATTGCATTGTGAGGTGCCTGGATTTGATTCAATCACAAGTTTTCTGTTTGTGTAAACAGGACCAAAAAATACTACATTACTACTGTGCCACCAGACAACCTCTAATACCACTGTATTTTTTTTTACCAACAACACAAAACACAAACAACAAAAAACTACCCAACATAATTTAAACTGAAAATTAAAAAAATCTGAAATTGAAACAGCAGCAGGAAGAGAGTTATAACAATGTGTCAGGCCTCATTTACAAGATCCACTGATGGATTTTTGTTTCAGAAACTTTCACCTTTGGACAGCAACATTTAGAAAATGATCGCTGTACACAGGGAAATTACGGAAATGCTATGAAGTTTTCATGTGTTTATATATGCATGCACACAGAACAATACGCTGTGAACAGTAAAGGGTCTATAAACTGTCTTTCTTCATTGTTTTGGTAGTAGTAGTATTGGTTGTTTGTAAGAAATAAAGAGAGTTCTACTTGATTATAAATACAACAATACATGATTTTATATAATCAAGTGGCCCAAAAGGCAACTCATTCGCAGTGATCTGTGCAACTGTAATTTGTCATGTTCCCCTGGGAAAAATTGTGATGGTTAAGACTCTTAATTGAGATCGGAGATGATTATCTGTGGCCTCAAAAGGCATGGAGATCATTGCCATCAGTAGTGACATTTGCTTCTTCCAAATGTGGATAGCCTTGTCTGATATCTGAAAAGAAAATGCATCAATGAGTTGAAAACTGAAGTAATCCTGATAATAAGGTAGCATTATTGTGTGAATTCTTTAACAGATGGTAAACACAATCCACAGACACCTCTCTGTAGCCTCTGTAACCCCGGATGTATCAGGCCTATTTAAAACTGAGGGGAAAGTTCAGAATCCTCTCAAACGTCTCTGTTGAGTAGAGATTTAGTAGATCACTGATTGGCATCACGTACAAACACAAACACTTTATGCACCTGAAAACTGTAATGCTGTTTATGAATAGTGACACATATGCTTGTATGGTAATAGACTCAGTAATATACATTTCTTAGTACCTTAACTATATATATATTTAGAGAGAGAGAGAGAGAGAGAGAGAGAGAGAGAGAGAGAGAGAGAGAGAGAGAGAGAGAGAGAGAGAGAGAGAGAGAGAGAGAGAGAGAGAGAGAGAGAGAGAGAGAGAGAGAGAGAGAGAGAGAGAGAGAGAGAGAGAGAGAGAGAGAGAGAGAGAGAGAGAGGAGAGAGAGAGAGAGAGAGAGAGAGAGAGAGAGAGAGAGAGAGAGAGAGAGAGAGAGAGAGAGAGAGAGAGAGAGAGAGAGAGAGAGAGATCTAAAGTTTATGCTGCTGATGGTATTTAGAGTTCCTACTGAAAGAAAAAAATCATAAAATTTACAGAAAAAAACAGCATCTTTATTTTGCAAGGTTACAGAACTGTAAAGTCAAAGTCGATGACTTCAGCAGGATTTATGTATGTTGGATAATTTGTTATATAATGCCCACTGCTATGCAAAGATGCATGTAGAAGGAGGTTGATTGAAGTTCTTTGTGAAAGCTGTGAAAACAGGAAAACTGCACCAATTCAAGCTTCTTTACTTCGGTTTGGGAGGAAAATATGTAAAATGACTTGACCCAAGATTTTACATTCAATTCAGTTTTGTTTATGTTTAAACTGTGTTGCTATTCGTTATTTTATTCATCGTCAACCTGTTTGGTTTGTAAAATAGTCTCTGGTTTGATGTGTATTTTTCACTGTGTGTTTGAACCTCTGCTCCTTGCATTAAGTCAGGCTCGTCAGTTGTTTTAACCTTGGAATAACATTATGTTTCACCTAAATGTTTATAAACAGCATTTTTTTCTACTAATGAGAAATACTTTTTCCTCCATTCTTTGGACTGTGATGGAAAAAACAAGTTGGATTGTTTACATATCCACCACTGCCTTATGGATATTATGTTTAAATGGTTAATTTAGCTGTTTTACTTAATTGCATTTCAGATCTTGTTTTCTTTTTTTTTGTTTTTTTAGCTTTTATCAATTAAGTTAAATCAATTTGTATGAGACTCTTTTATAGCAGCAGTGGATCTATGCAGGTAACAAGGCTCATTCATTGAGTGGTTATCGTCCCATAAAGATGTTTGTGTTTCAATCACCAACTTGCCTTCACCAAGGTGAAGTGTCCAGAAATTTCAGTTTAAAGTATCTAGCAAAGTAAGTACCTTTAAGCATTATTTTCTGATGACACATTCATTTTGAGTTCTTATGCCGTCCCTGTTTGGGTTGGGGTTCAAAACCTTTTCTTCCTGTCAGAGTCTCTCTTTTAGCTTTCACAATTGCCATTCATTTGTGTATAATCCCATGCCTCTAGATGCCCGTCGCACCCATCAGTGCTGATTTCCACTGTTTTCTCGCCTGAGGAAAAGAACTCAGCATTATTGGGGCCAGTGCAGCATCTTTCCTGATGCCGATGCCGTAATGCTGCCCCTCGCCAATGCTGCTGGTCCTGATGAACATTTTGTTTAAAATGCTGCTTGAATTGAATTTTAGATTTGACTAAAGTAGTTTAAGTTTGAACTTTCTTATCCAAATGAAGCATCCAGCATTATCCATTGGTTATAGGGTGAAAGCTGACAACACAAAACCGTTTGTGCTTTAGGAGCATTTCAAAATCAGCTTTGTATTAATTTACTGAAAAAGCTGCTTCACAGTGAGTATAGTTTAGATTACACTGGAACTGGGAAATGTTCCTTTATATTGTTTATATAATCATGGCAATGATAAATAGAAATAAATCTGAACTGCACATGAAAGGAAAGTGTCATTAATTGCAATTAACTTACAAATATCGTGTGCGGTGGAGGTGTTGAGGTCACAGATGGGAGCTTGTGGACAGTTTTGCTCTCCACTGCTCACAGGTTTAAAACTGTGTACGTCTTACTCCCCAACACTCCTGGTAGCCCACTGCTTCTACATATCCACACCTACTTTATGATTAATGATGAGTAGGTTGAGTTCGATCGAAAAAAAATTCCCAAGAGGATCAATAAAGTATGTTTTTACTTTCCATAATAAAATAAATTACATTAACTATCATTTCATAATTTTTCCCTTGAGGTTTTAAGAGAAAAAAATGATATTTTACCTTTTGTAAAATGTATTTTTATTTCAAGTTTTTCATGATGACATTGCCGACAAAGAAACAACACATGTAAATACATATGTTTTTGATTTTTTTGTTATGACGACTGAATGTAACCAAAAAAATCTTCTGGATTATTTTTAACTAATTGTTTTCTTTTTACATTGTTTTTTTGTGTGTGATTGCTGCAGTTCATCTCAATAGGACAGCATTCCAGATACTCAAGGGTCCTTTCATTTCCCATCATGCCCTTCATGCCTAACGATTATTGCAATCCTGCTCCCTCAAACCTGAACTTTGCTAGTTTTGAAAGAATATGTGGTCTATTAAACTGTACTCTATTAAACTACTCTTCCCTTAACCTGGAAGAGGTTTTTTTGCAGAGAGATTTTGAATTGCATGTGTCTCTTGGTGTTTAATGACCGACGCATGGGCACATTTTAAATACTGCAATCAACTGTGCACGGCAAGCAGGTTATTAATCAAAATAATGACATGGCCTGGAATTCTTTTTTCACTCGATTTTCCTGACAGTAAATTTCACCTGTGTCCATCAGTGTCAAGGTCCATTAGGAAGGCAAAGACATATTCTGTCCACGATGGGTTGCTTGAAAGGCTTTAGTGCTGCTGCTCTCATCCTTTGATGAAATACATTTAAAAGGCACATTTACATGAATGAATAGTAATATGTTGTATGATTTATAAAATCTTAAAATACTTTCACTTTACTGAACACTATTAGCAGGGAGAAACCCCCCCCAAATTTTTTTTTCTATTATAAACAAATATCATAGTCCTTCCAAGTATTGATCTGCTGAGTGTGAGGCCATCACTTTCTTAAAAGATGCCATAATAAATCACACTGTCACTCACTGTCTCTTGCTTCACTGGCATGTGCCCCATTTGCCCTTTGCTTGTCTATTACTTAGTAGCAATCTGATGGTGGTGAAGTTCACTCCTTCCAGGGGTTCATGTATTCTCTTCTTCAGTATTTTGAATATTTTCATCAGTAGATCGACTGGTATTTTAGTTTAAGTCATGCCATGGCTGATTCAGTGATCATTTGAGTGGGTTAGGGTAACCAAATGTAATGTCTTGGCTCAATATTTGTGCCAATTTCAGTTGTTTGTTGTATTTATTTCTTTGCTTTCTTTTTGATCCCCTGAATTACTTCCCACACTTTGTAAAGAATGGCCCTGTCTTCCATTAACATCACTACTATGAAGTATACGTATGTCCACTTTGGTTTACGTTGTTCTGTTCAACATGTAGTTCCTAAGTGCTTTATGTGAGCTATTCACATTTATTGCAAACGCTACCTGACCAGTCAGATTATAAGGAATGGATGCCTCTCAATGCAACCCTGAAAACTCCTTTTTGTGCGGTGTTTCCGCCGGAACGGAACAAAGCGTAACCAGAGCCAAATGTGGAGGGTTAGGGTTAGGTAAGGCTCCGCAGATATGTGACGTTACAACAGTCGTCTCAGCCGGGGTGGCATATCTGGATCTTATGAATCCTCTGTTGTTGTTTACATCCTCCGTTTTGCACTCGCTGTTTAGTTAAATTTTAGTGTTTGCAGCCACAGAGGCGAGTGTTTGGCTGCAACTTCCATGTTGGTCCCGAGAGACACAGGGCCAAGCCGGTGCGCCGCGCCGAGGTCCGTCCCCGCACCGCGCCCGCGCCTTCTGCTCAAACACGGAAGCCAAGGCAGTCACATCAAGTGGCGCTCTCCGGCGCTGACCGGCGGATGCAACCGCCCCAACCTCTGTGCCTGGGTAGAAAGCACGGACACGGTGCAAAGACAGACCCCAGCGCTCAGAGCAGCCCACGTGTCCCAGTGCGGCGCACCGGCTCGGCTTAACGAACCTTAACGGACTATACCAGTCCATTCCCGCACTTACATCTTACGTCAGTCCTCAGTACTCTGTTAATGTTGTAAGACGTTTGTTTGAGATACTTGTGTGTCTCAGCTCTAATGCTTTCTATCCAGGACTTGAATACTTGAATTTATATTCTGCAATCATTCTAAACATCATAGAAAAAATATGATATTTGGAGCTGTAGATGAACATAGAAGTGTTTGTAGAACCTTTTGCACCTGTGACTATCTGCATGACTGTAGGGCAGCCATAGCGTTTCATTTAGAGCTGTGAATGAAATTCTGTCAGCTTTATCAACAGGGTGTGCTGGTACATGTTCAGACAGATTGCTTGAACTATAAATAATATGTCGGCAAATATTGCACACCTGGGAGTCGGGTTTAATACCAGATGTAATGGAAAAGGACACAACATTGTCCCAAAATGAGGAAATCGAGGCACAGCTACCTTCTGAGGGACAGCCTAAAATATTACCTTTTAGGTAGATTTATTATCGAGAGCTACTCAATGGGTGGGTGATCTGTAGAGTCTGAATGTCATTTCTTCACAGACAATGCAGCATTGCTGAGCTGTGAAGCAAATGTGCTGCTGCAGCAGAAAATCATGCTGGGTTGAACACCTGTCAGCTGAGGAACAAGGATGTGATTTTACAGTGAGAGTCTGATTGATTAAACGAGATGACACTACCTTGGAAATGAATGTCGTTTTTGACATTTGGAGATCCTAAAGGTCTGAATAAATCAATTTCATTCAGAGATCAATAGGATATAACGGGCCTTATTTTTGCAATAGAGATGCACATTTACTTGTCCACAATATGTCCTCCCACCTTCCCTGTGTTTGCTGTGATGGCCTGAATGTAGGAAAGACACAATTGCATTTCATAACATCTGCAATACAAAGGAAGGCCAAGAAACAAATCAATGTTTATGAAGATTTAACTTAAATGTAACTACATAAATGTTTATTTTGAAAATCTTATTTGTTCACATTTTAAGGAACTCGAAGAGTATGGAGACCACACAGACACCTGACAGTAACAACGCCTCTTTTCCTGTAATACTGTGAGCACATGCCTGTCCTGCACTTGGGTGAATCACCGGACTGATTGAAGATTGCAGTCAGATAATCAGAGCTTCAGTGGCAACAATGATATGAGTCAATGTTATTTTGGTCTTTATGGAGCACTCAGTGGTCTTGTTAAAGTTTGTCATTCCTTTGGAAGGAAAAAAAAAAAATGCTGACAAGACAAACATGTTAGATCAGCAAAAATGATTGTGGGAGAAAGCTAGCCCCAAGATAAATCAAATAAACTCTTAAAAAGCCCATTCGCCAGCAGATTCAAACCATTCTTGCAATTCAGCGAGCAAAACCAATGAAAGTAATTCAAAACACTGGTTGACTATGAATTTTAATTTGAGAAAATCCAAACTTCCGAAACCCCTTTTCGTACCAATGAGTGTCAGTGCTGTGTGGTGTGGAGCCGGTCAACCTTTGGCACTGCTAATGTGCTATGGAGGACCTTGTTCTTGGTAATGGTCCAAAGAACATAAAGGTTTCAGGGCAGGAGTGTTTGTTAGTTCTATCTCTCGTAACAGCAGTCCTTCCCATTATTGTAACTAAATGTGACAAATGCATAAACATAAATATTTATTCCAAGAATGCATGGATTCTCCCAATCAATAATGTGTTATTTTGTGCCTTCATTTTACTCGTCAAAGTTTCATTTTCACGGCGAGTGTTTAGACTTCAAGCTTAAATGGTCACATCTGCCACCACACTGTCTGTCGCCTCTGATAGCAGCCTTTGAAAACGAAAACTTGTCAGATCTCTGAGGTGGAGTGTGAACTGTTGTGTTTGATTTGAGAAAAAAAAAAAAAAAGTTTTATGTCCGTGAGCTCCTTTGAGGTTATTATCTCACTTTATGTGACATGATTACCCTTTATTGTCAATCGTCTTGTTGACGAAACAAAGGAATCAGTGGCCCACTCTCTGTCAGAAGAAAGGTGAGGGAAATATTAGTTCTTATATTTCTTTTATCGGACCAAAAACAGCCTGGCTGCCAGAATCTGCACGGCCTGCCAGGGGAGGGCGCATCCATTCAGCGACAGTGGGTATATCTGAAACAACGAGGAGGAACAACCATTGCGTTGTTTATCACATCTTTCATCTGTTTTTATGGCATCCACACTACCAATGCTGAATATAAGTATTACAGGAAGTGAAGGATTTTCTCCTTAGTAAGTGTTACAGTTGTTTGTTCCGCTGTTTGTGGAAATGAGATGGTTAACTGAAAGAAACGGTAATCGTGTTCATTTCCTTGTTATTTTTTCCCATGAAAGCCCACATCATCGCTATGTTGCACTTTGATCTACATTCTGTTGAACCATGTTCATCAAAAGTCGGATATTAGCAGTCTAATTGATTCTATATTGTTTTAGATTTATGTCGGCTGCTGTCAAATCCCAATTAAGATTATTTTCCTTTCATTAAAGAGTGTATATATATATATATATACATTTCCCTGTCAGTACAGTTTTTGTAATGTGATTATATTCACAATCGCAAATTACTGATTACTGATTGCAATTGCAAGACATAGCTTACAGAGCATTCATGTGATCATTAATACCCATAATTTTCAAAATAAAGATAACATTGTCAATCAGTCTTTGTGCACAAATCTTTTTTTTGTTTCACAATTATTTCGGTTTTGTAAAGTCAATTAGATAGTTGTTTGAACACAAGCGTGGCTGAAATTTGCTATCACCGTGAAACTTTCGTGTGTGCACCAGATAGTTTCTCGTGCGCACATGAAACTTTTTCTTCCAGTGTCCCTTTAGGGGCTCTGTACATTATGCCCCCTGACCTTAGTTGTGTTTTTCTAACACTACATTAACTAGATTATTCCATTGAAAACCATGTGAATTTTTAACTAAGCGAAAAGGTTTTGCATGCCCTTTCTTCCATATTTGTTGGTTATAAGTTACTCCGAATCCTTTATTTTTGCTAAACAAATATGAAGTAATAAAAACCACATGCTAAAATATGAGGTTTAATAAAAAAAATAAAAAATAAATCAAAGGACGTGAACTTAAAGTTAGTAATACAGTTCATATTTTTCTCAACCTTATTCCACAAAGACACTGCAGAGACATGGTAAACCATTAGAGCTCTGATACTACTAGTCTCATTTCATTATGCAAAGAAAACCTTTCTGCTACACTTCTCCTTGTTCTAGCTCCTTTTGCACCTTAAGTGACCATGTAAGACTAAAAGGGGCTTTAAGTCATTGAGTGCTATTTGCAACTTCCTGCTACAAAATGTATTTACCAAATGATAGGGAAACAAGAAATGGATTTATTTTAATCAGAATAGGATTTTTGCAGGAGAAAAACTTTTTTCTTGTCTATGGATGTACTTAAACTGCTATTCATTTTAGGCTTTTTAAAGAGCATAATGCAAAGATGTGAGACGTGCTGCCACAGCTCCATTAAAGATGAAAAAAACCACGTTTATTGTTATTGCTCCACTGTTACCTGTTATTCAGTTCTGATGCAGATGCTTTGTGCTCTCTAAACACAGCGCTTTTATGCCGGGAAAAGAAACAGAAATACAGTGTCTTGCGATACTCAAATAAGATCCAGGAAAGCAGAGAAATTTCATTACTGACCATCTGTACCTGATTTGTAAACACAACTTTTGTAGCTCAAGTCATTTTCTTGGTCTCTGCTTTCTCGCCTTAACCATATTCTTTACTGTAACGTCATTTATTTTTCATGCAAGCTTGCCAGTGTGCCAACTTTGCCCCACATGCATGCACCGTACTGCTGCTGCTGCAGAAGCTGCTGCTGCTGCAGCGTGCACACTGCAGGTGAGAGCCAGGTCTGACACACAGCAACGAGAGGCAATGCGTTTCCCTCCTTGGGGACCACGATTGCCTCTCTCCATCTTCCTCCCCATGTGTTTTCGCATCACTGATCTTCACACATGGCATCATCTTCAAGGCTGACCTACACTAATGCTTCTTCCAATATCTTCTCAGTTTCAGTCTTCCCACACAGCGATCGGGCTCTCCCACACAAAGGGATGTCAAGCAGCGCTCACTGCCTCACATCATATAGTGACTGGGGAGATGCTCTGCAGAAATTTTCACTGACACAGGATCAATTCACTTGATGGTAATGAAAGGCTGAGGAATACTGAAGTGTGTCACAATATCAGAAATTTCACTATTGAAATTCCAAAAATTCTATAAAGATATATTGTCCTATAAATAGACATGGTAGTTTTTCATAATGCAGCAGCTGTTAATTGAATCCTTCAAATTATGGCAGTACAGTATAATGCAATGGTGCAATGTAAACTTGTCCTTCCGGCAGCATGCAATAATCAGGTATATACAAATCAACAAAACAAATATGTACACCAGAAGCAATTCTGTTTAAATAAATTGCAAGGAAATCAAATGAATACATTAAAGCCAAAAATAGTTTTGTATACAATTGGATTTTTATTGATTCAGAAATAGTAACCCTGATTTTCCCCAAACGATACAAAAGAGGAAATCTTTTGTTTTTGCATTGTATGTTTAGTATAAGAGTTACATTTTATTTGGGAGCAGTAAACAAGCTGGTGTTCAATATTTAAAGAACAAATAATGTGCAGACGTACCATTGTGTGTACATAGAGCTCAAATAAACCTTGCACACCTGTTCTTCAGGTTAAGTGAGACTGCCCAGTTTGGTAATTTTAGTCTATTTGGTTTTTTTTTGTGCGTGCATGTGCTTTCAATTTTGATTATGGACACATCATCCTGGCATTCAAACAAAGCCAAGCATAAAAGGAAAAAAAAAAAACTTCAAACATTGAAGGTACCGACTGTGGCATTTGGGTATTCTTTTCAGTAACGTCTCTTCATTGAGGTCAAAATAAACAATGTTGACTACCTTCAAAGACACAGTAGTAAATCCTTGACAGCACGAAATGCTTTAGTTTTGAGTTCTTGCTTGCTATCAAGTTAAATCAACACAGAAATAATCCTTAAATAATACCAAACACAAGTCATGTATTTCACTAACGGCAATGTGAGAATTGCACCATGAGACAAACGGAGGAGATATATTATTTTAGGGTAGGCTTACACTATGTTCCCGGCAACCATGGCAGCCCTGTTTGCCCGAAATGTAGCGCTCTGTGGGATTTGGGGGAATTCTGAGGAAGGTCTGGCATGTTTTTCACGTTCTGTCAAGGCTTTCTACGGATGAGATGTGGATGCCAGGCCATTTTGAAGCACGTTTATGTCCCAAAGGGCGACCAAAAGTGAAGGTAATCATTGTATCCTGAGACTTTTGCTGGGTGCGTACATACCTCTTGATTTCCTTTTCCTCCCTGCGATAATGTGTCTCAACTTTTTGGCTTTTCGAACCACATCATCCCAACTCCATACATACAACTGCTCCAGGTGAATTTAATATGCTGTATATCTACACAACTCGTGCCTATAACTCATGTTGTGTATAAGATAACTCAGTACGTCTAATTTCACGCTTTCTCGAGTCGCCCCTGAGGATTGGCAGCCTTCAGGACACCCCTCCAATCTTACATATGTTTTAGAAAGCTGTGATGATGGTGTTGTCTATGGAGACTGGCACATTTTCCCCGTCTATGTGAATTGACAGCAAGTTACAAAACGTGTTTGTCGAAGAGAGAAAAGTGAGCAGAGTGATGATGGTTGTGGGTGCAGCATGTACAATTTGTGTTTTTGGATAGTAGCTTTTAAAAACAACAGTATGAGGTATAGACTAAATGAGTACGTTTTTCAAAGCAACTGTGGCAACACTGCAGACAACCATACCCATAGGCATTTTAGGGCCATCAGTTAACACCACGTGCATGTTTGTGGACTGTAGGTCAAAACCAAAATGTGCAAGCTCCACCAAGAAAGGTCGAGCTTGTGTGTTTCCCATGCTTTTTGGTCTCTGTGAAGTGAAAGCTCTCATGACTGCATCTCATTGCAGTCCCAGCAACCACCAATGGAGAGCAATTTTCAAACTCTGTCCAAAGAGAGACTGGATGCCGCAGCAGCCTTGCATCACGACACAGTCAACTTATATGATGGTGACATAAATATACACAACATAGACATAAATGGTTGAAAAGAGATACATAGACTTAAGTCAAATTGAGTCCAAACCTGGAAAACTTTGTATTATGGTGTATTTTCCCGCCTTTTGCTGTAAATAGAGCAGTAAGTGAAGTTTTTTGTGACTGACATTTACCATCATCTTCACCATCAGAAGTATGCAAACCTTTGTTTTGTTTTTGTTATGTTTTTTGGCGTGTAAGTGAAAACAGATGTCAGGCTACTATATTATAGTGGCGTCTACTACTCTCAAATAATCTGCGAGTGTGTTAATGTGCGGGGCAAACAACAGGGGATCTCGTCTCAACACCTGATGTATACTTTCATCTCCAGAGAAGGTAGCAGCTTCACATTCATATACACACATTGCATCGTCCTGTCAAACGGGTTTAAATGCATCTAGCCATGTTCATAGTTGGGTAACAGTTTGCAGCTTTGCAGATGACTCCATGAGCCAGAGTCTTCAGAGCTTTCTTCAGATCTAAAAAATATGAGTTTGCCTAATTTTTATGTCATGTCTCCTGAAGCGAGGTAGTTGAGTTGTTTTCTAAGTTATTCTGTTTCATTTGTGTTTGACTCAAATCTTGATCCATTACAAGATTTGTGAGGAAGGCTTTTTGAACAAAAAAGGAACATTTTATTGGAGTGTATTTTTTTACTGAGGCAAACACTTCATAATTTTATAAACATCGTACCCAGTCCACACACACATTTGTGAAACATTGGCTTGTCTGTAAACAGACCTGGCAGTCAAACATCAGAATGAAGCTAAATCTCCTTCTATTTAATCCTTTTAATTGCTCATTGAGAGTTATTTTCCCCCCTCAGGTATTGTTAAATCATTAGGTTTTCTTTCTACAGAAGGCACAAATATACACAGGAAAGCTTAGCACTGAACAACAAACATGTAAGCTTACTGTTTAATTTCTGACATTCTTTCCGATGTACGGAAAAATAATAGGGCCACAGAAGAAAAAAAAAAATTGGGTTAAAAAAACCAACCTAATAGGATTCAGAAAAAAAGTCAAAATTCAAAGTCGAAATTTAATACTGGTGACTGCATACATCATTTCACCACTTCATTAAACCACCTGCAATGCATTTTGTAGAAGCAACCACACGTGCTGGCAAGTGGATGGATGGACGTTTCTTCTTTGTATAAAAAACCCAACACTTTTTTTTTCTCCGTTAAAACAGAAAAAAACCTATCGACTTTGATTTTCAACTTTTGAAGCGCATGAGCTTTTATTTTTTATTTTTGTCCCCTCCGAATTAGTTTTTCTTCTGTGGCTCTAATAATGTTCCGTACTGATGCTACCATGAAATACAAAAAAAAAAAAAAAAAAAACATCGATAGTGATTAAAAGTGTTTATTAAAGAAATGGTTCTTTGTATACTCACGTGTGGCTTTGGACAGATAGAAGCCTGTGGCTCCTTTCCATCACTTCAAATCCCTCTCTACCTCTTTGTGCAGGGCAATGTCAGTGATAAAGCGGCAGCCATTATTCCCCTTCAGCTGTTAGGCAGAAGTGGCTGGCTGACAGGGCAGGTAGTAGACAGAGCAATAGCTCAGTTCTGACTGGCTTGCTGGTTAACTGATTAAAAAATGTGCTGAGTTTATGGCTGGGGGGGGGGGATCCCAGAGTACTCACTGGGTGTGTGACACACACACACACACACACACACACACACACACACACACACACACACACACACACACACACACACACACACACACACACACACACACACACACACACACACACACACACACACACACACACTATATATCACATGGCTTCATCATAAAGACTTCTCTAGGGTTTTGGTGGATCGCTGTAAGGTTCAAGATGATAGGAAGACAATTGCAGCTCACGTAATCAGTTGATTCAATCACTACAATTAGAAAGTAAAAGATTGGAAACAGGTTCCCTGATCTGATGAGTCTTGATTTTTAACAACTTATTAAATCTATAACAATAACCTGGTGAAGTTTGCAGATACAGCAAGGTTCCTTGGCAATCCGTTTGAGAATCTCGTTAAAGTCAAAATTGACACTCTCTCCCCTTTTATTTGGAGAATGAAGAATGTTTTTTCCTTTTGAAACCTATTTAAAATCATATCTAATGTCAAGTGTCTTTTTAACGGCATGGCCTCCCACACTCAACAAAGGAAGGACTTGACCGAACGCAGGATTTCACTCGTTTTTATGTCTACTTTTATTATCTGAAACTATTTTCATTATGTTTATATCAATTTAGGATATTATACTTTTTATTTTTATTTAACAATTTCTCAACAGAAATACTTTGATATAACATTTCCATGCATAAATTCAATATTTTTACTCAGAATTGTATCAAAGAAAAATGTCAGATATTTTAAATACTGGCACATTTGAGCCCTTTAACTAAAGATCAACAAGAGTTTAATTAAATGTTAAACTCTTCCCATCTTCTGATTTAAACACCTTAATTAAATAAGTAAAGGAATTAAGCAAATTAACTATACAATGATGAGATCTCATTTTAACAGTCCAGTCATTATGAGCACACCGGTAGCCCTTTTGGTGTCAGCCCTTTTCCCATGTGTTTGGTACACTGCATGTTTCCGCTGTTTTGCAACTTTTGCTGTTTCATACGTTTATTTTGAGTAGATGGGTTCTGACAGCAGTTAGAAAAACATATCTATCTCAGCAAAGCACCAAATTGGATAGGACCATGCCAAGTCTGTCTCGGGCAATATGCCAACAGAAAGCCGAGGGTGGGCTGTTGGGCTACAGCAATCAAAAAATAAAGTTGCAACAATGGAGAAAAGACTGCATCTGGTCATAAAAACTTCCATATCATTTTTGTCATTGTCTTGCATAATGTTTTGTCCTCCAAATCTATGGGAGTAATAACAACCTCGAATACGGCCACTGTATCATCAAGCTATTTTCACTGTCGTGTTGCAATGTTCCTCCTCTTTTTTTGTCCATTTCACTCTAATTTCTGTCTCTTTTCAATGCAAACGCATACACACTCAACATGTTTTGGGAAGATGTCCAGCTGCCAAGGTGAGAGTGACTAATGACCCCTTTCACAGCACAAACACCACATAATCAGAGATGCTGAGGATCAGTGTCTGCCGGTCGTCCTGTCTGAGTAATTACGCCAGGGACTCAATTAATCTACTACCTAACAATCAACCCAGCTGTACATACTTGTTGCCTCTGCAGGTCCATTGTGTTTTGGTTCAGAGACAAGTGTGTCAACTTTTTGACTGGGTTGTCTCATTTAAGAAGAACCAGCTGGCATTATCAAAAGAGGAAAGTCAAATCTTTGACATAGGGTTTTCCTTTGGCCGACTTCTCTGCCCTGTCACATCCGTGCATGAACCTCTAATCAAATGCAATCCTAAGCTTGAAACAGCCCTGAAAATAAACAAAGAAAAAAAACCTGCACTTCTTGAATGGAAAGGCAATCTGATATAGCCCCTTTTAACAGCTGCAGACATGCATCATATGCATTGAGCTCAAAAGAGAGTTATAAAGACAATTGTGAGCTTTTGTGCTCTTTTTAATAAGCAGCAAAGTCATGTGAACACCCAAAGCAAATACTGTGTCATCGAGAAAATGCAAGAGCTTTTCGTATTCTTCGCTCTCTTGTAAATCATGATTGCACGCAGACCCATCCAAATGACAGTGGAGACAAAAAATGCAAGCATTAGGAAGTTTTAGCTGCCAGATGTGACGTCCAGCACCTTCTGCCTCTACTCACTTCAAATGGTGGTGAATCTTGAAAAGTATGATGGAGATTAAGAGTTATGATGACAAATTAAAAGGCACATTTTGTTAACTATTCAATGAACACACCATATGTCAGGATTGTTTCATGCTTCAGAATGTTTCTGAATGAAGCCTTTTTATTTTGTTGTTGTTTTATTTTTGTCTATTCTGCACGGTGTGGCTGGAATCAACTAAGTTTTGATTGTTTGGAAGAATCTTCAGATACAACAAAATACAATATATATAATAAAAATGGGGACGAAAAAATATGGACGAGACTTTTAATTAAAAAAATTTAACCAAACGAATATTTTAGGATTCCTTGACTGAATTTTTATCAAAAGTGTAATTCATTCAAAAAAGTGTTTCATTCACTCCTCTTTGTAGCATATTTCAAGCTCCATCATGTTGAATGATGACCATTGTCACTGTCATTGCATTCTTGTCCTGCTGAAACATGAACCTTTGTCACTGTCCGGCATCGAGAGCACTCTTTAACAAGTTTTCATCCACGATGTCTTCGTTCTTCTGTCTAAAGAATATCCCCACAGCCTGATGCTTCAATTACATTCCTCTTTCAATTACACTTACACCAACACAGACATATACACAGGAACATATTTGTCGGCCCCTCGAACTCCTCCACCTGCAGAAGGTCCAACCCCTGTACCTGGAGAAGGTGGGCTGACCTTCCAGGTGCCACATGAGATTATATCTCTGGCTTGGTCTGGTTGCGGCTTTTGTGTGGAAAAAGTGAATTTAATTCATTTAAAATAAAAAAAAAAAATGGCTGTAATATAACAAAATGTGAGGCACTTTAATTCATGGATGTGCTGTAGTTTTCCATGAAAAAAAAGAAGCCATGGATGAAAACTATCCAGAAAGACTGCTGTTTCTGGGCCAAGGCTCATTTAAAATGGTCTCAGGCAAGATGGAAAAACCTCGGTGGTCCGATGAATCAACATTTGAAATTCTTTTTGGAAATCGTGGATGCAGTGTCCTGGGGACTAAAGAGGAGTGAGACCATCCAGCTAGTTATCAGTGGACCATTCAAAAGCCTGCATTCCTTATGGTATGGGGTTGCATTGCCTATAGCATGAGCATCTTACACATTACCAAAGACCCCATTTGTGCTGAAAAGCACACTGGGAGCAGCATACGCTCCTGTCAAGTCAATGTCACTTACATGTTTGCAGTGTTATGAGATTTCGTTATGAGATACACTGATAGTTGTTAAATAAGGACAGGGAGATGCACAATGGTACACATAGTGATGCCCACTTTTTTTTTTTTACATGTTTTACAGCCTCCTAATTATAAATAAGCTAATGGCTTCTGTGAAATTATAAAATGTTGCAGTTGTAGTATTTGATATGTGGCTTATATACTATTGGAAACGTAAAATGTATTTAAGGCATTCACAAATCATTGCATTCTCTTTCTAGTTGACATTCTGCTCCTTTTTGGAACTGAAGTTCCAATCAGCAGACAAAAAAAAAAAAAACAGCTCACAGTCAGAACCGTGTTAACATGTTTCCTTTGTCAAAGCTCCACAGAGTCTCCTGTGAGGCTCGTTGAAATGAACTGTACAATCAAGGTTTAGTTACAGAGAGAGAAGGGCAACATAAATGAAAAAGTTTCTCCCTCAGTTAATTTGTTTCTGCATCACCTTTATGTTTGAATGTTTGCCTTTTATTTACTATTCAATTAATTTAATTTATTAAAAGATATTTCTTATTTTCCCTCCTTTGGTTGGACTTCTTTTCCCCTCCTCTGAGGTTCAAGCGGGAGTTCAAATATTGAATATAACTCTTTATTAGTGCCTCCACAAATCTACAGTAGTGTTTGACAGGACATGAATGAAAGTTATTTGAATATATATTAGGTCAGTGACTCAACTGGAGGCAGTTGCCCATCATATATTTTGTCATGAGGTAGAAATGTTTAATATTTCATTCACTTTTCTTAAAATGACAAAGTATTGTGAGCCTGGTGGGTCATTCTTGAACTTTAGGATACCATTAAATTGAAGACATAATATTGAAAGCTCTGATTCGATAGTTTTCTGACCTTTAAATTGCAAGATTTTGGAATTACATTTAAACTTTTCATTTAGGACTGAACAACACAGCAAACAGTGGTTAATACTGGGTCTGCAACAGCGATCCTAAAGTGCACGTGATTGTGAAATTGAGTATGTATAACCTGTCTCGGCTGTATCCTGCCTTCACTCTTAATTGGTGGCACCAGGGCTGTTGGTGGTATACACAATAGATGGATGAATATGATAACAATAAAATAATCCAAACAATCTAGATATTTAACCTGGAGAGTTTGTTTGCTTGTTAAAGCTCAGTGTTTGGTTTTGTGTTTTCTAAAAGTACCATATAATTATCAGTTTGTTGTCATATTTCAGAACTTGACAGGGAAAACAGATGAAACATTTTTTTTTTAAATTTGTTTAATGAGCATGCTCCCTTACAACTTAATAAGTAATGGTTTAATAAGCTGATCAATTGCTGTTAAACAGATGATAGATGGATAAATACTTAAGGCCATTAAAACTTTCAGCCATACATACAGGTGCCCACATATGGATTTTAAGGAATGTATCAAGGGCACCAGTTCAGCAAGGGCAAATCCAGAGAGGCAGACAATCATAGATGAGAACATAAAGAAGCGCCTGAACCAGGAATATGTTCACTGTCAGGTGAGACTACTAGCCACCACAAACATTGGAAAAGTATTCCCCCCGCAAAAAAGCAGAAAAAATATGTTTTATTCATTTATTCACACCTCAAGGCTCTCAAGGTCACCTTACATCAAACACGTTTGAAGATGCGATTTGAAAGGGAGCAGGAATGTTACGGTCCTCATCTCAATGAAATGTGATTGAACAAAAGTAAAACACGTGGAATCAAATGCAAAATGTATTTTAGATTGGAACCATTTAGACATTTTTTTTTAATTGTGAAAAATGTTTATGAATTTTAGAAACAACAGTGACACCAATGTTAATGTTGGCACATAATCTCACGTTACACACGGTGCGTCCTCTTTATGTGGTCATGCATAGTGCTTCCAATACACGGATGTAGGAAATCTAAATTACCCAGTTATAGGTATGATGATTTATTTGGTGTCTAAACAGAACATAGAATCGGTGGTGTTAATAAGCACTTTTGCTTTGTGATACTTTTATTTGATAATGAGCTGTCATTAGCGGCATTCTTATTCAGACCTGCATCTCTCCACATCCTGCATTGTGTGCATGAAAAGACTCTTGTGGTGCTGTCACAGTGCAGACATGCTTTGTAATCTCAGAAATGTGGCACAGCATCACACCAAATTGCAATTAGTGCAATTACTGCCTCTCCTTAGAGCACATTTGTGGGACTGGGCTATCATCCATTTTTTTTTTTTTTTTTTAATTCATTAGATAAATGTCTTTGTCTCATAGCATGTAAAAAGAGTGCCCTTTCTCCAGCACTATGAATCAGTCTGAAGTATAATTCGGGGTCAACTCCATTTACAACTGATTTATTGCTTGGCAGGTATTTGTACCCAGATGTGAGTGATCTACATTACTGGAGTTGTTATGAAGACCTTTTCTCTGGCAGCCAAGTGATGATCCAGCCGCCCTTTTGCTTTGCAGTGTGCAGATTGCCTTGGCCTGGACAACAGTGGCTGTCCGCGAATCTCTTCCAGAACAGGAAATTATGTTAGCACACTCGCCTGAGGAGTGTGATTAAAGGGGAGTCTGAGTTCAGAATATGAAGTACTACTCAATTTATCTGGAAGTGCTTTAAAATGATACAAAAGGTTAAAACTCCAACACTGTCTTCCAAGAATGCTTCTCCTTCCAGAAAATATCAGAATTAATTGCATTTATTGTCTTTTGTTGGCTCTTATGATTCAGGTGTTGGCTTTTTCATTCATTGAGTCATCGCTTATTGAAAATACTTTGTGAGAGAAGTTTATACTTATAGTTTTGTTACTTTATTTGTAGAGGGAATTTTAAACAGTTGTCAAGAAAACAATTTCCATCCAGAGGAAATTGCATCAGATCTATTTTAGTTTTATGAAAATCAAAATCTGATAAAAAAAAAAAAAAAAAAAGATAATCACAATATTAAGAGAGTAACATTACAAATCTGACAGTATTTGAGAGATTAATCCATAGCTGCATAATCTATAATAATTTCCCTCTGGGATTAATAAAGTATTTCTATTCTATTCTATTCCATTCTGTTCGATTCTATTCTGTTCCATTCCAAAGCTGCGAATCTTCATGATCTTGGGGGGCCAATGTATCAAAACAAACATGCATGCCAAGGAAAATGGTTTAGTTTGGATGCTGGAGATTTCCCAAGTGGTCACTTTAAGCACTAACATAAATCTCAGTTGTAAGAAGAATATTTGCTCTTTAAAAGATTTACAATTCAATTTGCAGCATTAGCTTGCCTATATTAACAGCACAGAGAGTAAGAACCTTATACATATTTGTTTTTCTTGTTGTTTTTTTTACCAGTTTTCATACAGTTATCTATAATAAAAAAAAATCAATAGTTCAGACAACACTGTGTTCATCCATCCATCCAGCTGTCTTTTACACTGCTTTATTTTGTGAAGTGATAATACAAAGTCTTTCCTGATGACATTTTGAATATTTGAATGCAGCCTCACCTTGCTCCATTAGGCGGAAACTGAACCTGTCAATGGTGGCAGACATCGTTTTCACATTAACAGTTGATTTGAAGTTAAATGATTTGTCACAAGGTGGTCAAACTGAATATCACCAAACAACAAGTGTTTAGCTCTTCATGTAATCTGATTTCATTTAAAGTTTTCAATGGGATAAACACAAAAGCTTAAAGGTGACATTAAATGACCTTATTGAATGAAATTCTATGTAATTCTGTTAAAAACAAAGCAGGATTGCAAGTGAGTAAAATAAATCCATTGTGAATATGTGCCATTGGTTGTTGAAGGTTCGCCTCTGCTGTAATCCTCCTCCAGGATGATGGGACAAAAGTTATTCTATAAAATGTTGAACAGTCTCTGACACTTGAATCAAAAAGATATAACCACCATGTCAACATGATTTTTAATGCAAGATCCGGGACAGCCCAGGGCTTCGTAATCTTGCCGAGCTCTAGCAGGTGTAAATGAGGTTCTCTTGTGACTTGCTGTCATTCCCTTTGGTAAAGATATCAAGCTGGCGGTGGCAAGTCACTGCTTTGCCTTCTCCTCATGCTTAATCTCTCTTTCCCTTTACCTTGTAATTTGATATCTTTTTGTGAATAACACCGCATAGACAGGCGATGGAGAGCAATGTTTGCGCCCCGAACAGGACTTAGTACACACAAATCTGTCTAATTTAAATACTGAGCATGCCCAACTCCTCGTGTTGTTTCAGTACATGCTTCTCCAGCCACTCATGGTTTTGTGGTTTCAATAATTTGACAGTTTGTCCATCAGAATGCTGAAAGCCCTACATAAGCTGATGGAGCAGAAACAAAGTTTAACCGACTGAGAGTGGCTTCAGGAGATGAGACACCATCACACTCGGCCCACTTGTGTTTGTGTTTAAAGAGTAATGCTTCTTTTAAATTGTAAACAAACTTGGCGAAGAGACTGCAAAGAAATCTTGTGAAAAAAGTTTGGGACTTCTCAGTATGCTGTAAATTACCGATCTAAACTTTGACGATGATAAATAGAAGCGAGCTGCTCACTGAACAAAAAACAAATAACATGTTTGCAATCTTTATATTCTAATTTGTTATTTGTGGTGGGGAAATTGGCGGTAGATGTTTACAACCTATGTGTCAGGACACAAAATCACTAATGGGACCAAATACATATATTTTACCGTCAACAATTTTTCACTCTCGTATGCAGGAAATCGCTGTTGTTGGGGAGAGCAGTGTAACATTACTAGCAAATTGATTCCGAGGGAAAACATGGTATCGATGAATAAGTACATTTTTTAAAATCTGATTTTGTTTGGCTGTATTTCATTCAATTCCATATTATCGTTGTATAACCCAGTCTTCACGCATCTGTTTTTGCCGTTTTATTTTCCATCTAGAATGAATCAAGCTGGCGAGGTCACGCTTGGACATCTAATTTTAATGTGCCGCAAATATCACAAATACTCCACAGACTTCTCGTATTAAATGTGGTGACACAAAGCTTTCACAAAAGAAGGAAAAAGGGTTTTCTTTAGGACCGAAGTCTGGTTGCTTGAGCCTTTGTTTCGGAGAGCAGATTGTGTATTGTTGCAAGGTGCAGATTGGATGGTGTCGGGTAAGGAGGTAAACAGAGGTGGGATTAATGACTTTAGAGCACTTGGCGCTGGCTTGGCCCTTCACCAGCTGGTGAATAGAGGTAGTCAGAGGTCTTTGACAACCTTTGCCTACTGTGCTCGGGTACGTTTTAGTACGCTATGGGAACGGTCGCTCGACCAGAAGAACCGGCTTCCTTAACTGACTGTGAGTGAGCTTGATGTTTTCATTCTATAACCGATTGTAATTCAGGTCAGGGTTTATTCACTGTTGAGGAATAGCATCCCCCTGTAAGACATGTGGAAGTGGTTCAAGGTTTGCAGCATCAGGGAGTTGTCTGTCCTCAGGGAGATGCTGCTTGGCTGTCTGAAGAGGCCTTCCAGATGGTGAAACTGTGAGAGTACCTCAATCAATGTTCTTCCCACAAGCACCAACATGGCAGGCAGGGAGGTTAATGAATACCCCCCCAATATGGTTATGTTAGTCGCATTACTTTGTCAAGGTTAGCGAAAGATCACTGTGGTTTGAAATAGAAAAATATCGCAGCTTGAAGTAAATCAAATCACAAGCAGGTTTTTATAAAGAAGCCTGACTCCAGTGAAAGTTCTTCTGTGGCCTGAAATTAATAAAACGCAGGTTATGAACTTCTGATCCCTTGTATCAAAGTCCTGCACTTTATACGCCCACAGCAACCCTGACGCACAGAGTTGTGCATGTCGGAGGATAGCAGCAGTGCTTCATCCATTGAAAAAGAAGATGCATTTTGAAAATGCCGCAATTTGGGTTGCCTGAAGATTAATCCCAACCAGCAAGCAAGCAGGAGTTTTACCGCTGTTGCGTCATTTCATCATGCAGTTAAGCTCATTAATATGTTTTTTTTTCATATGAGTTATTTGAGCAGTTACTGTTCATGTTTGGTTTAAAGAAGGCTGAATGTATCACTACAAACATAGTGTGATCTCAGCAAAAGTGTAAGTAACAAGGTACAAATATTTTGCAGTCTGACATTTTTGTATTTTTTTTTATTCAAAAATGTGCATAGTTTTTATTTTGCAATTAAATTATGGATACCGCAAAATGTACAACAAATATAAAAAAAACCCCAACATAACTACAAAGGTGCACTACAAGGTTTCATTTAAAGATCACTATTGACTACAAATCTAAAGAAAAAAGCTTCGCAATGTGAAAATAGATTGTTTTTGGCATTTTGTTTTACTTTTACATGGCAACATCTGAAAACAGTGGCAGAAATGCTGAAAGTAATGCAGTTTTCATGTAGGGCCACTAGTGAGTGCCGTTTGTTTTTGTAATGAAACCACACATACACACATGCGCTCAGAGAACACTACGCTACCTTAACACTGGATATTACACAGGCATTCGGTCATTATGGACAGACGACAAAGTTGGCTTGCTATTACCAGTGACTCTCATCAATAAGACTACGAAGTCCCAGGAGAATATAGACTTGGAGTCATGACACTTTGAAGGCCGCCATTGTTGTCATTGTTGCTATACACATGCATACGCAGAAGAATTATTTACTACAGCATGCAAAATTGCAGTGTTTTCAAAAAAGTTGTTTCCAAAAGTTCCATCTTGGGTGTTGTTTTCAGAAAGTGTTTTCAGTAGCCCATTATCTTTTGAATAGACATCCAAAACACAACAAATCTTTTTCAATTTCCCGTTTTCTGTTTTTTTTTTTTTTTTTTTTTACAAGAGATGAGAGATATAGTTTATGACTTTTTACAAGTTAAATCATGGTTTCCGTCATCGCTAATGATTCAGCTGGAGTCTCCTTACTGAAAATAAGCAATAGTTTGGTTTCAAAACAAGAGACATTATGTATCAACAAGGTTAAAAATATATTATGGTAATTTGTTTCTAATTTTGTACTTCAATAAGGTTCAGCAGCAGTACTTTCTTATGTTTACCTGAGAAAATGGTTTTGAATCAGTACTTTTACATCTACAGCATTCAATTTTGCTTCACACAAGAATCTGTAATCCAATAAAGATCAGGGCTTTTTTTGTCACCACTGGATCCAGCTGGGATCACATGGACAGCTGAATTCCTTCTATCATTGACTAGGTTTAGAAAGGTTCCCTACTGTTTTCATTCCAGTGTCCCTACAGAAATGAATGCCAGCTTCGTCCTGCTGCGACAGGAACGGTCAGGAAGCCTTCAGGGACATTTTATTCCCAGTAGAGGCTCAAGAATCAGTCACATGCAGATTAAGTCAGAATTCACTGAAGTGGTACAACTATTAAATACTAAGAAAAATAAAGACACTTAACTCGACATACAATATCATGCACACGACGAAAAAGACAAATTTAATTAACTCTAGGTAAAACACTTCAATGTTGAATTTACAATATTACTTAGCTGACATAGATGGAGATCCGTTCCTCACAGAGCAATTGCCCTTGAGATGTATTTGCACTGGATATTCATGGCCCACAAGATAGTTTCATTTCTTAGTCTTTCATTCTTTTTTTATAGTCATTCACTTATACTATGAACAAATACACCAGTTCTGAGCAGCAGGTTGGCAGTGGTACCTCACACGTCGTTGTTCTCCCTGCAATTAGCCCAATAGGTGGACTTTTTTTTTTTTTTTAGTTCTCGATTCATGATGTCTGTCACCATTGAGGACAAGAAATCATGACTCAGATGTGAACCAAACTAATCAGCAGAGTGAAAAGGAAGGGGGGTTTTTGAAGAAGAAGAAAAGAATCAATGTTGTCATAGAAAATGAGATTCTTTGAAAGCTTTGGAGAGTTGGGCTTAACCCAAATCATGAATCACTGGTTAATTAAGCTCTCAGTGAAAGATTTTATTTGCACAAAAATAAATCATTTCCTCTATTGAGATGAAGATGGCCAGATGAAAAAGCAATCCCCTGTATTTCAGTGCGGTTTAATTTTGCATACTAAGCCCCTAAATTGATATTCATCTCAGATCTATGTAAGAAAGCAAAACAGACTGCAGCACTACACTTTTGTCACTGTCTAATTAGTGAGTAATTTTCCACTCCTCTGAAAAATGCACCTCGAAATGACATCACACAAGCCCAAGTGGAAGCTTTCATTTGCAAATGTGACTTGTGTGCTGTCAGAATTCAAATGAGCTGATTTGTTTTGTGAAATCGTGTGTGAATTGTGTGAACCTGCCTTTGAAATATGCTGTTGCTCCAAAATGATTTCTTGATCCTTTGTTGAACTCTTTTCTGTCTCACTTTCTTTTTGTTTTCTCTGTGCCGCTTTTCACTTGGGATGTTTAGTGCTCACACCGATACTAAAGGATCAGCAAGTAACATGTGCATGTTGACGATGGTCTGTTATAATTACAGATGGAATATGAGCACAAGCCTCATGTCTGTCTTCTTCTTTTTTGTCTATTTACATTTTTGGAACTTTTTACAAACATATAGATCCCGAACAAAACAGAACACAAATTACTAAATGAAAGATCAACTAAAAAACTAATGAAGAGAACAACAACAAAACATATTTTTTCTAATATGAAATACAATTTGAGTATTAATATAAATACTCAGAGTCAAGGGCCATTGTTCCAACCTCAGAGTTTCATTCAGAATTTGTCAGTTAGAACAGGTTGACTCGTCTCTTTCATGCTTCCTGAGAGAGAAATGTAGCTCCTATATGGCAGAGAGATTTGGACAGTTCAACAACTTTCTTCATCCATAGCATGAAGATCAAATGCAGCTTTTACCCAAAAGGGGCCATTTTCAGAGGTGATGTAGCAGCAAAATGTCACAGAAATACTACAATTTATTGGAATCGCAATGCCTGAGCACATTACAGAGCACGTTTTGCCCTGACAGTTACAGAATCCCTTTTGTAATTGTAAAAAAACCCCAAAAAAACAACTTGTTAAAATCAGACTTTGTGCTGGATGTGTCCCTGATTCATGGTGTTGTCCTGTTAGGTCAAGTTTTATTCATCCAACACATTTAAAACCACTATTCACAAAAAAAACAGGTAAGAAACTGTTCAACTATACACCCAGCTAATAAAAAACAGTTACAATACAAAATGTAAATTTCGGAGTTATCAACAACTATGAATAATAATATATGTAACAGAATGACTAGATAGAAGAAATATGTCACCATTGGGGCAGTATGGTGCTCTAGTGGTTCGCATTTTTACCTAACAGCGATACGACCCTTGATTGATTCTGCACTTTCTGTGGGTCTTTCTGTGTGGAGCATTTTGCGTGGGTTGCCCTCTCTCACAGCTGTGACATTAGAAAAAGTCATAACATTTTTATACCCTGTTTTTCTCTCCCCTTGTGAACTCAAATTGGATAAGCTCCATCACCAGGTGACCCTAAGTTTTGAAAACCAGATAAGGTTTTAATGTGAAAGCCCGGGGAGAATAAAGTAAAAAATGTGGCTTATAAGTTCACAGGCATAGCAAATATGTGTCAAAGGGTTTGGAGCGTTAACATGCATGAAGGTCAAGTCTACATTAAGAAATAATGTGAAAGTCGTGATTCCCGAGTGGAAAAAGTGGAGCAGTTTAGACAAGCAGGGCGCAAGCCTATTGAGACATTTCTATAAACAGTCATTTAAAGACTCCTCTCTATGAAAGAAAGCAAGTGCAAAGAGACCAACACTGGTGTGATATGTTCAATGTTTCCTTGGTGCAGTTGAAAGGCGAGCAGCAGTTTTTGGCTCTGGTTGTAATCTGAAAGTTAAAACCAAACCTAATCCATCATACAGGGAGTTGCTGTAGTTCAGCCTCAAGGTAATAAATGCGTGCATGACTTTTCCAGGTCTTAAATTAGATTAAGGGCCAGGAGAGGAAACCCCATAACTCTATGTCATTGTTGGGGCTAGATAAAAGAGAAGCTTTCTCAGGAGCGAGGGTGGGAGTTGGTGCTGAGGAGGCATCGAGTGAGAGAACCCCATTGCGACATACAGTTTTATTTTGCTCACTTACATGTCCTGATGATGAATGGAATAAAAATCTGCTTTAGTGACGAATACAATTGAATCCCTTCTTTGTGCAATCATTTTCAGTAACATGGAGATGATCTGTCAGCCCCAGCCTACACGAATCTCAGCTCTTTCACCTCACGTATTCAACAACGTCTTTCTCACAAACCAAGACCTGTAATGTCGATGGTTTGTTGTCGTAAAAATAAACAACAATGTGATCACAATCATCCAGCAGATATGCACCAATGTGAATTTTTACTGAAAGACCAGCTCTGAAACAATGTTCAAGACTTCACTAGGGTCTTTTGGGTTTGTATCAAAGCTGCAGAATGTGTGGGTGAGAAGGTTTATCATCAGCTTTCCTTTGTAAAACTGACTCCAAAAAAGGGGTGAAGAAAGGTATTTAATTTAAATTTGATGGAAAGACACCAATTAAAGTTGACCACCGTCTATATATTGAAAGGCCTCAGCCCTTCGGGGATTTATCTGATGGTGAGACATTTGATCACAACTTGTCACAGCTTATCATACAAATTAAAAATAAATGAATAAACCCATAGTATTGAGCCAAAGACGGGAAAAGTTCTGTGATCACATTGACACTTGGGTTGAATCTCTAAAACGACAGGAAAAAGATGGTCATAAAGTCCTGACAAATAAAGAAAAAAAATATTTTACCACATTTGAGAAAAGCCGGCATCTCTCCACAGTCTGCTACATAAAACAAAGTCACAGGCACATAATCCTCTGATTTTACAAGCAGAGAATTTACAGAAACCAGGAAAGGAATTGTAACGTCCATTAAATTAGTGCTTTTGCTCTCCTAAAACACTCTACAACAGAAGTACAATTTAAATAGCTTTCTACTTTGCACTGTAATCTGCATTGTGCAGTTCTGCTCTGATTTGATCTATATTCACCGGTGAAACTCTGCTGTGTCAGCCTTTGTAAAGAAGAAATATTAAACAGGTCTCTGGGCATGAAATTACACTCAGTTTTATGTCGCTGTATAAAAGAAACAAAGAAAAAGCTAACAATACATGTGGGGAATTCCTCAAAGACAACAGGTAAGGACTAAAGAAACAGTAGAAGTACAGAAGAAAGAAGGGCATAAATATCAACAAACGTCTGAAAGGGTCCTGCCAGCACTGTTTCAGATGCAAATTTTACATTACTCATTGTGTGCACTCCTTTTTCATCTTAATTTGGACACTGAATGCTTGACGCTGTGTCTCACCTTTACACTGAAAGGAGACAAATATATAAAAGATTACAATCAGAATGAGAAAACTTTATTGCCATTGCCTTAAAACAACAAAACTTTGTTGGTTGCAATCGGACTTCTTTGGGCAGCAGATAAAAAAAATGCATTTGAGAATAAACAAAGCAAAAGACAAAACAAATAGTATAAAGACAAAAGAAAGCATTCCAAAACTTCATTCCTGATTGAAGCATGCTTTATATTGTGATAATATCCGAGACTGAGCAGCTACTATCGCCTCATTTTCTAAATTTAAAGGACTTACCATTATAAGGTTAGAAATCATCTCATGGATGATCAAGTGTCCTTGTTTATAATCACATTATCAAGATTTATAGGTTTTCAAAAAGTTGTGTTCGTTTGGTTGGCGTGTTCTTCCATGGGATGTGGTTAATGTGTCTTGTTCCCACAATTCAAATACATTTTTGATTCTAAAATTGCCTTAGTTGGAAATATGTGTGTCATGGTTAGTCCTTTGATGGACTAAATAGCAAAATGTACCCTCCAAGTGTTTGAGGGGATAGTCAAATTACATATAAAAACGACCCCTGCTGCCCCAATTTCGATTAACAGAGCATAAAATATGTATTGGCTGATGTAGTTTTTAAATGACTAACTCGCTTCTTGATAAATTACGGATAAAATATTTTGGGTTGTTATGCCGACGCCTCTTGTTTGTCCTAGTTCCCTTTGTTGCTTGCTCTTTTATAGCGCCAAAGCTGAACTGTCAAAGAGACCAAAATGTCAGGATTATGTGTCTTTATACCGAGTCTCTGGATGAGCCTGACCACTACTTTTGTGCTCTTTCTTGTTCTTGTTTCCTGTTCTGTACCTTACTGGGTCACTCACCCGCTCCCTGATGTTTGCTTTCTCAGTCTTGTCATGTCGCAGTACATCATAACCCACAGAGGACAAAATATACCAAAATATATGTAAACACCAAGAAAAAGTCATTCATGGATCGTAGACCTTGTTGCTGACCAGACACGTCATCCATCTTTTCACCGGCTATATCCCCTCTCAGCGTGACCGAGCTGGAGTCATTTACAGGTGACATTAGGCAAAGGGCGGAGTTCACCAGTCCAGCACAAGCTAACCCAGAGCCAATTGGTTGTTGAAGACCAGCGCAGGGAGAACTTGCAAACTCAAACCTACACCATCTTGCTTAATAAAAATGTGACGAACAAGTAAAAAATTATATCTATATATATATATATATATATAATTTTTTTTAATTTTTATATGTGACTCAAAGTGTTATTGGATGCACAAATATTTGATAAAATGAGATTCAGTTTTCTCTGATGTAAAATATCCACTTTGTTTGATGGCGGTGCTTTGCTGCTACAGTCCACATTTTACATAAGATGTAACATGGAATCTGGTTAATGCAAAGCTGGTCTTTAGTTCTAAAAAGGTTGCTGCACTATTTATTTGAGCCCCACAGTTAAAGTAGCTGGATGATGGAACAAATGGTTTTTGAAGTGAATGTGCTGCGACACAAAAATGCACATCATATTTTACCTTTCACAGCAACGGTCTTGTTAGAGACCACTCAGAGATTCTTCCGCGAGAGTGCAACAATACCCATCTGCTCATCAGGTGGTCGTATTCATGAAGCTGCCTTTTCTAATCAGCTCCTGCCCACAGTGGCTTCTCCAAAGACACTGAAGGCAATTAGTTTAAAAAGCATTACTTGACATTTAGCTCTGCACTCCCCCACCGTTCCCATGAGCCAGTGAATTGCTGACATTTGAAGCAGACTCAAGTGGCTGAAGAGAGTAATTTTGCTTGGCCCGAGCTTGCATCAGGAGCCCGGAGCCTGGGTGCCAAAGCGTGCTATACTTTCTCCAGAGTGCGTGATGTGAGAGGTCAGGGGGTCAAAGCAGCTCCACATACAGTGCAAATGCAATTATTGGACTAAGCTGAGGAAGTAAAACTTCAGACAACCAGAATATGAGATATCATTTCTTTTCCGTTTTTTTCTTTTTTCTTTTTTTTTTTCAGGCTGAAGAAGTACGTATAACCAATATTTTAAAGTAGCAATATTTCTTAGCGTGGCAGATTGAATCTGCAGCTCTTTTGTTAGTCTTTGTTAGAAGTTTTGGCTCAGCGTGAATTTGTACGAACGACAAATGTATAATTTTGTTTGCCACCGGTTGCTCATTTAGAGCATATTCAGGGAGTCGAAAGATATAAAAAGAAATATAACATGAATGCATGAATGGATTCAGGTTGCCAAAAACAAGTGAAATGCCAGAGCTGCAATCTAAATGCTAAATGTTTCTGCATTGTATTTATGATGATGATGATGATGATTATTGTTATTATTATTATTATTATTACTGTATTTCTCCATGACTGTACCTCATAGTATTCCCATAGAGTACAATCATATAGGTATAAAGGAAGAAACAAAATGTTATGATGATGGTTATTACAAGACAAGTTAATAATGAACACCGAAATTATTTTAATTTGGGATTGTTTCACTGCAGACTAAGTTGTCCAGGCACTAGATCAGCACTTGTATTACTATTCAAACTGTTAAGTAAATAAACAATAAACACAATGAGAGAGGAGGGATATGGAAGCAACTTGTTTTTCAAAAGAAGACATGTAACTGTGGTTGTGTGCGCATGTGTGTGCGTGCGTGACTAGTTTGCATTGCAGAATGACTGAACACATCAAAGTGAATATCATATCAGTTTATGAATAATCCATAGTTATGCATTAATTCATAATTCTCCATGATTTGATGTAAAAGTTATTTTCATAATGTATCTCACTGTAAATATGTTCACATAAAATATTCTTTTCCACAACACAATGGAATAAACTTAAAAGCTCTAAAACACAAACGTTACCATCACCTAAAAGGTTAATAATAGCTGTAACATCTTTTTTTAACCAGGGTTAGGAGCAATATAACAAAGTGTGAATCTTCAAAAGGTGAAGAAGAAAAGTTTGACCTCTATTCATGAAGGGATTGTAAACTCCTCTCAGGGGATCAATCCAAATGCAGAATACAAAGCAAGAGTTCAATGGAGTCCGAATGACACAGAAAGCTTGAAACACAGAAACAGAAGCAGAAAATTCAAAGCACAAACGAGTTAAAATCCAGTACCAGGTAAAACAGACTTCACTCAAAAGAAAACGTGAAGGAAGACAATAAAGCAGAAAGCAAAGAAGCTATATTTATTTGGTTCACCTTAGCAAACGAAGAGCATCTCCACAAAACACGAAAAAACAAACAAAAAATGTTCTTGAATAGGTAAATAATCACATTTATTTGGAGTTGGTCACAATGACGTTAACCAGTCTCTCTCTGACTGTGTGGTAACGTCATCTTAGGGCTGCTGCTGCTCAGTCGGTTGAGCAGGTCCTCATCCAGCTTCAAAGTTGGCAGTTCGATTCCTCATTTCACGTCGACATGTAGTACCTCTGTTGAAGTCACTGAACTTTTAGTCTCGTGGAAATACCAGGGTGCGTATTGCGGAACTATGGGAATGGGTTTAGGAATAGATTGTGTCACTTCTTTACAACAATTAAAGCCATGTTTCAAGCAGACTCGACCAAAATACATTAAACCAATGCCTTTAAAAATCTAAGTTAATCTGTCAGACATTGAGGGGGAAACATGGAAATGTATATAATAAATTCAAACTCACTGTAAACAGTTTGCGTCACAGTAGATTCTTGTTAATTTCTTGAGTTTTTCTTTTTTGCAAATTTAGATAAAAGAAATTGCTATAGCAAGACGTCTCAATTAGTCCGTCATTGTACTATCTGAGTGAATGTGATGGATCGTGTGAAGCCAACGACTGCATATTCTTTAGATTATGCTCTACCGCCAATAACCGTTTGTGTCAAAGATTTTTGCACATTATCTATGAACAATTGAGGTTTGAGTACTTTTATTTAAATTTAGTCATGTATTTTAACAATTTCTTGTTCCAGGTTTTTCTTGTTCACCTTTTTGATGAGCATCTATTGACATTAACATGGATTTAGTTTCAAGGCCAAATTTGGTTTTAAGCCAAATGACAATATGCAAGCACAATAACTGGGCGAAGGTGATTTGCCAAATATGAATCTTAGTGTTCTGTATTGTTGCGATTAAAAAAAAAAAAAAATGTTTAATGCATTTAAAATAATACAACCTACAATAATGCATGAACAGTGACGGTACAAACTGAATGTTAAAAGCCTAAAGGGTGAAATGCTCGGCTTTGCAGTTGCTTGAAGATTCGACAGATTTGTGAAGGGAAGATGAGACTTTATTAAAAATGTTATGCAAATACAAACACATTTTCAATGTCACTACCTCCCGACACATTCCATTGGTTTGAAGAGTGTGTACCCTCCATCAGTGTTAATAAAAGAGTAGCCGAGAGCCCACACTGGGGACATTCACATACATCCCTTCCATTTTGGAGGTACTCTGAGGCAAACACACATTATGGAATTAAGACAGGGTACCATATGCTTTGAGGTGTGGTTTCAATCCAAAGAATTAAATGTTGAGAGCAGCCAAGTGATCACTAATATAACTGGAGTTCATCCTTTGAGGATCTCAAGGGCTTGGATAAACTTCACGTTAATCTGATAAGCAGTTTTTGGGATAGGGTTATGTCAGGCTGCAGCAAAGGAGGACCAACTGACCTATATTTCAAGTTGAAATGTGACTTGTGTGGCATTTATCTCCTTCAAAAAGTTAATGTGCTGATGCAGATTCTTTGAAAATGAGAATATTCTTCTTGTTTTTTTTTTGTTTTTTTTCGGAGACAGGGTGCGTGCTACCCATTCCATCATATCACTTGGGATGTTTTCAAACACCCAGGCTTTCATGTCATTGGAGAGTGAAGGCTAATTACAGCCTCTTCATGGAGATGTGTTTTTGCTTTGATTTTTACAAGGAGCATCTGATTGTCTGACCTGCAAAGTATGCAGTGAGCCAGGAGATAGCGGGAGCATTGTGCCCTATAATTAGTGGTTCTTTTGCATGTTAAAGTGAATAGAGATCCCAGTTCACCAGGAGACAGCCAATTAACTTTCCCCTCTTCTTTCTGTTACAGAGTGCTCGGCTTCTGAGGGAATAATTTACCCCTTCTTTCAGATATAAAGAGAGTCAAGAGTGTCTAACACTGTCATTTATCCAGCTATGTTTCATTCTTCTTGTGCACCGCCATGTCAAATCACAGGCTGAAAAAACAAAAAAACAAAAACAACACGTCCTTTTGTGTTTGTTTGACGAGCAGGTAATCAAAGTTACTATGCAGTCTGCAGTTTGTCAAGCTATTTATATTTTTGGATTCTCTTGTTTTGGCTGATAAACACAGCATTATGGGGAGAAACTGAGCTGCAATACTTTTATAACAATGTTTTATAGGGAAAACAGGATGCTTAAAGGATATTCTATATACACGGACAGATTATGGCTATAAAACGGATATTTTCATTGATCGGTAACTGATTATCAAGAAGTCTCCAACATCTAATTAGAATAAATAACATCATCCAGCATCAAAATACTCAATGCTACTTGAAGCAGTACTCCTCCAGAAATACACAAGGCAGACACATTACTTCTCGAGGAGTGTGAACATTATATCTGTGACCTTGATTCGAAGTATAAATATCACTCAGAGAGCAGCATCACTTTCTGTCAAACTGAACAGCCTATTGTCAGTGGCTGCACGTAAATCGTGAATAAAGGGACTTTGTGTGTCTCTCTGGTGTGATTTTTTTTATTTTTTTTATTTTTTTTTTTAATTTTGCAGGATAACAGAGACATTTTATGATTCTCTCCTGATTTTTTTTGTGCAAGTCAGTGGTAATCATATATAATGGGTAATGAACAGCAAACGGAACTGAGCCACAGTCTCTAAATGTTATTGTGGTGGAGAAAACACATTACAACATCCTGAAATCAGTTTTATTCTCTGAACAAAACCAAACTAGGACACCATGATGGTTGCTTGCATAAAAGAACTCATATTATTTTTGTTGTAATTATAATTGCAAGGTGACGAACTTGGTCAGGATATTTTTTTTTTTTTCAGTGTTATAATTGCTGATGCATTAAATGACATTCACTGGTCTACAATTGGTCTCTCCAGCCTCATTAAATAGCGCAATCTACTGGGAAGTCTGGGGTTAGTTAATTATCTGATTGAAGACGAAAAAGCACTTCACCACCTTCACTTTCACATATCATAACAGACACATGGATAAGAGGGGCTGCTTATTATTACTGCTCATATGTAGGAATGTGAGGGTAGACAGGTCATTTACAACTCATCTTTCTATCGAAAAAAACCCAACAAAAAATATATATATATTCTAATGTTGGCTAAAATTAGATTTTTAATATATAGTAACCATCAATAGGACTATAAAACTAAACACAATTATGTAAGGAGTGATTATAAGACTATTGCTTTTTTGTGTGTGTGTGTGTCACAGTCCCATCACATTGTTTTTAAAAGAACATCTAATGGCACTGTCATACCTACTGGGGTGCATGGAAATGTACATGAGTAAAACAATAATTGATTCAACACACTAGTGAGAGTATATACATTTGATAAATTAAGTAATCTCTTTCAAGAAATGTTGTGTCATTGAAAATTATAATAATATATCCAAAGAAAACGGTCTCACCTGAATATTCAGCGTTTCACGTGATCTGACACTTGTCTGATGATCTGATGTAATCGCTCACTCATAACATGAACCTGCATCTTATTTTCAGGCATTTAAGAATAGAAATGTTTCTTCATGGAAGAGAGAAACCTTTGTGTAAGCTCAAGTAATACACGGTTGCATTCTATATTAACCAGAACATGTAAGAGAAACAGTGTTGCTTTGTAATTTGGCGAGCTCAATGAATTTCCTTGACTTACTCTCATTTGACTGAACTTGCCAACGGCACTTGTCTTAAAATGTGAAGAAATTTGCTGGTTACCAAGTATAATTTTACTGAATATTTTTCAGACAGGCTATAAATACTCACAGCCAAAATAAGGTGTCGGAATATGTAAAATGCAACCATTACCTCACACTTAAGTCATTTTTTTCAGAGTGACTGTACTTAATATTTATGTTTATTACCCAATATCCCAAATCATATACTGTATGTCCCACGAGGCACCTTAAGAGCCGTACGACACTGAGCACCCTTTTACCTCCAGATCCCTGAATAATGAAACACAACGGCGGTGGAAGGATCCTTTTTTCAAAAGCACTGTACTGTTTGTGCAGTTAATATTGTGTGAATAGAGCCGTGTACCGAATGTGCAGCACTGAATGCAAGTAAAGATGTACTCATAAGGATTTTTAGCAACTATACAATGTCATTTAAAGATGCAAGACTCGATTTGAACAACATCCTATGCACCACAAAGACTGGCAGGTTAGACAAAAGAAACTCCGGCAAACAATTCACAACGATGGTAGGATTTAACATAACATAGATATAACGTACAGACAAAGACATGAGAAGTAAACCAGGCCAGGCGCCATCACTTCGAGGATGAAGATCAAAACGTCAACTACAAAGTTTTTTTTTTTTCGTTTTTTTTCTGTTCAACAAGTCACTGAAGCAGTGCAACATTTGAAACTTTTTCTAAAAAAAAAAAAAAAAGTACCCCTGCTCATCAAGAGCATCCTCACTGCCCTTCGGACCGCTGTCTGCCTGGCTGGATCTGTTTCCTATCTATGGTTGGGTAATTTCTGTGAGCGCCTTTACATCTTTTGTACACATTTATTCATATATCTGCACATTCTCTTATACTCTTTTGTCAGCTCTAATAAAAAAAAAAAAAAAAAAAACCCTCTACAGCACACCGCCCCCTTCCAGATTTGAATATAATGCTAAAAAAGTGTCATCTGCATGGACTCCCACACAACGCTTTAGAGCAGACAGATTTTTGGAAGCAGCCCTGTCAGCTATCAGCAGCAGCAGCAGCATTTTCAATGACTGTCAAAAAATAAATTCTCCCAACTAAAAGAAATTCCTCCTGCATTGCTTTAACACACATAAAATATTCCTCTTGACCCACAGGACACTTTTTATATACAGTGCTTCTGATTTTCTTGGCAACTGCTAGGAAGATGTTGGGGCGAAACCTCCTCAGACAATAATTCACACTGACACTGCTGTAAAATGACGCAAACATTTAAAGAAAATAATCCCTTAGAAATACCCTTGACTGTCCCAAGAAGGATTAGTGTTACCAGAGGAGGAAGTGGTGCTCATTAGGAAAAACAACTGAAACTTTAACAGCAAGGGCAATTTATTATGGCTGATAAAATATGAGGAGCGATGTGAAATTCTGTTTGAAATAATGAAGGTACTCTTATTATTGTTACATTTACTGGATATTTGACAGATAAAAGGCTTGCTTGTGTACACATGATATTACTAGTTACAAGACATGCCTGGTTTAGACATCAAGCACCAAATTTGCACGATACCTATATTTCACAAATTTTCCGAAAAAATCTTTTGAGAAAACTAAATACACAGTATTCACAGTGCTTAAACTATTCTGCATACACTTCATTTGTTGGACCACAAGATATGTAGGTACATGTGCAAATAATTAAATGTGAGCTAAAAATGTTTCTTAGTTTTGGAATGAAATTCAAGTACCTTGTATTATGATTGTACATCTGTCATTCGTAACAAAACAATCTACATCTTATCCTAATTCTTTTATTTGTGCTCCCATGGACTGAAATTGTTTCTGCATATTCTGTCATCATGATTAATGTATTACAGTCACTGGTTATGCTAGTTCTGTCTTTCAAAAGTAGTGAAGTTAGTTCTTTTGTTTTCTAAGTACGGGTCTACTCGCACTGCACTTACTGTATTACATTTATTTGTCTTCCTCAGTTAATCCTGTCTTAATAATGTGCAGAACAGTTGTATTGTTGAAATCTTGCTGTGGCACATTGTGGACTCATTGAATAAGACAAAGACAAAGTCACATCAGTTAATTGAAGGTAGATTCTGGATGGTGGAGAAACGGAGGGTAACGGACAGTACGTAGACGGTACCATACAGACACAGAGCAACAAGCAAACAAGTTGACATCAGACAGTAAGCAGTAAGCTGATGTTGATATTACTGAGTTAATGAGGTGCTTCTCCTTCAGTAAACACTTAATTGAAATGGTAACTGGAGACAACAGTTAATGAGACCATAAGACCATGTTAATCAATTCATATTTACCACCAACCTATGGAAATAGTTGTGAAGAGAAGTTTATTTATTGATACCCCTTGGGGAGATTCCTTCTCTGCATATAATCCATCCTATTCATATTCATAAACTACACATACATTACTATGAGCAGTGGGCTGCAGTTCCCGGGTGGGGTGGGGGGGTGGGGGGGGGGGGTCAAGGGTCTTGCACAAAGCCACATGGCTGGTAACCTGCCAGCTGTGGGATTTGAACCTGCGAACCTCCAATCCCAAGGCTGCAAAACTTACATGTGTAACTCCCCAGTCAAGTAGGAGTAGCATAAATCAAAGCAATTCAAATAAGGTTTAGCCACACTCACATGGGCTGTATTGGGCAATTCCTTGATGATTTAGCGTATTGAAATTCATCCATGCAATGGGCTTTTTTCACATCAGAGGGTTTCCATCTCCGACTGTTACAACGGGGTTCAAAAGACCCTCTGATAAACACCGCTGAGCTGTGTTGCTCAATCCAGTAAAGTGATCGTGGCTAACTATAAGCACGGCACAGAGAACCAACACAGTGACACAGCAGGCCGTGGTGTAAAAACCTTGTGAGTGTTGGTATCTACAGATTGCTTTAATTGTAATCGGGAAATGCGGCTCGTGCCCATATATCCAGCTCAACTTCAATAAATGCCAGCAGATAGGACAAAAACATTGATTGACTCACACTGAAAGGTCTGAGTGCTGCTTTACATGTGGTTCATTTGGGTTCCCTTGCGACCTTGACTGATTACTTTAAGAGAAAGAAAACAACGCCTCAGCGGTAGTTGCTTTCATTCAAGCTAATCCCTCTCGTTATGTTGGCCCACAAACAAGTCCTGATAGGACTTCTGAATAAATGAATACAAAAACACTTATTGCCAAATATATTCCAAAGACAGCATGAGTTAATCCTATGTACTGTGTGATATAACGTAAACTCAGAGGTGAAGGGGAATCTGAGGCTGGTCCCTTTAAAGCAGTCTGACTCATTTGAATAAGCTGTGCACTAAAACCTTGCCTCTGTCCTTGGAGAAACTGTGCGCCTCTGTCAGGTTCATGGTAGATGAAATGTAACTGTCATTTTGCATTGTAATTATAGAGGCTTCCCTCTAAGCCAATAATGTACTGTAATCTTAGTAATGATGCCGACAAGAGCGCATCCTGGCTCTGTGTTTACCTCACTATTTACCATCTCAAGGTGACAAATGATTGAGTTCAGCCACAGTTCTTGGTGCCTAGTAACTTACAGTTACTGCAGCAACCTGCCTGTACTCGTCTGTGTTTTTCTGGAAATGTCTCCCTCTCTCTCACTCCCGCTCTAACACACACACACACACACACACACACACACACACACACACACACACACACACACACACACACACACACACACACACACACACACACACACACACACACACACACACACCCACACACTGATCCTGCAACTCCCCTGTTAATACTCTGGGAGTCTCAGAGGCATTTTTCCTCATCAAACTCTCGATCTACTTACTGTTTCTTTGTCACGGTCTGACAACCACAAGCTGTTATGAGCAACTTGTTATCTTTGTACACACTTAAAGGTTATGAGCTCAAAATAAAGTGAAATTAACATTGTACTTCTTGTATTTCTTGCATTTCACTATCTGGCGGCATGATATTGGATGACCATATGCAATGTTCTATAACATTATCAAGCATTACAATACTAATTTGATTGGCAGTCAATTTATGTAATTTAGTCATTAGTGATTTAGTTCATATCAATGTTAACTAGGTAGGACAGTTGGCAACATGCTAATCTCTTTTGAATACACACAGACGAAAACAACCTTCTCGGCCAACTTTTGTTGGTCACCCAACTTTCGTTGGCAAAGGTAATTAGTAAAAACTGATGAAGTAAAATATGATCTGTTTTAAACATCTGTTTAATTTTTGAAAAATTAAACAGATTCAAGGCAACTTGCTATCTGACTCTCCTGTAGGTCCAGCTGGAAACATGATCATTGTCGGCCATTGTGAATGCCACCAAAACTTTCATCCCCACAACCGGAGAGGCAAATTATTACTTAATCTAATCCTAATTCTAATCCAACAATGATGTATCTGAATTATGGGGACGACTTTAATGAACTTGTTCTTTCAAACTGATAATACTCAAATTACAGTGTTTCATAGCAAATAAGTCATATTCAAGTTCAAATCTGGTTAGAATTACAGTTTCCCTTTTTATAGACTTTGAAATCACTGTGTTTGCACTCTGATAAATACATTCTTCAATCTACCATTGGGCTTGTTGTCAATCTATGGAGTCGACAAAGGCAGAGACGAACAATGGAAACCGTTGCACTCGGGAAGCAGATTACAAAATACTTTTTGATACTTTCTGTCATTGTCATCGAGACAAACAACCGAAAAGTATTTTCCCAGGAAAAGGTTGCATAAATGGGTTCTGAGCCACTGATTTTCCTTCTCCATCACGACACACACTAAGCTCCCACCTCACATTTTGTGGACTCAGTCTCAACTGCCCAGTGAGACTGAGAAGCACAAAGAACAATTGTGCTCTTTTTGGTCGGTCAGACATGTTGTAATGCAGAACATGAATGCAGAGTGAATTGAAACTTTTGTTGTTGTTGTTGTTTTGTCAGTTATATTGTCACATGTTGATATTGCAATAATTATGACTCTGCAAATACATTGTGATGAATCAGTATTGTTTGTTTGAGATATCACTGGACCACTGTTTGATATGGGTTAGTTAGTTGTGATTTTTATTTACTAATAAGTGCAAATAACAAAGTAGAGAGGATAACTATTGCATTACTTCTTATCGCATCTCTTTTTTGGGATTGACTTAAAATGCGAATTTAGCTATATGGCGACAATGTTGCTGAGCTGTCAGCACAATGTTCTTTAGTTGTATGTATTAATTACTCATTAATTACTTTGGCTGAAACTGCATCTGTTAGATGGAGGATGCTCAATAATCCATATGTTAGCACTTTTTTGGAGGGGGAGAAACAGATTTATGAGCAATAAGAAGCAGCAACAAAACAGCTGAGGTGAACAACAAACCTGCAAACAACATCGAAACCAAGTCTAAAATAGTTTTTCCGATGTAAAACAACATCCCAACTTTAAAAATGTGCTACTGCACAAATTAACACAGGATTTAAAGCGCAACATAAATGTGTTTGTGGCAAAATAGATTGTGAAACATTCCAGTTTAAATCTTCTTCACTAGAAGAATTTGACAGCATTCTTAATAGACTATAATAGATCATAATAGATTATTCACTGGCCTCTTTATTTTTTCTGTTCACCACAGCTGTGACTGCGCATATAGTGAGTGTGTCTTTGATTCGTTGGTTCAAGTGAATGTGAACCTGCAGTCTATAGTTACCCCTTGTGTGTGTGTGTGTGCTCAAAATCCTCGCATCAGCATTCGCCTACAAAGCGCTTATGTGGCAGAAAGGGAGCTGTGAGTGAGCCTCCAGAGTGACAGGAGGTGAATTAGAGAGTGATAAGAGGTGAATTCTAATTCACACTCCCATGTGTCCGCCTGTCATTTGTAGGACACGGCATTTGCAAGCTAACGAGAGGAGTGTCAAACAAGTTGCAGAGCAGACGTACGCTGCGTGGTAATCGCTGTCCAGCACACTATAGTCAAACAAACACACAGTCACGACATGTGGTCCCCCACATACAAAATCATATTCGCACAATAATCACTACTTAGTGGAACATGGACAGAGGTCATCGTTTTTTTTTGGGTTTTTTTCCAATTATGGCAGTATAACTGTTTCATATCATGTGAATGAGAACAGGAAATCTGTCAAGATGACAAAATAAATGCATTGAAAAATACCACTGTCTTTCAAAGAGTGACGTTTGTTTTCCTGCCACACAAATAAAATATGCATAGACACCACAGAGAGGAATCCATGAAACATAATTGTGTTGACGCTAAAGCTGCACTCTTAAGTTTCGAAACACAAATCTACTCCAATCACAATGGGTGTCGTAGAAGAAGCAGTTAATCCAAGATGACGATAGCAGGGGACACCCAAGAGAGATTATTGGTACAAACACAGCAAGACAGTCTCGCACGTGTTCACTCACACCTAAGGAGCAATTTAACCTCGGCTTTAAGGGAGAGCTATTTGCTGTAAATCTTTTTTTTTTTTTTTTCCACTTGGGAAAAATAACACATAGATTTCAACTTTTACATGACAAACACTGTGCACACAAAATCAAGTGATTCTGAAATCTTTGTTTTCATGCAGGCCACGAGTTAGCAATGTGCTTTTGGAATGCAAGAACACACATAACATACTAAAAATTAAAGAAATGACCAGCATTATGGAATCTGCCATAGTTTTTGTTGGTATACTAACATTTGGAGATTTAACTATTTACTGCAAAATTGGTGCACATATGTACTAATGGCCTGATGGACAGGCATAAACTTGATTTTGCATAAAACAAATTGGAAATTGATCTATTAACCAGGTGCACTGAGGATTGCATCTGACGGGTATGCAAAATACCAAACTATCAATTTAGCCCATTTGCGTTCATGAAGGTGAAGCAATTTACTACTTCTGGAAAATTATTGTGTCGTTTATAATTGCATTATTGTATATAATTGTATTTAAAAAGGTGGTGCAGATAGGTATCAGCCTTTGGAAGCGTTGGATCACCACTAGTTTGATTAGTAGAATTCATGAAGACATATTTTCTGTGTTGAGGCTCAGGTTTTGACTTTGTGACAGATCATTTCCAAGATTGTGTTTTCACAGACTTAAAGTGCTAATGTCATGTAATCAAATAGCTGAAACAATAACAACTTTACTGTTTCCACCTTAACACTTATATGCATAAATCGCATAAACAACATCACCCTTCAAACTGCAACTCACAAAGGAAAAAAAAAATACAAATATGCGCCCCCAGTCAGAACATGCAAACTGCACCAAACCTGGATTATAAAATCGTCTCTCACGTAGAGATGGATCTCATATGAGTTTTCTGTAATGAGTTCGCTTACAGCGACACTGTTTAATGAGGATGTTCAACTTACAAATTATTTGTCATAAAGCCAAATTCATTGAGGATGCCTTTGGACAACAGTTCGGTCAAAATTTTATTAAGATTGGTCTCTTTTGCGATGCTTTTGGTCGAGCCATGCGACCTAAAGTACATGTTTTTAAGAACCTTAAAAAACACAGTGGTGAAGGTTTAAAAAAAATAAATAAAATCAAACACTGTGGAAGAGTAAAGGTCATTTGACATTAAAAATGGTAACATTGTCAATTTATGGAACAACAATTAACAAAGTATGCATTATATCATTATATTTCCACTTGTATAAGTAACAAAGTCCTCCTCAATCTGCGGAATCAGTAAATATTGAAGGTGTCTCTTTTTCTTTGGCAAGTTTAATTGTCAGATAATTGATTCACACTTTTATATTTGGTTGTGCATACATGATTGAATAACATAATAATGACACATGTTATTTATGGTCAAATAAATTGTTTATTGGCAATTTTCTCTTTTAGTGTCTTTGTTGATGCAACTAAAAAGTGATTGAGTGGTAGAGCTGTTGTTGCCGCTGCCGCCGCTGTGTCTCCATACATGTCACAGGTTCTCACTGTTCTCTGTAAATGACACGACTCGACCCAAGATAATGAGTCTTCACAACACCTATAATCCTCATCAAGTGGCTTTTGATTCAGCAGTTGCTATAGTTAGCATCATGGCTCTACCCCCCAAAAAACGTCTAAGTTTTATTTGAGTTATAATTTCGATTGGAGGCAAAGGTAAACTACTGATTTCCACTGAGCCCTTAGATTAAATATAATAAAGCACTGACATCAATATTACAGGATAATATCTTTACAGGTTTCTGAGTGCTGATGGACATTACATACATTACATTAGTAACAGTTACAGGACACATCAATGATGTGTCCTGTAACTGTAATGATTTTTGTAAAGATTTTTTTAGACATCTCGTGATACCTTTGTTCAGAATTTCTGTTAGCATTAATTGTAATGTATGTGGCTCTTGGGTTAGTTTCACCATTTTCAAAATTTTGTGTTTGTGTTCATTTATACTGACCTTAAAATATGACAGTATGAAAAAGTAGTTTCTAACCCACTCATTTTATTGAATGCCCTATGAAGGGTAAACTCCTTCCTGAACATGTCACCATGTTTAGTAACGTGCATGTTTTCCCCCGTTCTTCTGAATTACCCACAGAATATTGATGAAAGCCATGCAATGCATGGATGAATAGTTAAGGTTAAACTTTGAGATATGTGTTGCTGCTTAATGTTTGCAATTCTTACCATTTAGACTGTGGATGTCAATCTTTCCTGACACCTTTCGTAATAGCATATACCGACACCCTTGTGTTTTTTTTTGTCTTTGCATCTTTTATTCTGCTTCGTATTGGGAGGGAGAAAATACATCTATTGGGACATATGCACGGTTCACATAAATGTTGAAACACTTTCAAGAATACTCCAAATGCATAATCCAGTTCAGGATCGCAGGACCCCGGAGCTGATCCTTGCTAATAATGGGTGAAGGCAGGCACATCCTGTGGGAAAATTAATTGGCGAAAGAAGATTCGCCAATTAACCCTGTGCGTGCACTCCAAGAGCTACACATGCAATGTCCACACAGAAAGCCTCAGACCAAATCCATTCATACTTGCTATGAGGCCGGAGCGATACCGGCAGGCTCATTTGTTGTAAATAATGCAGAATATTGTACGGTAGCCGTAGTCAGTCATGTACATGGAATCTGTCAAATACAGTGATAAATATAAACCATTTAGACAATGTATTAAGTTTGAAATGTGCTTTTATACTGAATTATACACTGGAGGGGTGACATTGTTGAATTTTAACAATGTCACCCCGTATTGTAATGAGTCTTTAGAAATAAATCACAGTAATACAGAGCTACTGCAACTTTAAAGGGATCATAATATTATGCAAAATTCACTATCTGATGGTTTTCCAACAGTAATGTGCATCCCCATACTTTGGAATGACGCCCCAGAAGTGAAGAAAGTCATTCATCTCTCTCCCCTGGCTTGTTTCGTTGTTTAAAATTTGTGCTCCAACAAGCAAGCCTGGACTCAAACTATGGAGTGTCATTGGCTTTAGCCAATCACAATCAAGGTTGACCCTCCCACAAGTAAGCTGCTTGTGTGTGGCATGTGTGGGCGGAGCCAGTCCAGCTCACACAGACACAGCAGATTCTGAATGCAGCTCACATGATCCAATATTCAAATGGCTGAAGATCAAGGAAAAGCTGGATTTGGGGCAATGAACTTTGAAAACAACCTTTTTGGACCCATGAGACCCATGCGAAATTGTTGAAAAGCTGTATAAAATGATCCATTTTATACAGTGATAAGATCAATTGTGATTTCAAGCATAGTCCACCTCTAAAGCTCCAATGTAGGTTTTTGTTTTTATCCTTGTTGGCTTTTCTTTTGCCACCTTGTTCCCCTTGGTATGCTATAGCCTATTTGTAAAAAAAGAAAGAAAGAAAAATGTGATATTGCATGCCTGAACTTATTAAATCCTCCAGATAATGTGAGAATTACATGAAGCTCCTTACAGGGTTGTTTGTAGCACCTCCTCTTTCCCTCCCGAGACGAACCTGCAGCGAGAGATGGTGAGGACGGTCGGGCCGAGATGGCTTTCATAAAAAAAAAAAAAAAGGTAAATTATGACCACATTAAAACACAGCACTTAATCTGTCCATTCAAATTTGCTCCATTAATCATAATTAATTTGCTACATTATATTTCCCTACTTAATTACATGTGCTACAAAGGAATAATTGCCTTGAAGGATGCATATCCTGATCCATCATCCCTCCACACTGGTGGAGAATTTTCTCTGGTAATTAACAGAGGTGTGCTTGTCGAGTCAGTATTGACAAGCATGGACATGCCGATGAAAGTAAAAGAATGATTAAAGAAATCTGTTTGGTGAATTATTTCATGTGTAATAAGCATGACAACATAACCATTAAAGTTTGACTCGTTAGCTGTAGGAGATGTGCATGTGCTTTTATAGTACGACACATAATTCTTAAGACGGTAGCAACTCTCGTCCTTTTGTTACACCAGTACACGTCTTCTCCGAGCCCGGGACTGTCAGTTCGGCACATTTTGCTCAGTACTGCTGGTCAGATTGTGAACAGGATAACATCGCTGTTAGACACTGTGGGAGAGGATTGATAGCTGTGAAATGAACTATTCAGCTGCACTGTTGACAATATAATCACGATTTTGGGAACGTTTGCAGCAAACGCAATGCGGGACGAGAGGATATTGGGAGTGGCGAAGGCTCGCAAGGAAGAACGTAAATCATAACAATGATTTGAAGGCAGATGACAGTTGTGTGTTTTTAGATTAGAGTTACTCCTTGTGATGCCATCGTGTGTCAATCAGAGGCTTCAGTGAAGAAAAGTCAAGAACAGCGAGGACCAAGACCCCGTTAGTACAAAATGATCTCACCTTGAAGCAGCTGATTGATGAACTACAATGTAAGCTTTAATAAAAGATCAAACAAAGACGTGATTCAGGCATGCATGCCAAATACAAAAGATTGACTTATACATTTTGGATCATCAGTTTGAGAATTCATTTTGAATTTCATTTTTTGCATTTGACATACAGTATCTTAACATTTTAGACTGATGAGTCAGCAAAAAAACTTGAAATATTTGTCAAAATATTCCCAAAAAAGTGGGGGGGGGGGTATACATATCTATATAGTGCTGGTAATGTCTAAAGTTGCAATTGCATTGCTCCAGTAAACAGGACAAAGCATCATTACTCATCACTTCCTGTAATTATTTGATAATGAAACTGGTGCAATTTATAGTCAGACAAAGTTATAGATAATGCACCGAAGTTTGACTTTGCAATATTTCCTTTCTGAACAAAACTTTAGTTTTTAAGCACACTATTATTTTATGAGTCATGTAATTGTAGGGGGAAAAAAAAAAAAAAAAACTTGTTCCTCGAGTTAAGTGCTCTCAAATGTCAGTCAGGTTGCTAACTGCTTTTGTGATCATCACATATACAGTATTTAACCTCTAGTATTTGCCATTACCATGCAGTTGAGCAGACCTCCAATGGTTTCAATTTCCTAAGATTTCCACCCCCCATTGGTTCTGATTAACTTGGTGTGTTTTGCTCATGTTGAAAACACAGTCACTAAAAACTAATCCTACGTTGCCATTTGCAACAAAGAAACCGGCCAGTCATAGCATGCAGGTTTCAGTTTAACCTTCACAAAACACAACTAAAAGTTACAATTTTCTATCATGACATCGGACAGCCAAATCCCATACCCCCCAAATAATCTGGCACACAAGGTTGTGTGTCTACTCACTATTTTACTGTTATATAGTCAGAATTGAAAAGCCTCTCCAACCATAAGAACTCAAAATCTGAGTAAACAATTTTCATACATTCTTTTCCAATGAGCATTGATCTGATAACACTATCAGTTACTTTAGAGGTGGTGACATACTGGCATTCACATAATCACTGCTTTTCTTTAGCATTGTGATCGACTAGTTGCAGCTGCATACATTTGCACATAAATGTAAGTGGAAGAGACGCTTTTGTTTGTGTATGTCTCATTTTATATCAGCCCGTCGAGCCCAATGACACACTGTATATGCATGTCCTTGTTGTTGATTGAAGTGCTGAGAAAATGCTCAACCCCAAATGAAAACACTCAGTACGAGCACAAGTGTTCTTCCAACATGCAATACAACAAAAAAGCTGCTGAACAAATCTCATATGGACTCGGAGGAAGACAGGAAAAAGATGGCTCCAACCAATACGCATCTGAGACTTGCTGGGAGCCCAATTTCCCCTCCACCGAGAGTATGCACTATATTTCTGCAGTTTATTTTATAGATTATACCAGTGAGTAGTTCATGTATCAGATGATATTAAAATAAAATGAAAGAAACGAATGTCAGGGTATCCATGAGTAAAACAAACCAAAAATTGCACAGTATGAGAATATAAAATAGACATTTAAATAAACAAACAAAAATCCCTGCAGTGTGCACTATGGCCAATCAGAAAGCCATAAAAAAAAAAAAAATGGAACAGGCACTTGGTGGAACCCACACCACATTTGTCACCATGGAAACCATTGGACTACAAGGTCATTTGATTCAATACGCCACTCCTTCCATCAGTTGTTATGGCTGCTTGAATTGCTTCTTCCTTTTTTTTTTTTTGTTTCTCTTCATTTTTTTCTTGAATTGCTTCTTGTCTATCAGTTCAATTCAATGTTAGTCTAGTCATCTTTATTTATATAGCACCACATACAACACAGCCATTTCTGGGTGCTTTTAACAGATAGAAACCCAACATTCACTGTTTGACAGAAAACCGTTTACCAGGGTAATGACATCACTGCATCATGTGGCACATCCGAGGATAAAAACTTAACTTTTTGGTGTTGGTTTGATATCAATCATATTAAAACTAACCATAATATGACGAAAATACGCTTTTGACCTTTTTGGGATCTAGACCTTTGACTTTTGAGCCAATTGCTCTCAAATTTTAATGGAACCATCCTTAGATAAAGACAAATATTCCCTGAAATTTACATTCAATTCGGATCGATGTTTTTTGTGAATAGTTGGTAACATACATACATACATACATACCTACATACATACATACATACATACATACATACATACATACATACATACATACATACATACATACATACATACATATGAATACATGCAGACAAAAACATTCACCCCAACTTTCACAAAGAGCAAAGCAAAGTGCTGGCAGTTTGTGTTTCTTTTAACACAAAGTTGACAGCATCACACATGGGAGCAGAGGAGGGGAGGTATAAAACCCTTATCACAGCCACCACCAGCAGCTGCCACACTGACATCACAGTGGCCAAATGGCACGGCGTTCCGCTTCAAATAGATATATATACTTGACCACCTCCTGATGGAGTGCAGGTGTGGGCCATTTGAAGCACACCGTCAATAAATAACCTGAAAACTGATCAATTAAGAGAGAAATAAGAAATTATTTCACAATTATGCATTTGTCTCAGAATGTATCAGCTGTTCGGATGCTTTTTAAAATCTTTATATATAACATTGAACAATGGTATGTGTAACACAAGGGAGTCCAGGTTTTAATCAGAGCTGGGGACTGTCTGAATGTGCCTGTTTCACTGCGATGACTCACAAACCTGCATTTTAAATTCATTGGTCAAAACTAGTAGTAGATGCAGGTGTGTGTGTGTGTGTGTGTGTCTGAGTCTGAGGGATGGTCTGTCTCTCTGTGTTAGTGCTGTGATGGAGAGTCCAGCACTTACACTGCCTCTCACTCAGCATTATCTGGAATAAGCACTGGTCCTCTGGAAAAAATGGGTACAGAAAATACATGGATGGGTGGATTGATTAATGGAATGATGGATGGATGAATGATGTATAGATGGACGGATGGGTAATGCCCTTTTCAGGGTACAAAGTTTCATCTTCAATAGTTTAGGTGAATTTGCACTTATTGTGGATTGTGTGCTAATCTGGGATCGTGTGCTGCCCGTGTAGCCATTTGTTCCGGTATCTGGCATGCTGCCTATTGTTTTTATGTGTTGTTGCGACAAATAGTGGTACTGCAGGGCAAGGTTAAGTTGTGAGCATAAATGGTTCTCAAAAGGGAAGATGAAACGAGTTAATGAAGAAACACAGAAGATAGTAGATCCAGACTTAAGGTTTTATTGTCACATTCCGCTTACTGATGCAAAACCACTGATCTGTTCTCATCTTAATTACCCATCCATTTAGCGGTTTTTATGTTTCTAAACATATTGTCTTTGCTGTTTCCGTCCAAAAAAGTGATAATAAAAACTGCAAATCACAAAAAAGAGCCCATCCATTTAGCAGCAACACTTGTTTTGAAATGAAAAGGACAATGTTGGAGTTTCACAATCGCTCGAAATGATAGAACAGTTAATTTATTGGCCTTTATTAACCCTCTGAAATTTGATTAATAATGTCATCGTTAACAGTAAAATGTGTCCCTGCGCTGCTTTCAACCACCTATGTATCCAAACTAACCAAAGCAATGTAAATGCTCTGCAGTAAAGGTTATCGCAATGAGGAATCAAATGTATTTCTTTCGTCAACCCATTATCCAACAAATTGCACCCAAGTTTTCAGATTTCTGTGTCTCTCTCGTCTTTAGTATTCAGTCTCTGGCCTTAAAAGTGGGTTACTGTTTCCATCGAGCAGCCTCACTTCCTCTCACCTGCGAGTCTCAGGTTGACTAGACGTGCCAATTAAATCATGACCATCACAACCCGCATTTGTCCAGGCAACCACACTCGGATGCTCTCTGACCCAGTAATTAGACTTAATGTACATTTGAACTTTTCTATCCACCAGCGTGTGACGACCAGTGTGTGTGTGTGTGTGTGTGTGTGTGTGTGTGTGTGTGTGTGTGTGTGTGTGTGTGTGTGTGCGTGTTCTCCGTGCTAAAGACAATGCCCTCCAGTCTGAGTGTAGTAAATGGCAGAATTGGGTTGTTAACTCGGTGCAGCACTGTGTGTCGGGGTTTCACACAGGAAGAGAGTCATATCCTGTGAGGGCCAGAAATATACTATTCTGAGTGTGGACATTGTACAAGTTGTAGCATATTCTTTTAGGAGATTAACTGTTTACAGTTAAACATGGATTCATTATTGCAGCTTGCATTTGTAACAGCTTCACCACACAAAGCTGAAATGTCTGTTTCGTGTGACTCAAACAGGATTTGCAGAGGGGATGATGTGATCTACATCCCTGTCATCAACACATTCCACTTCTTCTCCTGAAATATTTACTGTAGGGGGGGGTGAAAAAAAAAACAAAAAAACAAACATCACCCTCTTACAGAAATTCAACCTCCGTAATCAGTTGATATAATATAACACAACAAATAAATAGATTTCATAATGCATGTGAAGCATTGCTGACAAATCTAAGACACCCAGATTAACTGACACACTTTTTAATGATCAGCATGTAGCTTCTCAGACTAAGTACCAAATTTGGAGCGTGCGCATGTGTATGTGTGTGTGTTGCTCATTTTTATTTTGGGGGAACATTTGGCCTTTTTATCATACTGATGTTAGCTTTAAAGTCTTCATTAAAATGATTTCCAGTAAAAAATGATGGATAAATGAAAAGATATATGCAGTTTTTTCTTTTATGTGAATGTGTGATTTTATTTTTTTTCTGATGTGGTAATTTGGTCTCCTGAGAACATGGCAGACCTTTTATTCTCACAATTACTGTCAGCTAATGATAACATAGTTCAACAGTTGTGACGAGCATTCTTTCTCCCACTGTTTCAAACTCAAATGGAAAATTTCCAACGCTCCCTTTCTTTATCTAGCTGACCATTTCCAATTGGAGCCACAAGCTATGCTAATTTAAAGTGGGGGGGTCATTTATTTCTATCGAGGTTTCTCCATCCATTATATTTAATCTTACTGCTGCATAATCATTCATTTCATTGCTTCTCTTGGTCCCCTGAAATAACCTCCTACTCTTTGAAATATCTTTGTTTTTTGTCAGTTGATCACAGACAGAAACTTCAAGCAAAAAGCGTCACACTGTGAAGTTGATCTTTTGAGTCCGAGGTGAAGTTTTTGTGAAACATGTTGTTGAGAGAAGTCCTAATGGAGGACACCCCATACGAGAGTTTTGAGTTTTATTTTGAAATCGGCCTAAAATATAAAGACATTCAAGCAGTGCTTAGCAAGAGGCATCATTTTCACATAAGCGAGAGACATCTGAAAAGGATGCTTGATGGCATCTATTTATTAAAGCACCAAGTTAGGTGTTTCCAGTTATCTGGCATTTACACATATCTGTTTTCAAAAGTGCATTTTATTTTTATTAATTGATTTTTTGTGTTATTTACTTTGAATATGACTCATTGAAAGGTGTGAAAGACCTACCGTAATTGTGAAAGGTTATTATTATTAGTATTATTTAGATTTGAAATCTTAGTTTAGTATCTGTCTGGCAAAAAGGAATATGGGCATTGCACTATTAAAAGTGTCACTTTAAGTTACTCATTGATTGTGATTGTTGTTGTTGTTGTTGTCGTCTTACTGTTTAAGTTGTGACAGTGTGATAAAACTAGTTCCAAATGTGAGGAACCAATTCCTGTTCCTTATGTTCAATCTGGTTCCAAATCCCAATGCTGTAAAAAGGCCTGTTTTTTTATGTTGTACTTTTTAAGAGGACAAAAAGAAGATGCATAAAGTGATGCATAGTTCTGTGATGCATAGAGTATAAGCAAAATGTGAACTTTTTGTTAAATTTACTGCTTATGAGGATTGGAATAAATAATAAATCCTCTGCCTCTCGTACCATACGGAATTGCAGCTTCTTATTTTCTATTTCCATTTTTGGTATAATTGCTTTACATCATGTTGAATCGTATCGTATTTTACAAAATTGCTTTGTATTGCATTGTGTAGAATTAAATCGCCATCAAATTATTATCAAATCATACCGAATTGCACATTGAAACTCAAGACTTGAGGGGAAAAATCATTAATGCAATGGAGCAACAAATGCACGCTGTGACATTACATTAATAAAAATACTGTATTCTTGCAAAAAACTACAGAAAACGGTGCCCTACAAATTGGCAAGGTTTGTTGCAAATTAAGTTGTTGTTTTGTTATTTGCAACAATATTCAAGGAGAAAAGATGAGCCAAACATTGGAAGTTGTGATGCATTCGTCTTGGTTTTGCAATACTAAAAATGTATGCTTTGTTTAAAAAGAAACCACACAATAACTTAATGTTGATTTGTATTCATGCAGCTATGCATTCAAACAAATGGAAACATTTGGATTTGACATTATTTAGTTCTTATAGTATATTTCTGTTCGTCTACTTGGGATCAAACTGGGCTGCATGACCACTGAACTGAAAAAAAAAAAAAGTTTGACTCCCCTGCTCAAGAAGCACTTTGAGCAAGTTCTTGTAGTGTATTTCAACTTTTTCTGAGTGTGAGCCAGTGAGTGTGTGGGGAGTCTAATCATGACCGTTACCCTGCTGCTTTCAGAGCCTCACATATGTTGTTAAGCACAGTCAGCAAACTTGGCTGCTCTGGTTACTTCAAAAGAATAATTGTTTTTTATTGTGTGACTTTTTTTATGCCGGCACTCGTGCTCGCTGGCATCACAGCGAGCCGCAGAGAGGAAGTGATTCATTTTTTCTGCTTCTTTTCAGTACATGAAGTTTTTACACATGTATTTGCTATTTTGCCCAAACTTCCTGAATGTTGTGTCTTGCAACAAAGATCTCCAACAATCCATCAAATGGCGGTATCACCGAGAAATCTAAGGATTTTGTTGATATATTTCTCATATAAATAAATACTTTGAAGAAGCATCTGAATGATTTTTATTTTTAAGAGGGGTACTGCTATCAAAACCTCCAAAGCCTGAAATTGAAGATCAATTCATTAAGAATAATGAATACTGATTTATTCTCTACTCCTGAAATTACCGTTTTGAAAAAAAAAACAAGCAAAAAAAAAAAACTGCCATCACAAACAGAGAATACTCCTGTTACTTGGATCATTTGAAGGCAGGTGTAACTCGGGCAGGAAAATACCAAAAATGGCATTTTGATAATCTTCTGCACTTGTTCACCCGTCAAAGTTCCCTCTGGTGAGGCACTGGTTGATGGGGAACATGGCAGTATAAGGTCTAAGCATTGGCATGAAGATTTTCAACGTCAAACAGACAGACACATTTAGTTCTATGACTTCTACTGTGCTTAAAAGCTTTTGTTTCTGGAGCCAACAACATGCGAGCCAACATCATGTGGAGAAAATATATACCGAAATTATTTCCAGCTTGAGAATTCAGATGAAAATATAAAGTGTATCGGGATCAGGCATAAATATAATGTCTTAATAAAGAAAGACTTTGATGGTAACAGAAAGGGTGTAAGTGACTGGCATTATGATGGGTGCTCAGCTGTCAGAGGAGGCCTTTTCACAGCCCTAATGTTATTGATTTGATCTCTCACCTCGTCCCGTCCATGTGCGAAAGAGGCCCAGAGGAAGACACTGCCCCGGCAAATTGCCCTCACTTGTGTGCCAGCATGGCTGCTGTCACCACTGGTGTGTGAATGTTTGCATGGCTGTGAGCATTAATATGCGAATGTGACAGCTCATGCTCAGTGCTCAAAGACAGCTGGTGTGGTAAAAAGGTGTTTGGCGGTACTTGAATCATTCAGAGGGTGTTTTCTAAATAAGCCTTCCACATAAAATATACTACTTCTTAGGAATGACTCCAACAGCCTTTTAAGAGTTTTCAAGCCTGGTGTATTTTCTGTTGAATATGAAAATCAAGTCTTTGTTTCGGCAGGGAAATACGTGTTATGCTGTGACTTCTCCTCCTCCTCCTGCAAGGAAGACGATTGACAGTCCGGGTGCACTGATCCTTTGATAACTCAGCCAACACAATAATGGAGTGAGCTTAGATCCAACCATGAATAATTTATTGTTTTTTTTTTTTTCCCATGCCAGTGTGCATGAGTTCCAACTAATTCTTGTAAATTTCCTTAATTAATGCGGCTTTATCACATGCATAAATTAATGCATTTTCCATGCAAGAATTTATGCATGCATCATGTCAAATTTCACACTCGCTATAAAATGTCAGTGAGTGAACGGCCAATGTTCGCAAGTAAATTAGCAGGTTATTATCGAAGAGTTTGGAATATCAGTGCTAAGTCTACAATGGCACCATTAGTCTAGAGCAGTGTTTTTAACCTTTTTTGAGCCAAGGCACACTTTTTTCTTTGGAAAAATCTCGAGGCACACCACCACCCGAAAATGTTAAAATTTGAAACTCTGTAGCCTATATTAACAATATAAAGTCATTCTCATCAATGCTTTATCAACAGGAATCAAATAAATACAGAAAAAAGTATTTCCCAATTTCTTTTTTTAATTTTTACTCACTCAGTGTGAAACCTGGGCCTGTTTGGATGAACACAGAGCTGATATCCTGGTTAACGTTCTTCCTTTTCAAAAGCTTCTCCATCACTGTCACTGACACAGTACTTTGATACAAGATGGGAGCAGCCGCAGGTGGTGGTGATTAACCAGACTGACGTCTGTTAAGTTTCGATTTCACCGGCAAAGTTCTGTGCTGCCATCTATTGGCGAAGAGTATTGTAGCGATCACGGAGTTGGTCGCTGCAGGGCATGATGGGAGTTCAGGTTATGTGTTGCCGGAGGTTATTGTTGGGGTTGTTGTGTGTGTTGATTTGTGCTTGTGTTGTGTTTTTGTTCCTCGGTTCAGATAGTTAATTATTTCGTCTAGTTTGGTTTGGTTTGTTGGATGTTGGTGTGCAACCATGAGTGAGAAACGTGTTGTGTGGAGTGTCATCCTGCTATGAAGTTCCGGTTGCGTGTGTTCATGTCAAAATAAAAGCCTCTGGTGATCAGCTGGCAGAAAAGAATCTCGACTCAGAGCAATTCTTCCCCGGTGCTCGCCACAGTATTTATACATGTTTACTCTGCACACTGCTCTCACAGCTGAGAGAGCAAATGTTTTTATGGAAAGAATGTGAAATTGGATAGTTTCCCACGGCACATCTGACTATATCTCACGGAACGCCAGTGTGCACAGTGGTTGAAAAACACTGGTCTAGAGCACCAGCAAGATGACCGATGCAAATTAGCAGTGTTTTCCAAGTATGCCCAGCGAGTCCTAGAGGGATTCTGTATTTGAGGTTCTTGTCAAGAGTCAGAGTGATTTTCACCTGTGCAGGTGGAGCTACCAACAAAAGTCCTGTAGTCTGGTTCAGCCTTATTAATCTATGTCTATTGTATTCAGTAATTTAGTGGCTGTACCGACAAGAAACTCGTCCTGCAGGATGCCAAAATAGTAACACACTGACTTGCCTAACGTTTATCTGATTATTGGTTTGTAAATAGCAACCCATTAGATTACACATTACTCCAAAAAGTAGTCATATTAGAGCCACTGAAAATTATAATAGCATAATAGCATTGACCTTTTTTTTCCAGGGGACAGTAAACTTGTGTAAAAAATGTCTTAGGTTTACCCGTGGATCATTTTACTCGTTAATTGTTGTCGTTAGTTCATCATGAAAAGCGCCACAGCATTTACGTTGGCAGCCCGAGGCTGATTTGCGCCACTGATGTCCTGAATGGACAAGGACCCTCTCTGTCCAGTTTTTCCCCTTCTGTGTGACTAATAACTTTAATCAAGTCGATAACTTAATGCTTTGATGAACCTTGGAACACAGAGCAATTACTATCTGCTGAGGTGGCTTCTTTTATAACTGAGGTGAGAACAGCCATTCCAGTCACCCAACTGCCCGCTATCAATCAGCAGAGGTGAAATGTTTGAACTTCACACCATGAAACTGCATGATGACACTTAAATGAAGGCCAAGATGATGACGGCAATGTGTAATTGAATTTCTCCTTCAGACTGGGCCAGTGTTGAATCATGGACCCCACGATGTGCTCCTGTTAAATTATTAGATTTAAATGATTGAAACTGCAAGCGAGTCGAGAGTTTTAAAGAAGCACTTCGAAGCAATAAATCACGTGATGTTTTCCCTTCCTTATTGTCTTGTTTCTCATTATGTGAATAAATAACTTCACCAGTCTCATAATATCGTTTGTCCTTGGTGGTCAATTTTCTTTTTCTTTTTCTTATTTTTTTTTAATTAGCAGTTATACTGTAGTTATCCTGTGAATTGTAGTATTAGCATTTGTCATTCATTGTGGATCACAAAGGGAATTGAATTGAATTTGAAAAGAGAACACTTTGCCTTACTGTGCGTACGACAATAAACAATTAAACAATTACGACAACATCACGTATCCTTTCTACAAATACACTTTTAGAAATGGTCAAGATGAATGTGAAAAACATGTTGAGAAAGTACATGAGATGTTAATACAAAACTATAACACTGTGCTGCTCTCCTGTGTACATGATTTAATGTTGAATTTATTTATGGCTAACAAATAACACATTTTAACATGAGACACATTTTTTCATTTTTTGCTCCATATGTTTTTGGTAACAGTTAGATGACATCTATTTATGACTAGGTTTATTTTAATACTTTTCCAGAGAAAAATGTTAAAAAAAATTTTTGACATGATCGATGAAGGGTATTCTTTATCTGATTTGCATATCAATAGTTTCTTATTTCGCTCACATTTTAAGTGAAGGTTTCTTGTTTCTTGAAAACTTTGTTAGTTTTCTTCAGTCTGCTCTCTTCCTTTCCACATTTGCTGCTTTCTGTATTTTACATACCGGCCTCCTTGCAGTTTATTGGAATTAAACAAATTGCTTTTACCTGGTCGTAATTTGTTGTAATGTATTTATATTCTTTGCTTTTTTTTTATATCTTTGGGCTTTTGGAGCACCAAGTTGTGAATGAGTGATCCCCAGTAATTGGTCACTGACTGAATAAATGTATCATTAAACTAGTATCCTAACTAATAACTAGTAAACTAGTTCCAAAAATGAAATCAGCACCATTCCTCAAAATAAACATCTAAGTGAGAAGGGTTGGACATGTTCACTTACAAGTACTCAGATTACTGTAATTAATTAGCATCCATCTTCTCTACCACATAATCCTTCAATTCAGTTCAGGTTTGGAGGAGCTGAAACTGATTTCAGTTAACTACATGCAAAGGCCGGATAACTCCTGAACACCGTAGGGCAAATGCAGAGAGACAACCGCACTCGTATTCACACCTTCGTATGAATTAGAGACATCCATTTATCAACCTCAAATGCATGTTTTTTTTAGATGGGTGGGACGGAAGTAGAGAAAACTGAAACGTGCATTGGTAGAACATTTATTTTAAGTATTATTGTGGTCAAATTGAAAGCCATTTCCACCATCTAACATTTTGTGCTGCTTAACACACCATAAACAAACTATCCTGTAATTGCAATACTTTGTTAATACCCATTTAATGCATTTTAATAATTTGAGTAGTTTTTCAGAAAAGTACTTGTTTTTATTATAAATTTCACATGATTGAATAAACTGAAAGCCAAACGGTACACATTTTCAGTACTTTCTCCAACTCCAAATGCTTTTTTTTTTTATGCAGTTTGTACCATTCAGTGCTGAGTGTCTTTGTAAGTTTAACTGGTGGCTCCTGCACATCGTTTCTTCAGAGTGAATTTCTCGACTGGAGCTGTCTCCCTTACCATTATCATGTCTGACCTCCGTGCTTCATCCTGAGTCTTCACTGCCACCTCATCTCTTTCATCCCTGCTCCCTCAGCTCCAAGCCCTTCATATTTTTTTTTTCTTCTGCAATTAATTCCTCCACTGACCCCCGCCCCTGCCTCCCCCCTCCCTCCCCCACCCCTCATCACTGTGGCCCCGTCTCCTTGCGCTCCGGGGCCTGATGAAATGAATACTGTTCCTAACACCCCCCCCCCCCCCCCCCACCCTCCAATCCACCCTTTGGTTATAATCTCTACTCCATTCCCATCTCTGCTGCTTGTCACAAACCTCAACACTTAATGGAGCTTGTGAAAAGCTCCTCCCCTGACAAATTATGACACCTGGAGGGCCAGCACGTTATGAAAACCCACTGTTTGTTTACACAAATAAATATATAAATACAGTGCATAATTTTAAAGGGAGTGAAGGTTTCTCTGGGTTTGCGGAACACATACATTATTTAATTAGAATTTTGCCAACTCATCTCTCTTTAATGGTGTGATAAAACACGGCATGTTTTCCCAACAGAGTTGTTTAGTGTGAGCATGTCAGGACTCTGAAAGTGAGCAGTGTGGAAATTAATTTCAAGTGCACATTTGTGCTGGGAAACAATTTCCCGAGGCGGGCTAAAACACTTGTCGACTTGAAGGGATAAATTTTGTTCTCTCTTCCTTGTTGGTGTGAAAAAACAAAAATAAATGTATTTATAGTTACACCGAACATCAGCCTGCTAAATGACCTTACACGTTTGGGCTCGAGTGCTTTTTACTTTTACCTCACTTTTATTTTCCTCCGCAAACAATTTTGACATTAATTCTCCTGGGACTGTCCTTAAGTGTGAGGGGTGTCATGGCGTTTCATCAGGTAATGGGGGCGGAGGTAGTGGGGTGGAAATAGGAGCACGTTTGTTGACAACAAATGGTAAGATATTGCGGTGGATTTTTGTTGAACCCACTTAATGCTCCCCAGCCGTCAAAAAAAAATTCTCAAAGCAACAAAAGGTGGGTTTTCTTTGTTGCTTTTTTTGTTGTTGTTTGTTTATTTAGGGTCTCCTGTGCTAATGTCAATTTCCTTTCTCTTTTTTTACAAGGGGATTTGTTGGATTTTCATGTATTTGCTGATCAAAGATAGGATTTTTGGGACATACACTGAAGAACAGTAAACAAAATCATTTGTGTTGTGGTGTTAATAACAAATGCACTAAATTTGTGTTATTGTTAATGCCCTACCTATCATGCATATTTCACATACTGTATCACCACAAAAATCAGAAAGATACAACCTGTGAGAGCCAAGTGGAACAACCAACATTTCAATGATACGACTCAATTTATTTGCTGAGTTCAAGCCTCGGGAACTCTATCTTCTGCACTACTTTTTCCTGTTCAGAGTTGACCTGAGTTACATGCATGTTTTTGTACTGTGTGGAGAAACTGGAATATGGAGAACTCCTTGTACCCAAATACTAGAAAATTGTAATGAATGCATACTCTGTTCATGCAACCTTGTACTCTATTCTTGTAACCTGTATGCCTTGAATATATTGCTATAATTATATGCAATGTTTGGAATATTATCATTTAATCCACACATTCAATAGCAAAACATTTCTTACATTCCTCTAATAGTATCCTTTAGAGTGCAACCTTTGGGTGATTCTTACCAATTAATTAATGAGTTTTGTATTGCCATATATATATATATATATATATATAATTGCATAATTTATTCATTGCTCATGTTTCTAGACTAGAATTTACCTCCAGATCCTGGTTGGTCCAGCACTATCAAATTACTATTTGTTTGTTGCTGTTAGGATCTGATCTTGGTTTACGTTTAATATATGTCATTTTAATGGCTTGGATCAGGGATCTCAAACTCGCAGCATTGGCATGTAATGGACAGCCAGACATGCCACTGGTTGCAGCAAATGCCTGCAATTTGACAATGTGGCATTATTTGTAGGGAAATACATCAACCAGCTCAAATCAGGTGGTTTCATGCACAGGAGGATCCTTCAAATGTGTAGCTGTTCAGAAGCGATTATTAAAACTGTTAATGTTTGAGGATTTTTTTTTTACAACTTTTTTTTTGTGGAATTCCTGATACACACCAGCCTCACCCAGACTCTGCCTCCAGCGGCCCCCAGGTAAATTGAGTTTTAGACTCTTGGCTTTGAGGTAAAACGAACACATTTGTTATTTCCAATTAACAAGGATGACTTTAATATTGTTACTCATTTCTCAGGCTTGAAGAAATATATGTGTGACATTAAAATTGACCTTTCACACTGGATCTAAACCCCTCCAGACATTCCTATAGATCAAGCGAGTTGCTCTGAGGTTGTATGTGATTAGTAGCGATGGGACATGGTTCATTAATTTCATTGGTTTAATTAAGAGCTTTGTGGTTCATTCATTCCAATTAATCAACAACTGCGCAGAAAAAAAAAACAACAACATGGCTCTCGCACCATCAACTCCAAGTGCATTCCCCAGCTTTCTGTCTCGCAACATTCCACCTCCCTCAAACACATCGTCTTCATTCCAAGATACCAAATCAAAGTCTTGTGAATAACATTCAGCACTTCATTTCAATTAAAAACAGGTTGTAACAATCACTGCATTGCGCATCGTAGGGTCACTCAAGTATGATGGTGGGAACTGGAAAGAACCTTTTTGAGTGCACTGAGATGCTATGTATGGAGTATACTAGTCAAGAGTAGTTTAAAAAATTTTTTTAGAGTTTCATTTTGTCATACAATTTTTTTTCTGTACATATTAGTAATATTTGGGCTAATCAGAGATAGAAAAGTTCTCCCTGGAATTCTGAGGGGAAAAAAAAGGTGATGACCACTGCTCTACATTTGATTCCCATAACATGACTTCCAACATTCAAATATCAACAAACAAGGACAGGCACTCGTGTGTGTGTGTGTGTGTGTGTGTGTGTGTGTGTGTGTGTGTGTGTGTGTGTGTGTGTGTGTGTGTGTGTGTGTGTGTGTGTGTGTGTGTGTGTGTGTGTGTGTGTGTGTGTGTGTGTGTGTGTGTGTGTGTGTGTGTGTGTGTGTGTGTGTGTGTGTGTGTGTGCGCGCGCGCCTGGTTGGAGGAGAAGGAATGGAGGGGCAGACTGGTTAATCTATGTCTGTTCTGATTAGTATTATATCGGCTTTACAGACAAGAAACTCGTCCTGCAGGATGCTACAATAGTAACACACAGTGACTCAGACAGGTAACTTTAATCTGATTACTGGTTTGTATATAGTAACGCGTAAGCTTACTTGTTACCGAAAAAAATTTACTAAGTAACGCATTAGTAAGCCACTGCTCATTAACCACGACAGGAATATAGCTTCATTGTTGTTATTGGAGTCAAGGTTTTTACTATTTCTTGCTTCTGTCTTTCACACAGTTTTCAAACAGGAAGCAACATATTTTCTCATCAAATCAGTGTGTGTGACAATAATATTCCTGAGGTGCAGATTTACTTGGGATATGCAAAAGGCTTGCCTATGTGGAAGAACATGGATGAGTTGTTACCAATTATGTGTAGATTACAAGGTTTCCTGCGTGCCTGTAGCAGTAACGTGTGATTGAAAAGCCTACCTGGCTTTACAGAGAATTCGTCCTAATTGAATGCATGGGTGACTGGAGCAATGGATAGAGTTTTGAAGCATACTAAGTATGCCTAAGCTCATGAAAATTACAAATTTATCCAATGAAATCCTGGGCAAATTGTTTTCAAAGTGTGATTAATGGTGTCTGTCAAACATGCCCGCTCACACAGAAAAGAAAAATCAATTCCTGGCCTCAGGTCAAATGCTGTACATAACCATAGGTAGAAGGTTAATATACAGAAATTGTCCATTTACCAGACTGAAGATTCACCATGAGAATATTACCTGTGATCTTTTTGTACACAACAAAGCCAAAATATGACCAATAAAAAGGATAACAAGAAGGAAACGTATGCTTTATTTCGAGTGCGATGAATGGAGTGACATAGGCATCGTATACCTACATATCATCATAAAACATATTTGATTGGTTATAATTATCAGGCAAATTGAATCTTAATGATTAAGTGTTGCATTCAGAAGAGTAAATGCATATATAAAAAATCACCTGATTTATGAAGTGAAACCTGAATGATATTTGAGGAAAGGTCAAAGGTTATTTTTGTTTTCGAGAATGATTCATAACAAAAAAATCCAAAGGCATAAAAGTTTGATTTCATCATATCTTCAGGAATTAGGTATTTCATAAATCAGACTGAATGAAAAATTAATAAAAGCCTTTAGAATATAGATAAGGACAAAAAGCTTATAATCTCAAAAATGACAAGTGCATGAAATATTTGACGTTCCTGCCTCACCATGTCTGGCCTCAAGCGGTCATTCAACAGACTATTAATTTCCCGCTATTCAGCAGAGTTATTATTGCAGATTTTAAAAGTACAGTTCTCAAATTGTAAGAGCCTGGATTTTAATTGTAAATTGCACAATGGCCAAGTTTTTCACTGGCTGTGGAGCGTGAGAGTTGAAGCTCACAGTATATCGTGTGATCAGGAATGTCACTCTCTTGTAGGTGTCGTCACTTTGTGAGCTGATGAAAGTCAAAGTGACACCTGTTGATGTCACACTGATGGAATGAAATGGAACTGATCAGTAGGGTACAAGTCACGGTCAGACCAGGGGCAGAACACACAACTGGGACCCACTTGTTAACCTCCAGGAAAAAAAATTTAATAAAATACTGTATATTTACCGAGAATCCATTTGAGGACAACATTGGCAATTAAGTAAGTTTTCATGTTGTAAGTTAGATAACTGAGCTTGTGCAATACATCATTCCACCTTTTTTTTAATCTATAATTTAAAAAAATAAAACAAGACAATGACTGTAATTTACTCCAAGGTCAGTGTAATTTAACAAGAGCCTTGTCCACACTCAAAAGACCCCAGTAGTGCTGCATTGCAGGTGACGTGTGTCGACACTCAATCTGTTGTGTTTACCTTCAAGAGCATAGAGGATTGCTTTGGAATGTTAGCCTCTTACAAACTGTATTAATATCAACCTCATCTAGATTTCTGAATATTGAACTCATTAGCTTTGACTGCACAAAGCCAACTGTCTGTTTCTGAATCAGTTGTGCTGACGGCTTGGACTTTTTGGGAAAATAGTAAATGGTGGATGTATTCACTTCTATTGTGCTGTTTTCATTGATTCACCTCTCTCAAAGAGTTTCAAATTGTGAGTGGCGTTTGCTCATTTACACACACAATCAGGCTTTAGTGATTGTGACTGCAATGAAAGCCGATATTGGGAGAAATTTGGGATTCAGTGTACAGCTCAAAGTCAATATGATCAAGGCAAGATCGGGGATCAAACCTGCAACGACTGAAAGATGGCCCACTCTACCAACTGAGCCAGAGTCACCTAATAGTAAATATTTACAGGTGTCTCAGGTATTCATTGTTAATTGAGAATAAATAATGAAAGAGTTTTCAAATTATTGATCAATGTGTTTTTTTTTTCAAGTCATTTGTCTTAAAGACAGTTCCTTTTTATGACAACTTACCAATTACAACTGAGGAATTTCCTAACTTAAATCAGCTCTGATAAAGTCAGACCAGGTCATTCTATAGAATGACTTTTATTTCAAAAGCCCATCAGCTGTACAAGACTTTATAGTGATGGTTTTTCTCCAGTCGTAGCTTTGGAGCAAAGAATTACAGCGACACACTAAAGAACTTCCCCACTATTTTCCAAACTTCAGAACATGCCAGCTTCTACTAGGGATGTAGGTTTTAAATCAAATTTTCATTTGATATGCTTTGAAAAAGCTTCATACAGAAATGTCTATTTTTATGATATTTCAGCGTCAGGCTTACTTAGAAATATAAGTCCATCATTTAAACTCTGAAATTGTAATCTCAATTGTAATTGTGTGCCAAATTCATGAAATGTACCTGAATCCCCAAACCTACCTGAAAAACTTGGCTTTTCAAACACAGACTTCTGCCCATGTCCGCATTCAATACAAACAGTTTGTCAAGTCATTTTGAGAGTATACACATCAAAAAGCTGGAAGTTGAATTAACTCCCTCAGCAATGATGCTAAGACGACTGAACCAGAATCGACTCCGCAGGACTTAATTTAACTCAGGACCTTTTGCTGCGTATGCTGTTCCACTTACTCTGTTGGGGAATGAGGAGTCACATAATAAATATTTCAGACCATGCATTTCAAGTTTGAGGGAGAGGATTCTTTGATAACTTTCAGCAAGCGGATGTCTCCAGACCTGATTAAACCGATCACAAGAAGACACCTTGTCCTCAACCCAACTGCTCCCTCGACTCCATTGTCCAATTAATGACTGTTTGATGCATTATCCTCTATTTGCTTGTAGCTACCCCACTGTCACTTTTAACCAGGGGCTGTCTGGACTGTCAAAGCTGGGATTTACTTATTTGTCTCTTGCTTGTCTGGATGTGAAGTCCCAGGATTCTGAAACACTCAGATTTAGAGGGAGCACATTTGCACTTTATTTCTCCATCTTCCAATGTTTTTTGCTGTGCCGTAGCCATGTTTGGAAAAATTTTAGATTCACCTGAAATGGATGACCCTGGTTGCTTAACGTTGGGAAAGCACAATGTTGTTTTTGCAGTAAAAGGATGTCCGGAGCAGCTGAAGGCAAAGAGAGGGAAATGTTTTAATTGGCTGCACGTTATTGATTTGTACATTTCAGCACATCAGTGAAACAGTTCCTCTGCCTGCATCTGATGCACATTATTAGCCATCACGTAATGACCCGTCTGAGTGTTGGAGTTCTATTTTTGCAAGGAAGGATAACAAGAGATGAATATAAAATACAAAAACTGCAACTAAATCATTTACTGCAGCTGGTTGTCTCCTTTGAAGAGTGACACCAATTATTGTGCTGCCAGCGGCTTCAGCGGGAACCTCTTGTACAGTTTGACTCTGTTTTTGACCATGTTTTTTCTTCTTTCTACTCTTTGTGAGTCTCACACTTAATTGTAATATGACCTGCTGTCAATTAAGAAAAAATCCTGATGCCATCAAGAAAGAGAGCCTTTGCTTGCTCATCTCAAAAGCAAACTGAGCCAACAAGGTTCATTTAGTTGTGTGCGTAAAAGTTTGTAACATTAGTGACGTGAGTGAGGTAGTGAGTGCAATACATTGACTACATAAATGAGGCACTGTTAGTGTTTTATGTGTTAAATTTACTGTGTCATGTATGTTCAAAACTCCAGGCTTTTTTCAGAACAATTTCATGAAATTATGCTTTTGTGGGGAGCATCTGCATCAGAGAATAGCTTGACAGCACATCACCACACCATTGATTTAAACCACATTTAAAATTTCTCCTCAGCAGGAACAATATGATCATCAGTTCTCCTTTACAAACAGTATCATTTAAACAAAGTGTAGGACAAACCTTTATATCTTCTTCTTCTTCTTCTTCTTAGATTAGTTTGTGTGCTTTTAATGCCAAAACCAGAATATGTTTGATCATACGCTGGCTTTTTAAAACTCACAATGATGTGAGCTTTTTCCGGTTTAATTACCACTCACATTATACATTTGAAGCTATTTAAGTGTGGCTTTACAGCATTGTTTGCAGTACATTAGTAAATTGTGACAAGTATACTTGAGGTATCCAAATAAACAGTTAAAACAAAACTACACAACATTCATCCATCCTCTCCCCCAGCGGGGTACACAGGGCAAACAGAGACAGACAACCACACTCACATCCACACCTTGAAGTCATTTAGATTCAGCATTTAAACTGAATTGCACAGTTTTGAGCTGTGCAGAGAAACCGTATTACCCATTGAAAATCTACAATATGTGAAGAACATGTAATTTCAAGGCCTCCAACCACACTTGAACCAACAACATTCTGGTTGTGAGGTTGGAGTACTAGCCACTACACTGTTCAGCAACAAATCCTGTCTGATCATGGACCCCTCCCCCTCCCCCCTGTCCTCAACAAAGTTAAATGCCATACATACTTTTTTGGGAGTTTTATCTACATCACTGTTGTACTTTTGCTGCTTCTCCCTTCAGTGGCTAGAAAAGTGAACGATAGAGTAAATTATAGAACCTCGTGTGGCACATATTGATATCAGCCATTAAATGGTAGAAATAATTCCTGTCTAATATTGATTTTGTTAAAGTAGCTGTTGTTTGGTTACTAACTGGTCAAGCATTTTTTTCTGGAATCTGGAACCTCAAATAACAACAAAACAATGTTGACGGGTGAATTTGGTCCAATCAAACTGCAACAATTTTTTTTTAATACCGTCTTAAGTTCAAAGTGTTTCAAAAATAAATGATGCACAAATAAAGCTCCCAGTTGAATAAAGGTGTTTTCAAAGCTTCTCCCTGGAGTCATTTCCCTGAAGACCATGAAAACCGAACAACTTGCATACGGTGGATTCATGAACAAAGATGTTCACCATCTCCAGTGATCGATCTAAGCCTTTATCTGTTACTCTGAGGTTCCTTTTTTACTAGACTCATTAGTCTACTTTATGCCTTTTGAGTCAAGTGGAATAACCACAATAATAAATTGTCCCCATTTGGCTTGAAAGGTGGTGTAATGCAGGGCCAGTGAATCTATTCACTTTTTTGAGATGACTTTGTTACCCTCAAAATATTTATGCCCATCAGCACTTCTTATCCATATGCCTTTTTAGATCTCTCCTGAAGGTGAAGCTTATTTCCATTGCCGCCGTTTTGTGCAAGCTGAAGAGGGTCAATTGATTTGTGGGGCATTCGAGTAAATACTGCAGCGTCTAACTGTCTGGAGAGGAAGACCTGAAAAAGGCTTTGTGCATCCTGGAATGAGAGAACTGATCTCATTTGGCAAAGGACCATGTTGACAGATGGCAAATTCTTTGGCTGCTGAAATCTTTAGAGGAATTAAAATGTGGGTCACAGAAACAGCAAAGATTTCTGATGGGGCAACGGCCTCTCAAAATGTACCTTCATATGTTTTACAAAAATCAGACAATCTTATTATAATTAAAGAAAGGTGAAATAATCCATGTTTATTAATAATAATAATAATAATAATAATAATAATAATAATAATAATTGACAATAACACATAGGAATAAAGCAGTGGAACAAATGAAAAAAAAAATTAGAGAATTAAAACTGTGCAGCAAATAATTTGATATAACTGCTACAAGTTCTAGGTTGTGACTGAAAAGATGATAGAAACCTGCTGTGTCTTTTGTCAGGCGACAGCTTGACAAACCTGAAGAAGAAAGCTGCAGGTGAGAAAACTAAACACTGATTTGTCACTGCTGTCATACTGTCACTTACATGCATTATCAATACCATATCAATTTTGTGTTGCTGTTATACAATTCTATTATTCTATTATACATTCTGCAGAAAGATTCGAAACAATCATGTATTTTTTCTCTCTCCTTGTTTTAATGATCACCCTGCACTGGAGTAACATTTGAGGATTACAAAAATGTATTGCAGTATATTTCAGATTCAAACACTTGAACTAATACATTGGTTTTGTGATGCTGTCAGTGGTTCCTGAGGAGAACAAAAAAAACTAAACATCATAAACTGAAGTTATTTTCCCAAAGCTTCGTATTAATGGCTGAAGTCTTTGCGTCTCCTCGTAGAGCAGTGGGGCCTGTCCTCTGTTTCACACACATTCAGTTGGAATGTACAAAGTCAACAGCTCCTCTCTGAAAGGATTCAGCATCAGAGAGGAAAAAACTGCAAACAGCTCCACATTAGCGATTGCTCTCAGCGCTCCGAGGCAATCATTGAATGACTTACACCAGCAGATACGAGCCCAGACATTACAGAACTCAATTCTGGTGTTTCTTCTCTTGCCTCCCCAATGCCTCACCGTGACCTCTCCTCTGTCATATGTTGGCATTTCCAATGCCTTGATGATGACGCTGAATGATCTGTGGCTTAATGCGCATCGGAGGATTTCAAGTGAACTGCTTCACTCATGGCAGCAGATACATGTCACACAATGGCAATTTTTCTGAGAGTCCATATCTTGTCTTCGAGGTCATTTTGTGGATTGACTTGCTTGAATTCACAGAAAATTGCATCTGCAATTTGTTTTGTGCAGGCTTCAATCATATCATCGTGGAATAATGGCACATGCTGCGTGGCATGTGGAGATTGGGTCGATTCAACACAGAAGTCACACTGATTGAAAAAGGCCAACCTTATTTTTGGCCTACCTGTTTCATCACGGCACAACTAAGATGGTGGCAGCAGTTACAACACTTGTCATTCGGTTATCTCTTTGTAATATTTGCATGAAAAGGAGGAATGCGATTACTTCCAGGAAGTGTTGCTCTGCAATTCCATCCGATGTTTGTGAGGGAAATACATCCAGTACATGACTAGAACACTTTTGAGGCATGTCTGTAACCCTTTTGTGTGCAAGTGAGGATATTTGTTAACCTCCGTCTATTTTTGTTTCTATTCTTGTTTCTCTTTGGAATGAAAGAGTAGTGGTGCAAGAAAAACCATCCAAGATACGGATGCGCACATAAAAACAGTAGCAACATTTCAGATGTACAGCCAATGCATTTAATACAATACATTTTTGTTTCATTCACTTTTTTGTTGTTGCAAATAACACCTTACAGAACAGTAGTACTCTGGAGTGAATAGTGAGCTGGGAATAGGATGTGTCACAAAAATTAATATATCCATGAACAGGATGAAATATGTTTACTCATACTGATGTTAAAGTCCCAAAACTAAACCAGTACATCCATAACTATCTTTTAATGACACCTTCAGTTTCACACTGCAGTATTTCAGTGAGTGCTCCACAGATATTTAATTACTCAAAAGTTGTGTGATTGTCATTAAAAGCATATAAACATAGTAATTATAGTGTTTTTTTTCTGAAATTATTTAAAACTTCAAAAGACAAACCTACCTTGAGATGCTTCACTTCATTTACAACTACTGTTCTCCTGATTTGAAGAGTTACATTTTTATGCTCACTTACTGAAGGTTTTTAGCTATTTCTATTTCCCAGCCTTTTTGACGGTGGCGTTCATTGCTTTCCAGTCCTCTCTGTTTAAACTTGTATCATGTCTATCAATTGTGTGCACAGATCTTTCTTTGTCTTATTCTTTATCTGAGACTTTGATCACTCATTGTCCAGTGTCCTTGTCCTGGTCCTGTACATCAATACTGACCTGGACACCGTGTCTCTCTTTTACTTAATTGCTTTTGTCTGCAGTGAGTTGAAAAAGAACAAATAATTTATTATGGCACTCTGAAGGTCATCCTGGGTGTCCACATGATGTCAGTATGATGCATTTCTATGAGTAGTGTTTAAAAGCTCAAATGGCTTTAAACTTTACAATGATAATTGCCTAACATTTCTTTTTCACGCTTGGACCAATTTAGTCTCCTTATTCAGAGAACGTGCATCATTGGGGCACTGAAACTAAGTGATAAATGTGCACAAAGGTTGGAAAAAAAGAGACATTTTCAGTTTGCCAGCCATGTTTCAAGTACCACTTTACAGAAAACATGGTCCTCTCTCTATCTATCTATCTTTCTATCCATCCATCCATCCATCCATCATGTGTGTTTGTGTAGATTAATTCTAAACCTGGTATTTTCAGCCATAGTCCTGTTTAATATATTTGCCCTTCATTAGGACTTCAGTCACATCCACAGAGCAATAAACAGGTTAGATAAGAGACAACCCCGTCCTCAAAGTAAAACGCACATCAGAGCAAATTGCTGGGATGTAAAAAGGCAAAAACAAGTTATTTAAAGTAGATATTTATCAGCCGTTACTTTGGCAGAGCACACTGTTAAAAAGTTTAATCTGCAATACATTGAAAATGTATTAAGTAAACAATAAACTCAGTTTCAGCTTTAAACACAGTCAAGCTGCTTTTCATCAAACAGTTTCTCTACTTTAAATAATATAGACTTTTTTAAGGAAATTTTACCTCCAGTGGTGGTGATAAGGTGGCCCTAAGATCATCCATCCATCCATCATCCATCCATCGTGACTTCCTCACTAACAGTCACCGTAGCAGATTTAAAGCTACCAAATATTAAGCCTGTAAAGTATATATATATATGTATATATTTTTTTTTATTATTAATTTATTTATTTATTAGCCTTTACTACAACTGTTTTATCATTCTGATTAAAATACAAGAAACAAACAATTAGTATCTTTTTTTCTTCTTTCATTTTATAAAGACAAACAATTAAACTGCAAAGCTGCACACTGGATCTCAGGGCAGTAATCTAACTGATTGTTGTGGTATATTCACATTCATCTATCTTCCGACTGTTCAAGCTTCATCGACTGAAATTTCAGTCAGATATATGTTTTGACATTGGTGTTTGGTATAATAAACTGACAAGCTCACACAGTTTTGTGCTTGTTTTAATCATTTAGTTGCTTGGTTTATTCTATCCAGCATTAATTTAAGGAGCCAACCTGCGGGTTTGGATTGTCTCCAGGCCATGCACACACAAAGCAACCCACCACATTGGGATTGGCTGATACTCATCAAAATGTTGAGCGTCGTAGCTCACGCATGCTCTCTTTAATCCAGTATCCTGTCCTTTCCCGTGGCAGAAAATTAGTATTTTATTCATGCCATTTATTCTGATGTATGGGAGCCAGTTTTATTAAAACTGTGAGTCTCTGTTATATTTCCTCATTTCTCTGCCAGCTTTAAGTTTCATTAAGAGCCAACCAGTCAATGGAGGAGAAACAGGTGAAGTGAAGATAATCCTTCTCATGTTTGTGACAACTACACTTTCACCAATGTAAGTGCAATAAAAGCCAATCTGGCGACAGCAGTCAGGACGCCAACATTAGAAACTGTCGCTGATCGTTCTCGTTGTCCAGGTCGGAGCACTGGCCGATCTCCTGCCAACACAGCTGCACTTACAACAAGCACAAGAGGACAGGCTTTGCTACATTTTGGCTCTGAGAGAGGAAAGACTACTGTGAGTGTCGAAGACTGATATGAGTGAGGTTAGCTGTGAAAGTAAATAAAAACATCAACTTGGGTTAATGTAACACCAAATGGCTTTGTACTTACAAGCCAAACAAGCAAAAGTTAAAAAAAAAAGATGTACTGGCTATGAAGTAGGTAAGATCAATTGTGACATGTCGAGCAATCCTCCGCTGACTTGGCATCGCAGTGGGGCTTGTGTGGAGTGGTGGTAATGGCTTGAATGCTGGCAGGTGTGATGATCCCTGCAGATAAGCAGGTGTTTGCAGAGGGAGTGAGGAAGACAACGAAAATAGATCGACGCAACCAAAACATGCCAAGTGCCCCTCACTCACTTTGAAAAGGCTGAAAATAACAGAAACAGACTTGAACAACAGTCAGGTGGGTGTGACAGAGTGGAGATTGTGACAGAACTGTTTAGACTTCAAGTGTCTGTCTCGTGAAGCTCGAAATGGAGTGAATCAGATATCCCAAAACGATGAATGCTTCTTGTTCATTCAGGGATTATTAAAATATTTACTCCATCCAGGTTAAGAATGATTTTGTCTTGGATGCCATTGACCAAGCTGTAGATCTGTGCCTCAAAATCACCTTTGAAGTGAGCGGTTTTATTCTATCATGCAGTCAATCTCATTCACAAATGGCTCTGCTCTTAATAAGAATTGAGCTTCTAAGCTTGATATGAGCTGTGATGACAATTTATTGAAATGGTGAAACAGACACAAGTTGTGTTGATGAAGGTTTTTCATCAGTTCAGATTCACTGTCCCCAAGGCATTTCTGCAAAAAATACCTGTGAAGGATGGCACCATCTCTAAAATCCCCAAAGAATAAATCTGAAAGCTTTTATTACTTTCCAGAGCCAATTTTTGGAGGAAATGCTCGAAAGTTTCCCCAGCTGCCTCTTTTCTTTCACAGTATTTGTTTCTCAATCTGTTTCTTGCACATAAGAAAATTCAGTTTCTGTTAGCTTGCAAAATCTACTTTTATGTAAAACACAGTGTAGAAATTGGTAGTTGCTATCAATTAATTGTGTAAAAAAACAAAACAAAAAAAAACAGTCACACCATTCTGAGTTTCTCCCTCAGTTGGATGGTTGCAGGTTCCATCCCCCAACTGGCAGTATGTTGAAGTGTCTTTGAGCAAGACACTGAACACCAAACTCCTCTCAGCCAATGGACTGAGCATCTTACATGCATCCATTGGTATGTGAGTGTCTGTGTGAGTGGGTGAATGTGACAATGAAAAGCACTTTGTGGCTCTTTAATCAGTGGAAGAAAAGCTGAGGCTGCACACCCCCTTTTCTACTTCCCTTTCTTTAACCCAATGATTGATCACATCCATACTACGTGCAAACCAATCCAACCGCATCAGTATGAGAACTATAAGAAAGATATTAAAGTTAGAATATATGCAGTAGACCTAATTAGAATTAACTTCCAGTTGTCATATCCAACACGGCCATATCTGAGTACTGCTGAAATACTGTAAATAAAAACACATTTCTTTAATGGTTTTAAACCTATGTATTATTAAATGTGTTCCATTTATTGATTAAAAGCCAAAGCATATTTCCCAAACTTCCGTTTGGTTGTGAGACATTTCATGTGTATTTTTCTGAAGTACCAGAAAACTGCATAACAATTACTGTTCCAGCCAGTGTGGGCAGAAATAAATCATTCTGCTTGCAGTAGACACATTTACCAGACTTGAGTGAATCGCATAAGCAGCCTGCCAGCAACTTGAGGACTCAGCAGTGAGGAACTAAACAAGGCACAAATTGTTTTCCTGAGCTAGAGAAGTGGGTGATGGGACACAGATTAAAAATCCAAGCCAAAAAGTGTGTCACAAAACATTATTATTATATTAAAAAAATAATTTTTTAAAAGTCCAGAAATTCTGAGGAAGAGATTCCACAAAGCCATGGAAGGAAGGTTTCTTGGTGGCTCTTTGATTTTTGATTTGCCTTTGGCCGACACCTCAGCAGTTAGATCAAGATTTAAAGGTTAATAGTGATACCTAATGTTCCAATGGGGGAAGAACTGTCTTTTAGTCTGTCTGTCCTCACCTGTACAGATGTGTATAGTTTGTTCTGTGTCCACACACAGAGTGAACTCAAATTTTCAAACAGAGCCACATTTGTTGGTTTTTTTTGGTTTTTTTTACTTTAAGCAGTAAGTGGATACCGGCTGAGAGGTCTGTGATGCCCAGAAGATGTACCCAACTGCTTCCTACTTGTGGTATGCCTCTTCCCACCGTGCTACTAGCATCATGCATCATGTATGCATCCTCCCCTGTGCAGAGCATAACTAAATGTGCTTGTTTATTCATCGAGTCAGGTTGTAACCTCAGGCAGTCGGCAGAATGGCCTTGCGATATCAAAAGCGCTCAGACGAGTGGGATACTGTCTGTGCTTGATAATGAGACACCACACGAATCCCCCTACTTTACCACAGCTCTGATAGTGATAGACCAAAGATCCCTCCACCTACAGCCGAAAGTACTTTTTACTTTTCCCAAGCTATTAATTAAAGATAATATTGATTTCACCATTTCAACACACTTCAGTACTCCTTCTTAGTGCCAGGTACTCAAAACTGCATCACAGGAATTGTGTGAAAAGATGAATGATGCAACTCCAACACAGACATCTTAACAAGGCTTAACAGAGTGGAGTACTTTAACTGATCTGGTAGTTCAGGTTAAAGGATGACACAAAACAGCTTGACGGCAATAAATCACGCCGTGACGGAGCTGCAATAAGCCGAATAAATGCCAAGCGGAGTACACTCGCATTGCTATAATAGATTTTGTTTTCTTTTGCATTATTGGAAGAACCTGTTACTGATTAGGTATGAAGGCACAAGAGAAAAATTACATTTGAAGGGTATTTTTTTGTTTTTTTTTCCAACATACCAAATGGTCCTCCTGAATTAAACTCCTGGACATGAGCAGATTGTGGCCTGCTGTCAAAAAAAAGCAAAAAACTGGTGTGTTCGATGAAAGATGAATTCAGTGCAGCAGCAGCAGCAGCAGCAAATTAAAACCTTTAAACAGATCAAACATGGGTCATGCTGGGCTCCAGAAGCAATGACTCCCTCCGACTGACCTTTGTTAATCTGTGCCACAGAGGAATTCTTGACACTGTTCGGACTCCTAGCATGTTTTTAAGCTGTTTGGTTTTCTCACCTTGTAAAGTACAACCACATGCTGTGCATTGAGTCAGGAACACAGCGTAATTCTCCGCATTGTTATGGCAATAGTGGAGTTTTCACCTCAACAATAGCTGCCCAGCATGGCTTCTGTTTACATCTTTGATTTCATGTTAAGAATGGTAATATGAGGGAAGATAAAAATTGACTAGAAGAATAACTTTACTTTTTTTAACTTTGATCTGAACCGAGAAACTGCAGCACAAGTCGGAACATTACCTCAGTGTCTGAGCTGCTGTAAGAAACATGTCTTCTTTTTTTCTTTGTCCTCTAAAAGTGACTTACAGCTTGTACAAAAGCCCCGAGTGGCAACTCAGCTGTACTGAACTGCACCAACTGTATCCACTGTGCGTATTGTTCACCCTCACAGGCAAATTTGTGATGTTATCCCCTTCTGTTGTTGTACTGTGAGACCTTACCTTCACGCACGTCTGCTGACCACTCTTATATGATGTGAGTGAAGTTTTAACAATGAGACTGACACAACAGAGTCCATACTGACAGATCATTCAGTCTGCATCTGGGCGTGTTTTCGCCTTTTTCTTTTGATCACCCATTGGACTGAAATGATTTCTCCTTTGTCCAGTGACTGTTTTCTTTTTGTTCATGGTTTCGAGACTGTTCTGTACGGAGCCCCCGAAGGGATATCGAGAAAAAAAAAAGAAGAAGAGGAAAAAAAAAAACTATCTCGGGATCTCGCAAAACTTTCTCGGGATCTCGCAAAACTAGCTCGGGATCTCGCAAAACTTTATCGGGATCTCGCAAAACTAGCTCGGGATCTCGCAATAGCTTTTGCGAGATCTCGCAAAACTATATTGTTATATATGCGCATCGTGTATGTGATGGGCTAAGTTTATCCTTTCAGAGATGCTGTACACCCCACTGTTGTTGATGGAGGACACCCACCCGTACGAGAGTTTTATTTTAAAATTGGCCTAAAATATAAAGACATTCAAGCAGTGCTTAGCGAAAGGACATGCTTTTGTGAGATCTCGCAAAAGTTATTGCAAGATCCCGAGATTTTTTTTTTTTTCCCCCTCTTCTTTTTTTTTTCTCCATGTCGCTTCGGGGGCTCCATAGTTCTGGGACCAATGTTGAAAAAGAAACAAAAAAAGTTAAATCTCCAGTTTCCTATCAGCTTGCAACAAAGGTTTGTCTTTGTTTGTTGCCAACCAAACCTTCTCTAAAAGAAATCTAAATGCCTCTTAGCTCAGTGCTATTGAGTTTAGTATTTGTTCATTCAAATACAGTCTTTATTGAACATTTTGATTGGTGTGAATATCAGATAATCTTGTTTAACAGTGTTGAGTTCTGCTATTGAAGGTTAACCGTATTGACTCAGTCAAGTTTTGAAATGTAACTATTTCAGATTTCAGTACAATCAAGATTTCAATAATAATGTAAAGGTACTGTCAGTCAATATTCAAACAGTCTTTACCTGTGATCTGTTTAACTTTGCTTCAAAAGACTGGCCCCTAATGGTTTAATGATTTTTGCATTAAAACCTGTTTGCCTGTTTCTTTTTCCAAAGCATCCTTAGCATGTAGAGTCTTCTTGAAATAAATGTCAAAAACATTGGGTTTTGATTAAAAAAACTAACTGCCTACAAGCTAAAAAAAAAAGTGAAAGCCATTCATGAGAATCAGACACCTATTTTAGGTTGTGCTCTGAGCTTTTCTTAGTTTTGGTGAACCCAGAGGGGTCAAAGTCTGAGGTACTGATGCCGCTGCAGCTACGGTGTATGCTTTTAATAAGCAACTAAGGCAAGGTGTCCTGCATCATCCCAGATCAAACTGATTTCTTTTGAAATGTGAGTCTGTCTGAGCAAGTGAGAAACAGACAGTGAGGTGATGTGTAGCTCCACGGGATAGATAATCTAAGTAATATCCTGGAGACTTTGAGGTACTGTTGTTTTCTAATCTTGTTGTGTGAGTGAGATCAGTAATTCATCATCTGATAAGCTGTTGGGCTTATTTCTTTGGTGTGTGTGATGCAGCCAGATTTTAATATCAGAGTATCTTAGAATTCAATTAATCAGAGTCTGGATTTAGTCAACCACAAGTAGTATTTTTTATCAAAATACTACTCTGGCTGATTGAAGCATTTGTGGCCGTGCATACTGATTTCACTTTGTTAAAGGTTTGCAATTTCACTGGCAGGTGAAGACATGCTAATTGGTTGAATTCATAATATTTGCCAGATACAGTAGATAAGGTGCAACACTGACAATATTATTTTGAACATTTAGGTAAAAAAAAACATCTTGAACGAAAGGTGATAACATATATTCTTTGTTATTTTTCATCTGCGTATCTGCTATGCTCACTGGTCTGGCTTTAGTATACAGTTCTTCAAAACAAGCCAACTGACATGAGTACATACTGTATGTCCACTCTCATATGGCACTTAGAGTATAGAAGGGTTTTGTAATTGTTTCGGGAGCAACTTTAGGACTAGCAACATGTTATTTGAGAAATATTTCACTTGGTAATCCGGAGACAATCCAAATGTGTAAACTTTGATAGTGACAGCTGTCCCCTAAATATCTCCAGGACACTTTTGTGAGCAATTTTACAACTCATTGAGCATGACTGCCTTTTGGCTGAAGTAGATTTTAATGTAATTTTGCATCGAAGTTATCCATAGGTGTAAAAGCCTGATGCCTGAAGAAACATACTTTTCAATATGTAACTAATTTCCCACTTACTTTACATACACTTTGCTATTTGGTGAAAGGCAGGATTAGAGGTTGCACATTGTACAGTTACCGAAGTGTTACGAATGTCAGTATTACATTTTTTATCTCATGTTTGGACAAATAATAAGACCTGCTTCACATGTACTGTTTTATTTTAGTGTGTTGGTCTGTTGCTTGATTGAGAAACTACATTAAAAAAAAAAAAAAATCATCTAAAATAGCGATTAAGTGAAATTGTCACTTCATGTGGTTGTTACAGTGTACCCATAATGAGAGAAGGGACAATTGCAGGTTCTTTGTATTACGGTGGTTTGAGGTGTGGTTGGTAAATTAAGACCATGTTGACGTTTTCCTGATAGCAAGTGCATTCATTGTATTCCAATAGTGTAAACGCGATTTCTACAATTCACTTGTGTTTCTGAGCGACAGTGAGTCGGACTGTAGTCCATCAAACATGTACAGTGCACGGAAGCAGCCAATATAGAGCCACAAGTCAACTGAAGAATTGTTTGTTTGAGGATGACAGAGTACATGGAGGACATGCAATCCCCAACCGTACCAGCATTGAATGGCTCATCCAACCTTAGGCATGCTGTGCTGACCACTTCTCCACCCTACCTTGCTATCTGTGCCTATTCATAATGATACAAATACTTTGTTTTTTGTTGGGGATGTTTGTATTTACTTGATCAATCAGGTGTCAATCAGCCATTTTTTGTCAATTTATATTTTTAATCATTGCTTGAAAGATGGTTTGTGAAGTGTTTAGTAATTTGAAAAAATAATCAATACATTGTCCGACGATAGTGGGTTGAGGTCCAAATAGCATGCACATACTTTTCCTGATTATACAAAGGTGTTCAATAAGTAAACCTCTCTCTCAATAATCTTCTGTCAAATGGACAGGAAGTCCAAGTTTATGTATGATCAAAGTGCAACGCCTTCCCCATTTTGAGCTTGTTTTGTATAGCAGTAGCCACATTTATTTTCAGAACTGAGCTTAAAAAGACCAAGGTATATTAGCGGACAATTGCAGTGGTTGTTTGCTGCAGCTGGAAATCTTCTTTAAAATTGAAATATACTTTTTTTTTTTTTTGCATAAGTGGAGGCGGATCAAGAGCAACAATAACCCCAGCACTTATAGAGAACCGTATCGTCACAGCAAAGATCTATCGCTCTGTGTAGCCGACTAAAGGGTTGTGAGGCATGCAAGTGGTGAAGCAGCCTGAGCTCTCTCACAAAACACATCAAAGTGAAGCAGAAGCAATAGTAAGGTCTCTGCATCATGCCTGATAAGAGGAAGTTTCCATTAAGTCGCTTTGCCTCACAGGGATTAAAGAAAAATCTTTCTTCCTTCTCCTAAAATGGTTTCCGGATGTTTCCCTCTTTACCATTCTCCCACTTTTACGCCTTTGCACCATCTTCTACATCGTTTATTGGTGTGGTGACATCTCTTTTGCTGCCAAACCCTCTTTTATCCAAAGCTCCTTATTCGTTTATTAACACGTCTTGTGGCACAAAACAGAACGTCTGAATGTCTCGTGTGTCAACGAGGTCTAAATAGTTGCTTCATATCTAACTGACCCTGCTTGGATTGTACTGTCCTTTCAATACCTCTCAGTGTAGATGATTTGCTTGTAAGGGCATTCACCACCTCTCACTGTTTGGGAGACATAAACAAAATCATATCTCAAGTATTTTGTTTTGAAACAGGATTCATACCGATTTTCCGTTGTTATTGTAATTGTGTTTACAATCATCTGAACCGTTACCTATTTGAAAAACTCAAAAGAAAAATCCAATTGAAACCATTGTAATCTGTCAAACTGTATGTTTATCTCTCCTAATCAAACACATAATGAAACCCTGAAAAGAAAATTTGATGCTGCCTGGGTGTAGAAAAACTGCAATTTATCCATCTTTGATCCGTCCCATACAATATGGCTTTGTTCAGCTTAAGGCTTGCTGGACATTGGAGCCAATATCAGATTAGTTTGTGCATGATGGTTGGTTCCAATTATTTTGTGTTACCTGAACTCAGAGCAGGTTGTCCTGTGATTGGCTGAGATTGGAGAAGGGGGCGGGTTAGGTGAGCATACAGCATCTGCATGCATGTGCTTCATGTGTCTGGTTCCTTTGGGAGGAGAACTGAGGAGCCGTAGGTTCTGTTTAATAATAAAGTGGCTTTACAGACAAGAAACTTGTCTTGACGGGGCACTATAATAGTAACGCACAGTGACTTGGACAAGTAACTTTTTATCTGATTACTGGTTTGGAAATGGTAACGCATTAGATTACGAGTTACTGAAAAAAGTGGTCATATGAGAGTAACTGGCATCACTGTTTACAGTAAATATGAATTGCTTGGACACAAGAAGGGTGCTGTATAAAGTTCGATAAAAGAAACTTTCTATGCAGGACAAATATGTTCCTGTGTTTATGTTTGTGTTGGTGTAAGTGTAATTGAAGGAGGAATGCTGATGGGATATATGAAGCATTACTAGTTGATGCTGTTGGATGAATAGTGATATGAGATGCCAGAGGGGTCAGTGCCTCACCAGCCACGAACCTCACCGGCTTATATGTATATATGCTCTCATTGTACCTCATTTTGATTAGAATTTTGGTATTTCAATTGATGTAGGCTGTTAAATAATTAAAAACAAATATATATTTATATTTATACAGTAGCCACTTCAAGTAGTAATTAAACCAGTAACAAAATGTTGTTGGAATCCCTCCTCTGTTAATATTCTACTGAGTAGATTGACAGTGTTTAGACATTTTTATTAAAGTGGAGTCATTTAAAATGTGACAATGTGTACATCAACGCTCAATACATTAATAAAATACTACACACACACACACACACACACACACACAGACATAACTGCAGGCAATTGGGTCACCAATTTAAACTCAAATGCATGTTTTTAGACTGTGGAATGGAAAATGGAGTACCTGAACTCCACATAGAATGGCCCTTGAACGGGAACCCACACAGATTTGCCATTAGGCTAGAGTGAGAACCAGCAAAACAAACCTTATCTTGATTCTTAGTAGCTGGGTGGTGATTAACAGTGTTCTCACAAAAGAAAAAGAAAAAAAAAAGTCTTACAAGTCATACAAGTGTTTCTCTATTTTATTCTGTTGACAAGTAAAAGTCACTAAACGTGTCCCAAAGGCAAGGGATTCTTTGAAAAGTGGCTTTTTACTCGAGGCCCTTTACCTCTGACATAGTTCCATTAATTCATGCCCAGTTGTGCTGCAGTCCCACATGAAAAATAAAATGCACCAAACCATTGTCAGGCAAATATGTTGTGAAAATAAAACATTTTTCAAAAGTTACAAAGGTGTAATATTTAGTTCAAAATTAGAACAAATGCCCATTTTAGATCAAATGCCAATTTCCTCCATGTGCTGTTTATACATCAATCAAGATGATTTGCGTCACCTAAAACTAGCTTTTACTCAAACTATATTTCCTTTTAAATAGTTGCACCAGTGGGGTCGTGATCTGCAGCACTGTATGGAAGTCTGATCACCCCGAGGAGCATAACATAGTGTCTCATGCCACCTTCAAGGCCTGCACACTCTGCTGCTGATTATTCATGAGACTTGTGAGTATGCATAAGTTCATCTTTGAGTTATTCCTATCTCATCATCCTGACATATTTCCCATGTTGCTTACCAACATTTCAACCGTCGATAGGTGAGTTGGTGATACAGCCTCCTAAACCACTTTATATATGAGCGATGAGCCATATGGATATAAATAGTGGGCTCAACATGGTCCCCTTCTTGCAGGATCACAGCAGCAGACCCGTGTAGGTGACAGGTGGCAGGATTTAGTGCTGCAGAGCTCCTCAAAAAGCCATGATTAATAGTTTCCTTGCAGTTCGTGTTGAGGGAGTGTGAGACTTTCAGACAGTGCCACTGACCGTGGTCTCCGTTGTGCAGTGACCCACCCTTTGATCCCCGGCATCTACCTGACTTGATCCCATCACTCTGACAGAGGAGCCCATCTGCCATCTGCCCGCCTATTGTTAGTTAATTTACAGACGGTCCCAGTCCATCATCAGGGTGATTGTATGGTGATGGAACATGAAGTACATGAACTGTCTCCTTCATTTTACCTTCACTTTTCCTCTGGAATCACTCAACTGTAAAAACAAAACAAACCTACACATATCTAGGTTTATAGTTAAATTCCCAAACCATCAGGAGTTATCTGCGCAAGAAATGCCAGTATTTTTCCTTTGTGTGTGCTTAAACCCTTCCTCTGTTTGTTTGTTTTTTCCTGCAGATATTTGCAGTAGTTGCCTCAAGCACATGCATAGTGGACCCTCAGTGGTGCTAAACAACCTGCCCTTCTGAACCCCCCCCCCCCCCCCCAAAAAAAAAGAAGAAAAAAAACATATATATTTTTTTTTTTAATATTCCCCTCTCGCCCTCCGCGGGCGGTCACCTGTTTTTCTATTCCAAGCTCGGGTCCTCTACTAGAGGCCTGGGAGCTTGAGGGTCCTGCGCAGTATCTTTGCTGTTCCAAGTACTGCACTTTTCTGGACTGAGATGTCCAAGGTTGTTGCCAGGGATCTGCTGTAGCCACTCCTCCAGCTTGGGGGTTACTGCCCCGAGTGCTCCGATTACCACGGGCACTACTGTCACCTTTACCTTCCAAGCCCTCTCCAGCTCCTCTCTGAGCCCTTGGTATTTCTCAAGTTTCTCATGTCTTGTCTCTATATATATATATATGTATATATTCCCAAACTATTTTATCTGTATATTTCACCTGATACTTTTGCTCGGCATTTCTCCAGTTCAAAGTTTAAATTAAAAAAAAAGTTTTAATTAAAAAAAAAACGTTTTAAATATCCAAAGCCACTGCCAACCCAATTTCCGAGGCTCTGCTTCAAAATGAGTGTATAAGTGATTCCAAATCAGAAAGAAAAGCACAGACTTCCAGAGATGAGCTCATCACTTTTATGCCCTTAATTCAATGGATCATCGAGGAAACACATCACCCATAGTAAAATAAAATTGAAGACATAAATCTTGAATTGTCAAATCAACGTTGAGTGTTTCCTAATAAGCCTGGTTATTTTTCTGCATGTGATAGATCTATGCAGTGTGGAGGCCATGCAATGCAGCATTTTTAAGTTAATGTTTTCTGTTTCCAAATTACATTCAGCATATTTACAGTGTAAAATTAAAAGGTGAATTCTAAATTACAGCCCTATCTCTGAAAATGGTTGGAACAATGTCTAAGACATACATAAAAACAAGATGCTGTTGCCAATCAACTTAATTGGTTGCAAGATGCTCCTCCAGTTGATTGTTTTTTAGTAGTCCTACTTACTTTTGTAGCTTTTTTTGTCACAGCTCAGATGAATACAGAATGCAAAATTAAGCAATTATTTGATTGGCAATTGCTACATGTGTTACTTTCAGAATTAAATATAAGTATGACACAAAGGCAAACCATTGGATCATGTCAGTCTTACACAGTGTTAGAATAATGATGGCATCCAAGAAAAGAGAATCCTGAGCCCTGTTCATGTTAGTTTTACCCACTGTAACTGATCCATGAGCTTGTATTCCCAGAAGCAATATATCAAGCTTGGTTATTCACCCTTCTAGAGGTGAAAAAGTCATCAAAGGTTCTTGTCTTTATTGACGGCAACAGCAGTTTCCATTGGTCGAAGCAAGTGTCCAGAGGCAACAACCTCTATTGTGAAAAGAGCCCCTGAATCCCTGGTGGATTAATCCAAAGCATTGACCTGCGATGCACACTGCTGCTGCAGCCTGGAGACACGGAGATCTTGAACTGCTTCAGTTTCATCCACTGACTGTAATGATGGTGTCACGTAGCCACCTGAGGGTTTTGTTGAAAGACAGTCCCCTGTGTTTCCGGGGGGGGTCGTTATCAACGTGAGCCATATGGGAAGTGAAGCCACTTGTCACTTCTTTGCTCTCATCTGTGCAAATAAAGGTGCAGCTGGGGAAGAAATTTCAATTCCTGAAGAGCTTTGATGATGTGATCCCTATGTTCAGAGATGGATCTGTGTCTTGGCGAATGAACGGCTGCCAGCGTCTGTTGAGCTCAACTCACAACGATTCCCACTGAATGGACTTAGGAAGAACATTGTATCTACAAAAAGTTCACAAATCAAGATTAAGTAAACATAAGACATCAATTAATGTAACTATAAAGAAGAATGCAAGTAATTTACTTCAGGTCAAACATTTATAAATACTCATAGGGCCACATTTTATACCCTTTTTTATGCAACTTAGGGCATGATTGGCAAATATCACGCAAATGTATTGAAGGACACAACCTTATGGCCCTAATCATGAAGACATGATTACATGCACAGTATTGACAATACTAAAATAAAAGTTATTTTGAAAGTTACATTCTCCAAGCTGGACTCAAATGTGAGAACTGTTACATTTTCTTAAAGGTTGTGTAAAGTATGCAACTGTGAATTCTTTGGATTTTTCTCCTTCTAATTACTTTTTTTACATCTTTAAATGAAAAAATGGAAAGAGATCCTTTGTGTTAACTGACATTTTTAAAGACTAAAAGGATAAAGGATGGTGGTTGCAGGATCTGAGCCGTCATCACTATAAGGCCTCGTTTACTGAACATTTTCAAGAGAAAACTGAAAAAAAATATCGTTGTGTTTTGAAGTCCATTTTCACAACAATGGTGCTAGGAGCCACTGAAAGTGCACGTTTTTGAAAAGGGCTCCCCAAGGTGGAACCTTTCAAAAATGCTCCGACACTTGTTGTATCATCAAGAGAAGGATGAATTGTGTCCTCTTCAGTGATGCAAACAATTTAGCACAGAGCAGGATGTACGGTTTATGACCAGAGGTTCCAAAGGTTCTTCGATTCCCCTCAGCACTTTGAAAACTGCTCACACCACATACAATTTTAATTAACCTGCTGACTCCGAAGACATTCAAGGGACAAAAAGACCTTTACCAAAACCATTCCAGAATCCAGCTTAAACCAAAACATACATTTTAATTGAGATCATGGTCTGTTACAGGTAGTATAGAATCGCCTTAAAGATCTCCACATTGTGTTTGAGTTTAATATTTTTTTTTATTTTACCGCAATTAGGTCCACTCTGGTAGCTTTAAAGTGGTTTATAAATAAAGTTGGTATTGTATGGTAACAAGACCACACAGTTCTGAATAGAAAATTTGCAGAGCTAAATTTAATATGGAATTAAATACATTTAAACAGAATGCTATGGGTTTGTCTTTTTTTCAACAAAGGTTATACTTTTGTATTCTATTGTACAGAATTATAATTATAAAACATTAACTTCAATAATTTGAAGTTTGTACTTTACCCCTACATGGCAATGTAGAAACTTATCAGAACCAACCAATTGTACACATTCAGTGAAAATGGCTAATAATAACTAGTAACTCACATTTTAAATCCATTGATAATAAATATTTAATTTTGTGTCTACTTTAACTTTTCAAGTTATGCATATTAAAAATGCATGATGTTGTTAGTAATAGCTGGTGTGATTCATACTCAGGAATGCCACTGTTTTTGTTGCACACACACACACACACACACACACACACACACACACACACACACACACACACACACACACACACACACACACACACACACACACACACACACACACACACACACACACTTGAGTAGCAGTATATTTCATCTTGTATTTACTTTGTATAATGGTGACTTCCGAGGGGTTTGGAGTCATTGTAAACTGTAGTTACTCCAATGATACTTTCCTTTAACTGTTTTGTTTATATTTATTTTTTATTAGGTCACAGGGCCACTCGCTTTAGCAACATGAGTAATGTTTCTTTTTAAACATTAAGCTCTTTTAAACATTTTTTTTTTTTTTTTTTTTGTACCTGGTGGAAGAAGCACAACAAACTGTAAACAAAACACTGATCACTCCATAAATATATTATGGTGTAAGTTTGTGCAAACAATTGCATACTATTTATAGCTGTTTTCTCGTCCAGCTATTTGCCTGAAACATTCTTTCACGCTCTTTGTTTGTCTGGAGCAGTTTTGAAGGCCAAGGTAGGGATGTTTTACAGCCACACTATGTTTATCAGCCAGTTAGGAAGTTTTTGTTGTTTGGTGCTACACAAACAGTGGGCTTATAGGAGCTTTACTGCTAAAACCAGCTGTCTGCTGGATCTGAGACTGTAGACAAAACAGTAATGTGGAAGTGAACTGAAGAGGACTCAAGGAATGACCTGGAACATTTAAACACGACATTGAGATAAAGGCAGAACGTCAAATCAAGTTATAATCTTTATATTTGTGGTGTATTGGTGAGCATTTCTGCAGAAAAACCCTGTGGATTTTTGTGACATATCCAGCATGTTGTCTACCTTCAACCATTGTCAGATGGAACTACCTCCAGCCACCATACATCTCAATTGGATAAATCAATATAGTAGATGTATAATCTTCTTTTAATATTCCTATGAAATCACGTACTTGTGTTCTTCTTGGATGTTTATGTTCTTTGTCGGTTTTCATTTTTATTTCCATTGGAAATATATATGTTAATACTTTTTTTCTATACTTGCTTTTCTAAACAGACTAATATTCATACACAGTTTCATCTCAGCTCTCTCAGGGGGAAGACAGGGTGCACCGTGAACAGACCACCACTTCATCTTAAGTATACTTACAAAAAAAAAAAAAAGTTTTTGTGCATCCATTATCTGAAAAGATAAGCAAACCCCATATCTCCCAAACATGTCACAGACTGTTCTCTTTCAATGTGTGCGGATGTTGTGCTCATCTCGGTGCCATGTTTAGGAAACAAGAAAGAATCACACGAGCACAATGATTCATATCTTGTCCCACACTCTGAGATTACTCTCTGGGGATAGCAGTGTTCAGGATTACTTGCCTGCTATCTTTTCATCGAACCACAATGTTAGACATCTAACAGCGACCACTGGTTTGTGTTTTCACATAGCAACCCCCTCTAGTCAGAGGGAACTGCACCACAATATAAATAAACCTATATAAAATAAACTTTCTCTGTCATCATAGGTGATCATTCTTCTTCTTCAGCTCTCATTACCTGTGGTGTACCACAAGGCTCGATTTTAGGTCCAATTTTATTTTCCATTTATTTACTGCCACTTGGTCCTTTAATTCAACAACACAAAGTATCTTATCATTTTAATACAGATGCCACACAGATATACCTTCCTCTGAGATCTACTGATGCGGGAGGCTGAGCTGCTGTTTTTTACTGTCTTAGTGACATTAACCGTTGGATGGCTCAAAACCTTATCCAACTAAATCAGTCAAAATCTGAAATAATTCTCTTTAGCCCCCCATACCCACACAATAGCATGTTTGCCAACAACCCAATGCTATTTGATCCTAGCCTCAGTTTTGCCCACAACATCTAAAAGATTACCCAGTCCTGTTTTCTCCAAAACCGACTGATCTCCAAATTGAAGCCAATACTTTCTCGACCAGATTTGGGAAAACGCATTCATTCTCTGACCTTCAAATACCCCCACATAGAAGTTGTGCTGGTGTGATATGCCGACTCCATCGTGCAAAGACTGCAAATAACTATACCTTGACGCTTAAGGCTGCGTTTAAAGTATTCCCACAACTTTGATGTAGGGCGGTGGGTTGCTGCTGAGCCTGAGAGGTGGTTGGAGACTGAGTTTCGTCCTCCTTGCTGGTTTCGTCCGGTCACTCATGTGCACGTGGCGAGTAAGCATGGCAACCCGTCGACTTGAGGATTTGACGTGGACGATTTTTTTTTTTAGAAACAAGTAGACGACGTCGTCAACACGTACGTTCTCTACCAGGGCCCCTTAACTGTGGAATGACCTGCCAGAGGAGATAAGGCTTGCAGAATCAGTGACTTCTTGTAAATCTCTTTTAAAAACCTACTTTTATAAACAAGCTTTTAATTGACGCCTCCATTTTTAATCAAATGTTGCCCCTTTTATCTTTTTACATGCTCTCTCTCTTTAGACCACCTACGCCAGTGGTGTTTTGTCTGCAATAATAATAGTAATTTCTGTCTGTAATTTTCCATCAGTTTGATGACTGCTTGACTTTTTTGTTTTTGTTTTTACTGTATAGCACTTTATGCAACGTGCATTCTGATTAGTGCTATGTAAATTAAGTTATTATTAGTATTATTAGTATTGTTATTGTTATATATTTATCGTGGTGGCATGGCTCGGTTGGTAGAGCAGTCGTCTCCCAATCGGAAGGTTGTGGGTTTTATTCCCAAAATGTCCCTGAGCAACACACTGTTTCCATTGGAGTGACAGCACCTTAAATGGCCGCAGCCTCCATTGGTGTGTGAATGGGTGAATGTAATTAACAATGTAAAGCGCTTTGCTCACGCAGTTGAGAAGGGCTATATAAGTGTCCATTTACCCTGTATGCGTTTCGATCAAGTGGGATGAGTGCATCATTTCTAATAATGCCATTCAGCAGAGAAATCTTTTCTCTGGTCTACATTTCACAGAGTTCTATACATCTATGAAGTAAAATATTCATTAATTCAATTGTTAAGGCTATGATTATGTGAAGACCCCTCTGAGAAATGCATAGTGTATATAATTGTTACTATTTTCACTATTATCAGCACTGTATAGATGAAGTGTTTTGAAAAAAAATTCCCTGCCAAACCAAAAATCACTGTTAAACTCAGTATAATCGGATCTTCTGTTTCTTTGTTGGGAAAAATAGAATCCGCTTACAGTCTAGCGTTTGAGCTGTGTGTGTTTAATATATTACAGCAAAGTGGAGCTCTGATGTGGGAAGGACACCATCAAGGTCAGAGTTTTTCCAACAAAAACACTGTGATGTATTGAGTAAACCATAATGCATTAAAAAGTTCCACGCATGGTGGTTATCCATCAAGATGAAGTATCTCTCACTGACTTGAATCCCATGATATTCTTTCTTTTTTTTTTTTTCTTTTCTTTTAACAATAAAGCTTTTGGGATCTTATTCCCACCTGGTACCTACTACAGCTTCGGCTGTTATTTTTACAACTAAAAAGCATTCAGAGTTGAGAATAATAGCAGGGAGAAGTGAAACATGAAACTGTAAGATATGACAAATACTGTGAATCACACGGTGAAGGTTCAGGGAAACTAGGTGTTTGAAACCGAGAGCAAAGGGTCTTATTCAGTGTAATGAGTCACAACCAAGCATGTTTTTCTGTCGTCGACTTCTATATCTATCTTGTGCTTACCCACATAAATACATTGTGAAGTAATGCACTGCTGTAACACATTTATAAATGTATCATTATTATATAATTAGTCAAGCATTACACTTTCAGATGTCTTAAGAGGTGCTTTAATTTTGTTGAAACTGTCGTCGTCTCACTGTTCTGCTTGCTAGTGACCATTAACATTTTAATTTTAGACAAACTCATTTCAAGTCTTACTTACAGTCCAACTGTAGGTGTCAGCAATATTAGACTGTAACCACTGAACACACGTGATACCTCAGCATAACTGAGCTTTATAGAAGCTGTTGGACCGTTGTCTTGTTTGTTAGTTCATCTAAGCTTCTTTTTCCTACTTCCTCTCAGCATACAGTACAATTAATATCTCCAGATAAGTATTTTGTACTTTATTTTTATTAGAATTCACAATCCCAGATAATATTTTGATATATATGAGCCAGCACCCCCAAAAAATGCCAAACAGGAAATATGGTAGTGTTTATCATTAACTTGCTAAAATACTAACTGCATTCTGTTAGTATTATTACAATGATATATTTGATTAAGTAGACTCAGTTATGCATCGATCAGAATCACCATCTACAATCCTTCAACATGTTCCTCAGTCAATGAAAACCACAGGCTTCATCGGGAAATATTACGATCAAGAACATAAAGGAAGCACATGTACAAAAAGCTCTACACGTATTGTGAAACGATGTGATTCCTCATTCTGGGGGCCTTTCCTCTGTTGCTCCACATGATCACCTACCCACTGTGGTCACTTTCGGCAATAAAAACTTGTTAACGTGGATTTTTTTGACTGGTCTTCAGTCATGTAAGCACCACATAACCAGCACATTCGCTGTGTGTTCACCTTCATATTGCAGCAATTTGTGCTGCAGTGGTTCTTCTGTGGGCCACATTTTGCCCTCCCATGAGGATTACATACTGTACCTTGTCACAGATTCAATGGTTGTTCTTGGAGATGCTTTGACCCAGTATTGCAGCCATCATGAGTTCACCTATTGAGCATCAAGAACAGAATAAACAGAAGATGCACTATGTGTGTATTACTGACTGTTGTAACAAACTCATGTCAGTTTCATGAAGTGCCAATGGTTTTTAACGTTGTTTGATGGCTGATCAGTGTACCTTTACAATTTCTACTCAGGTATGGTGATTACGGTACGTTGATATTGTAATGGGAGACTTTCACTGTCATTCCAACTGTACAGCTTTTTCAACTCTCAAAACAATCTTCTCTGGCATTAAATATTGTACCTTTATGTTTGCTCATGCTCATATTCAGCTCTACTGACAAATCCCATCGGATTAATTGTAATCAATTGATTACATAGCAATTGAATCTACAAATAGCACCAAAATCATTGTAACCGTGCTCGTAAGTGCATCAAGTAGACATCCTGTCTTTCAACACGTAATAGTTAATTTTACAGAACATTAAACAAAAAATAAACTTTGTCAATATTATTGTCATTATCATATCTTTTCAAATAGCTTTTATGTTGTCCTTTTGTATGACAGTGACAAAATCACAATTTATTGCGTCGTGTCAAGTATTGGATAAGTTGGCTTTCCCTATTGAGATTGAAGATCCTGTGAGTATTCAAATAAAAATCCATGGATTAAAAAAATCTAGGAAAAAATAAGAAAATACAAATGACACCTATGATCACTACCTACAGAATGGAAAATCAACCCCTGATCCATTTGGAAGACATGCTCGATACGGAGGAATCAAAAAAAAGAAGAGAAACAAATACAACAACTGAACAGCTTGTGAAACGTTATCCATGTGTTTTATTATGATTGCTCCACTCTGATATCCTATACATTTTCCATTACCTATGACATTTAGCCTCTCGGGCAGCTGTTTTATTTGAAAGGATGTACAATCATGTGTCTTGCTGCAGTGGTCCTACGAGGTTTCCCACACTCAGCCACACACACTCTCATAAACACTGAGCTGCAATTAGGAGGCAGAGGGGATACATTTACAGGGTTTTTCATCAAACACAAGTAATTGTTTGGATACAGATTGCTTGGAATATCATTACTGAGCATGGGCTCTGCAGAAATGAGATGGCCTTAATATGATGATTGGAACAAATTAGAGAGACTATGGGTTGTATCTGTGAACCGAGTGTGAAGATTGTTGACAGTCGTTCAATCACACAGTCAACATGTTTATGTAAACTATACCTGTACATAACTTTATTTTGGACTCAATATGGAGCTCTCTTATTAATTAATGATAAAAAAATATGCAAGAGAAGTCTATTGCTATGTTTGCATATCAGATGCTTTGAACCGGAAAGTGGCCTCTGAAACGCCCTCAATTCTTTGAAGTGGAAATGACCATTACCATATTCAATGACGATAGCTGGCTATTAGCATGAACAAAGACTTGCGCAAGGCTCTCTTTTTTTCATTAGCTAATAACAATACGCATATTCTAATTTAAATCCAGCTCTCACGACAGCTTTGACTCGTAACGGTATGAAAATGGATTCCCAGTCTTTCACGTCAGCAGATTAAAGGAATATAAATCGATGTGTTTATGTTTGGCCCTTTTCAAACTACCTCTGTCATTGTTTAGGTTGTTTATTTTTAACAGCTGGTAGAGAAGAAATATAGAATATCTCTTCATACATTCATTTTGTATTCAAATATGAACAGATGAAAACTTTTAAACCATTAAAACAAGACAATACCTTATACAGGAACAATTGTTTTTTTTGTTTATTTTGTTTTGTTTGTTTTGGGTTTTTTTTTAATTTTTTTTTTTTATATTTGTGTGCTTGTTCGTACTGGAGCAAACTTAATTTTCCAACACTTTACAAGTCAGTTTCAACCTATCTCAGTCAGTCTTTCTCTAACATCCTACCATATTTCGATGGAGTGAATGTTAGGTTGAATTGGGACTACATGTGTGACTGTGAAAGCCTGGAATTCTGGAGCCTAAATTCTTTCTGATTTAAGGATCAGATTGGACCATTTACATAAACACTGAATAGAATAAGCTGAAGATTGAGGAATATTTATAAGTATCGAGATGTGACCCGTTTAAGTGGATCAATCCCATAATGCCCACAACTGGCTTTACCCGGAAGTTCGTCAATATCAAAACTGGAATTAACCAGAGTTATGTGTGTGATTCTTCTTTTTTCCTGATTTTTGAAACTGCAACAACAAAGTAGATTGAGAAAGAAATGAGCATGCAATGTCTTTGAGCACCTGTGCTTTTTCAAATTATAGACATGTGTATGTGGTCAACTCACGACATTAGTTGAACCGATGTCACAGACGTGCACAAAGCTCCAACTGAAGGAAATAATGATCGAATCAAAACCTGGACTACACCACCTCCTCCAAACCAATGAATTTCAATCGGATTGAAGTGTTTACTGTATATGGTGCGTGTTGAATTGGTTGCGGCATTTAATCGGGCTAATTTTGGTCCATGTACCGGTAACCACAGCTATTGTCAGCAGGGATTCGAAGCAGCCTGTACTTAATAGTCAAAGACCACATTTTGCTTGAAAAGTAAACATGTTATGTGCAAATGGAGAAAATTTGTGAAAAATCTGTCTTTATAGAACGATGGTTCCCTCTAACAGCACTGAGACAAAAAAAAAAAAAAAAAAGTTTTTCGATGATCATCAACAGGAACATCAATATTTCTTGTGGTTTGTTTGCGAAGTAAACTGACCTTCCAGCACAGTTGGACTCTGACTTTCAATGTCACAAGCTGGAGATTCACAGAAACAGCTTGGCTGCATAGTCTACACTCGGTACTATCAATACTAGGACTCTGGAGGTTGTGGTGAAGCTTCTCAGTTCATCCACCTGCTTGCTTGACACAATGCCAGCAAGCTTTTTTTTCTTTTTTTTTTCTTCTCAAAAAATACAGCAACCTGTAAATGGATGTGCTGAAAGGCATATTTCCAGTAGCTCTTCTGTAAGAAAAAAAAGAGGGGGCAAGTCACATCTTTCTGTATTGAATTCCTAGAGATAAATCCCTACGTTTCCCTTCATTGTAGAAATTATGGAGAAAAGTGTTTTGATTGAACTTCAGTCCAATCCAAATGACCTTCTAGACATTTTTCCATCTGGTTTCAGACACCGCAGCACTGAGACTGCACAGATAAAAGGTGTTGAGTGACATTTGCTTGAATATGAACGTATGCAAAATGTCAGATTTTAGCACTGCTTGATCTTCTTGCAGTCTTTGATACTGTGGGCCATACAATTCTTCTTGACAGGGTGGAAAACTGGGGAAGTGAGTGGGATTATCTTGTACCCTCCTGGGTTGACTCAGATCCTATCTTGAATGTCGCGGCTCTGTTGTTGCCATTGGTGGTCATGAATCTGAGCGGATTACTGTGACAGGTGACCCTGAAGGGAAAGGGCTGAACTCTCAGGTCGCTATTATTCAAAATATGCCTGCTTCTCCATGGGAACATTGCACATGCCAATGGTACTATTTTGTACAGCAGTGCAGAAAACAGACTTTGATTCTTCATACAATAAATTGCTGAATGCAACTATAAGTGACAACTCACAGCTGAGGCTGAGCAACGTCATGAACTCAGCAACAACAGGAGCTATTTGTTATCTTAAACATCAAAAGTGAAAGATTCACAAGTAGAACAAACTCAATGTTATCCTCATTATCGAGCTTTCCCAAGCACACCCTGGGAAAACTTGAGCTTGTTGAGAAAGTTGCTGCCAGACACATGAGTGTTTTACGTGGATGAAATCAAAAATTCCATTTGCTGCATGACGGAGTCTTCTACTCCAATACAAAAAAACTGAGTACAACTTCATGTTTGTCATGTTGCAAGTGCAATCATTATAATACAGATTTACAATCATTTTGCAGACATGTAAATGACAGACTATCCGTGCTGATAAAACTTAATGGAAAGTCAACAGAGTCGGTTTGCAACAGTTTCACTCAAAATGATCAAGTTGTCTTTCTTTGCACCAGTTTTGGTTTTCCTGTACGGACATCTGTTATGGTTTTCTCAGAATAAAACATAGTCACCTTGGGTAGCAATGTCTGTTTATTTATTTTGGACAAGATTCTGTTGAAAGCAAGTACGTACATGGACAAGCAGTACAAGAAATTGCAAGGTGTCCACAAAAATAAAAAATAAATAAAGAATAGTACATGAAAAATCAAACTTTTCCATGTACTATTCCAACTCTCTTTACTATTTTATTTGAAGTCAAAATCACCTTTCAGGTCTTTCAGTTTTAGTCAACTACTAAAGCCACAAGAAATAGAGGAATGAAGTGAAGTGAGACATATACACCTGATACAGTGAAGTGAGAAGCAGCCAAAAGTAAACTGAATCATGAAGTGGAATAAAAAGAATGAGTTAATCTTACTGCTCTTTAAGATCACATTTACTTCACTGTCACCACCACTTTGGCACACTAAATGTGTGTGAATCAGTCGGTTGCACATCTTATAGTGTAATGTCAGTTCCTTTGTCTTGGAGGCAATCTTAGCCTACTTTATTGGGAAACTGGCTGACATGGAACGTTAGACAGCTACGTAATTCAGCACAATCTTGCCCTGCAGGCTACCTAAACTCCAGCAGACATGGTTATGAGGGGGCGGAGCTTCTATGGTGTTGTCACTCTGTTCTTCATTTTAAGGGTTGTCAATTGTGCAAAGTGACTATCCTTTGTTGTATTAGGAAGGAAAACTAGAATCTGAAAGAAATTGGAACTTGTTTTATTATATCCTCGATTCCACTTTGAGGATATTTCTGTATGTTTTTCATTAAATATACAAAAAGAGACATTCGTGACAATTGACAATATGAAAATAATGTTCCTTGTTTTGCACCAGTAAAGGTGATTACAATTATGTTTAGGTGCTGAATAGTTTACTTAGTGCACTGAAGAACCAGATGCCCCTGTACACCCACTCTCCAAACTTGTTTGGGTTTGGTTCTGTTCAACCACCTGGAGCATCAATACATTGATACAACTGACTACCAAGTGCCTTTGTTTTACTTTGGAATGTCCTGTTGCCTTTTTTTGCTTTCAATACATGCATTCAGTAAACTACCTGTTTAGACTTTCTGTCACTCCCTTTGAACCAATTTATAACAACAGATTTGAATACTTTTCAAGTTTTTTTTTCCAGACATTAATTCCAAGAGTGGGAAAAACTGAATGACTGGGTAGCTGCTTATGAGTCAACAAATGAAAGTCAGGTTTGTACCCTACTTTGAATGTTGCAGCAAAAAGCCATCAACACATTTTCTTTTCAGTTACACTGTTATGTAACACATGCTCTCACTAAGCAATATCATATTTGTGTTTAATATGCTATAAACATTAGATTTTGTATTCGTATACATTCGTTTTTGCACTCACTTATTCTTCACAAGGTCCCTGAGGCGTTCAAAAGTTGCCAATAAGCTTTTATGTGACAAATACAATGTGCAGGTAGTGATCGTTGTACAAATGTAGCCATTATTCTATAAAAATCTAGTTTAAGCAGCAATGGAAGGATGACAGAATAATACCATATTTGTGAGTCGTAACAATCACAATTTTTAGATTCCTGCATTCGATTCAACCTTTTAATATTCACAGACCGTTAAAGTCCTACAGTACAAAGACTGTCATTGTATTTTGTTCTTTTTAAGTGCTTTAATCGTGAAGATATCATTATAACTTTCTAAAAAAAAATGTAATAAAATCTACAGATGCAAGATTATTTTTAATCTTAAGATTTCAACCAAATCCTTGACCATAATGAGTTGTAGGCTACTGACTGCAGTTGGTATTTTTCTTTGGCATTGTAAGTTCATATTATTTTTTTCAGTTATGGCATTTTATTATATCAATTAATTTCCTTAATAGCATCTTTTGTACAATAAACTTTTGTTTTTACATTTCCAAGTATTCAGGCACAGTAACTGTCAATCAACTTTTAAATCTCTTCTTGTAAAATCAAAATAGCTGCAGTACTATTCATTTCCAAGTTCTCCTATATACCAGTAGCAGGTCTCCCACTACTTCAGACATGAGGACAGTGCTGTCCAGTTCCAGAGTGAATTAAACCAAGCTGTACATACTGATTTCACTTTCTTGTTGGTATGCTACTTTGTCTGTTTGCCTGTTGGTATAGCCATATATTCTTTTGTTTCCCCACTGCTTTTTATTTTGTTGGCCATGTCTGCACTGCTCTCCTGTGCACAGGCTCTTGTTACCATAACAACCAATGAATCCTGTGCCCTTCAAAACAATTAGCATTCAACACTGCCGCTTCAGCCAACACTAACCACATCCACCCATCACAGAAGCTCAGGGGTCTGAGAATAAAACACAGTGTAAAGAAAATTCACTGAAATTGTGTGTGCTTGTGGCGTCTGTCTCTCCATGACAATGCATTGCATATAGGTTTCATCCTTTGGGGATGATCACCCCAAACAGCTCTCAGCCTCCTTTCTTTTATAATCTACTATGATGGAACATGTTTGTTATTTTAAAGTGACTCTGAATGAAACCATTGCCCACCATTACTCCAAGCTTGTAAATACAATAATGTTTGTTTTATGTTTGTCTATTTGTTTTAATCCACTCTATTTATTCGTGACATGATGAGCCTAATCACCTAACAGATCCTTTATTTATATATTTATCTCTCCTTCCTTCAGTATTGAGTTTGCAAGTCAAAAATTCATTTGAGAGATACTTAAAATTAAAAAAATTGTCAAAGCTTTACTCAACAAACCATTCAAGAATCTATTTTTCTCCCCAGAAAATGTCCACTCTACTTCATTTTCATTTTCACTCAATTCATAATATACAGACACAGTATGAGGTTCTTCCTGCCTGTAAAATAAGATAAAAATAAACAAAGAATTAACCAGTATAAATGATAATCCATCTCTCTAATCAAGACAATTAAAAAGAAGGATCATTTCATGTTTCGAGAAAGTGCCATATGCAGGCTGTGAGGCACAGGGAGAATATGTCAATAGGAATCAACCTACATGCTGAGCATTGCTTTATGCCTTGTTTGGCAAGCATCCTAAATCAGTAATATAACTATCAGAGTTGGCTAAACAAGATAATCACAGGTAATGTGTTTACTGTATCAAATCCATTTAGTGCGGACATGGATGTATGTTGTATTCCTGAAGGTTAAGAAAAGAGGTAAGATACAGAACAAGATCCGGTTCCTTTTTAAAAAAAAATAAGTTATTTATAATGAATAATAAATTACAGTAGAAACAGAGGCAATATCCAACCATTCATAAGAAACTAATTCATGTTTGGTAGTAGGGACAGTGTAAGCTAGCACAGCACTGACTTTTTGCACCAAGCATGGTTGTTTTCATACAAAATAGTGAGGGGGAAAATTAAATCTGAAAATTTTGTTAACCACATGAACCAGATAATGTAAAAATGAGCTTGAGCTCCAAGGCTCAGGCTGGCAACACCCGCAAAAGGTCTTCTCAGCCTTTTAGCCAGTGTAAGTTCCGATGGATAGAGCGGGCATCATCAGCAAACACCCATATGAAAAACTAAACGCTGTGACAGAACACACTCTTGCAGGAAACAAGGCGATGCTCCAAGCTTTCTCTTTGCTTTCAAGATTCATTCAGCTGCACTACACACATTGTTTTCAGTCGAGTTAGCAGTTCAGAATAGATTCAATCAATTAATCTGACATTGTTGCAGGCTGGCAGTCAAATGGAAACATTAAATCATCTTTCCAAGTATTCTGGCACTGGCACGATACACCCCCGCAGAGAGCGGCCGTTTGCGACAAAGAGTGATGCAGATTAATGCCCCAAAACATTCTAATTGACTAATGAACCTTTTTCAAACAGCCATACTGTTTTGAGCAATTGGAACCTTGAAGTTGTGCCCAAAGTCTAATTCAGAGAAAAATGTGTCATTTGATTGCTCAATATATCTTTAGACAAATGAGCATGCTGTGATTGATGGTAAAAAAAAAAAAAAAAAAAAGTGAAACAATACTGCATTGTGTATGTCATCTGTATCGTGAATGTTCTGATGAGCCCAAATGTACACATTATCTTGACAATGATAGATATAAATAAGTGAAGTTCAGTGTGTGAGGCACCAGGATGTTTATCTTTCTATTCCATAATGGGCTCTATGTTCTCCCCATGCGGCACTGAAAGTGTGTCTGCTTGTTTCAGACCGATGCAGTTGCCATGTTCAAATTGAGTGCCTCAGCTCCTTGAGTAACAAATACAATTTCATGCATATGTGCACCCATGGGTGTGTTAATGAGGTCTGACATTTTGTTTTTAGGTATTGCCATCTTCAGACACAGAAAAGTGATTGTGCTCCTGGTGAAAACCATGTCTTAAGTCAGTGTCTTAGAGTGTTGTGTTTTTAGAAGTGCATGGTGGTGTGTGCCAAAGGATTCATGTGAGTAAGCTAAAAGTAAACTGGCATGGTGAGTGTAATTAGTCAGTCAGATCCAGGTAAAAGATTTGTAAAGGACAGATGAACAGCGACACTATTAAATTGAATATCCAGCAACTATCTTTAGCTCTGGACTTCAGCTGTTAATTTCATCGAAGCCTGGTAAACTCTAAGGTGACTCTCAATGTTTGATGTTGTATTTACATAGTGCAAGTTATAACTGTTATTCCATATAGCATAACATAATATCAAATGCAAAAATAAAATGTTGTGCTATGGTATGAAATAAAGACAAACACTCCCTGTTCTGAGACAGTGTCAACACAATTTCTCAGAAAATAGGAAAAGGCACATTATCTATATATAGTATATAATAATATATAATATTGTACCTTATAAATTGTCTCGGTAAATCAGAGAAGAATCACAACCTTTTGAATCATACACCACACTGCAGCACTGTCCAACATTTACATAGAAAATCACTATTGGGCAAGCTTGTAGAACACAAAAGTTGGACTTGATATTGTGCTTTTGAGACAAACAAAAAAAAAAGAAGCAAAATATGCCCATTTGGACCAAATACTATGCTTTTGACTTTCAATATACAATTTTTTTAATTAAACTATAGACAGTTATTTTCTGTAAAGTTTGTGCCAGGACTTGACAAAATGTTTTTGGAAAAGCCCTGAATGCTTCTCTGCCAATTTAAAAAATAAATAAATAAATAATAGCTCTGTAGAAATAATAGGAAATATGATTTTATCTCATGCATATAAACTATTCTTTCAGAAACGTTTTCCTATATGTTCTCAGGTCACTATTGATCAAGAGTCTACACGTGCAACTTGATCACATGGTTTCACCACTTCTTCCCATCGGGAGCACATCCCAGCTGACAATGAGTGAAGGCAGAGGACACATTGGAAAGGTCAAGCAGTCCATCACAGGACAAATACAGAGACGGACAACCACACACACTTGCATTCAATTTAAAGTCACCCTTTACCTTCGAATCCATGTTTTTGGATTGTTGGAGTGAAGCTGCAGTTCCAATTAAAAAACCCTCCATACACATAATGAGAACATGCAAACTCCACATGGAAAGACTGCCCAATCCCAGACCAGAACCAAGGATATTTTTGATGCTAAAAATGACTAGAATGACATTCATCAAACGTAGTTCTGAAATTTTTTTTTTCAACTAATTTATGGAATCTATATGCTCAAATATATACAAGAAATAGTATTTTTGGGACAAGCTTTTGAGTTTTTCGTATTAAATTATGTTAACATGTAGACTTATGGTGATTTATAGTGCGCAACACTTGACCCAGGCTTCAGGATTAAGCTTTAAAGCTCCACTAACTAGAGACAGGCCTTCAAAACTAAAGTTACACAATGGAAGAGGGATTCTTTGTTGTTACTGCATCATTGAAGTCTTAAATCTGGAAAAAGAAAGAGAAAATATAATATAATCAGGGTTTCCCAAAGTGCTTGAATATCAGCAAAGCAATGGGTAAAAAATCATCATATTATGTTTCACTTATTATTCCATTAAGAACCGAGGAGCTGCAGTTTTCATTAAGTAGAAACTATAGCTGGTTTTATTGCCCATAAAGCTTATTGAGAATTGAATCACTGTTTTGGGAGTGTGTATTAATATGAAAGTTTGTTGGAGCAGGTATCAGAGAAAGAAAAAAAAAAAATTATTATTATTCCAAAGCTCATCACTACATGATCACAATTGTTATTATTATTTATTTTTTTCAATTGTGAATTGTATTAAAACAGCAGAAAAGGTAATATACACCCTCGGCTCTGATTCTCTTAACCTCTACTTGTGAGATTGTGACTCGTGGAAACATGGGAGTTTTCACTCTACTAATTCACCATATTCACTTGCTATACTTCATAAACCTTAGGCAGTTCATCTTAGCTGTTAATCCTCCATCTCTACTTTCTTTTTTCATGTTGGAGCCACAATGGCTGATGTAGAATAGCATTGTGGACAGTGACGGGGCTAATACAGAGAGACAAACATGCAACTACAAACACACACCTACAGTAAACGTACAGTCATCAAATGACCTTACAAGGTCAGAAGTTCCAAATGCATCTTCACACAATGCGGGAGGACATACAACACCCAAAAGAAAAAGGTCCAGATCCAGGATGCAGCCAGATTCTTCTCACTGTGAGGCGAGGGAGCTAACTACTTCACCATCATCGTCATATAAGTTTCATATGAATTCTGACTTCATTGTGTATTCTAGGTCTGTAAGCATCAGTGGTGCAAGTTGTTGGAAATTTTCTGATTTTCTATGCAAATGCAAGCGTGAGAAGCAAGTATATCTGCTTCAGTCAGTATGTGGCATGAACAATTAATGCTGCATAAACACAATTATAGAAGCCATTACAAATATTTCTCTGAAGTGGCAGTAAACACAAAACAAGGCCCTACTGGTAAATGCTCTGCATTCCGAGCTTAACAAGACATTTAGGGCAGACTAATGGCAATGTTAACTATGATTCATTCCATGGATGCACTTATACACTGCAATAGAAAAAAATAAATGTGACAGTGAATTGTTTAGAGATGGATTTTTCTTTTGATGTCTTCTTTTTGTAGAGCATATTTATTGTATATTGTGCTGTGATTGTGGCTATAAAGTATTTATTGTATTTTGTTCAGGGGAAAAAGGCTGTTTTTAAGCTTGTCTCTCGATGTACTTCTGGTATTGCTGAATGTGTCATAAAACAGCACCGACCTCCACAGCAACACAGGTAGCTGCACACGGTGGCTCTCTGAAAGGGCAATAAATGGCCTTCTAGTGACTGACAAAGCTTCACCAACCGCTCTGGGAAAAAAAGAGGAGCCCGACAGAAGCTTCTCATCGCCGTTGGCGTCCCAGATACATGGAGCGATGGTCACTCAGTCTCCCTGTGTCGACCCACTCTCCACGTCCACTCCTGTGGTCGTTGCTTCATCACCACTCTGTTGTATTTTCTAAACACGCCGGGGGAGAGGCTTCTGGCAGCATCTGAGGGCGTAGTTACCCTTTAAGTTTGAATCTGCAGGCCTCAACAGTGGCTGACTGTCTGATGTCAGCTGGGAGGTTATTGCAGAGGAAACATTTATGATAGTACAAGGCCCTGCAGGCTATACTGGCTACTTTTCACCAGACGTTGGACAGTAGAGAACCTCATTTTCAGACAGCAGAAACCGTGAAGGGAAATTTAAGGTTTAAAGACATCAGACAGGTATGGACATTTAAAATGTTGTATGTCATCAGAGGTGCCTTAAAGTGTGATTTAACATGGACAGGGAGCCAATGAAGCGAGGCCGGAATTGGTCAAATGTGATCAAATTCTTTATTTAGAGTGCAAACTCAACTTGCAGGAGTCTGATGCCAGCCTTGTCCCTTGTGTGTGTGTGTGTGTGTGTGTGTGTGTGTGCGTGCGTGCGTGCGTGCGTGCGTGTGTTTTTTTTCTCCGTTTTTTTTTCTCAGTTGTTGCAGGGTATACAATGCACTTGTCAGACTCAAGTCTATGACTTTTTCCCCTTTTTCCCCCCTCCTCTCACACACACCCTATTATCTCTTGAGCATCTTCAAAAAGTATCCTATTGCATGATGACTGAATCCACGATAGCAGCGATTGTTGTGACAACACATTCAGATATTGATGTTTTAACCCTAGCAATGCCATGGATTACAGGAATTATTTTTCAAAACACCATGGGCCCAACATTTTAACCATAACTCAGCACTGTGTCATTGATTTTGGCAATCGCTCTCTCTCCAAAAAAGTCGAGTAGCTCGATCAGCATCTAAACGAAACAAATAGCTGGCCCTCTGAAATGCTGTAGTTGCTGCACGCACTGTAAAAGGAGACCCGACTGCAGGCAGACCACATGAGGATAGTGATGCCTCCAAGAAGGATTTCATTTTCACACAGTCAAGCATCCTGAGGAATGATTTTAACTCTACTAGCAGAAACCTTGCAAGGACTTTGAGAAAGTCTGTATCCACAAGATCACTTAATGGTTCGTAACTCAGTTTCTTTACACATGGGTAAGTCCAGGGTTTGGAGGTAAACAAGGTTTACAGTGCAGGATAGTGCTTATGTTGTATTGATTTTTGCTGCATACTGTTCTCTGAAACACAATTTAATATGGAAGTTTGCGCAGGCATTTTTGTCTATCTACAGATATTATTTTGCATATAGCAATGCTTCAAACTCAATCATAATCAAAAACATATTGTCAGTTGAATTCAAATGATATTGCAGTCCTGCTACAATCACTTGAAGATTTTAAAATAGGGCTTGCTTATAAAATGCTGTATGAAAGAATCCAGATCAGTATATATTTTTTTTAAATGTGGTTCCTGGAGTCAGAGAGGACAAAGAATAAAAGCATGCAGCTTGAAATAAATATTACATTAGCAAAACTAACACACCATAAATGCATCAGAAGATTTACTGCCGGCATCAGAGAGTTAATTAACTGAGACAATTAAAGCGTTTATTTGTGCTTCATTTGACTGAGCTCCCAGTGTCACCCACTCCATTGTTCTCACAGCAATCAATATCTGATGTAAGACACAGTCAAATCAATTCTCTTCATTTGCCACTATATTCACACTGAGATGGTTCATGTTAGAGTTCAGTCAAGGACATTTAGCTTGCAGCAAGCCTCGTGAGCTTGCATCTCTGATTAGAATTATTTAGGGTACAGAAGCAATGCATTACACGGAACTTTAAATAGAGGCGATGTGGTCACAAATGGAACTGGATCCCCTCGGACCACTCGTGGGATCAGCTTGGGTGTGCCGTTTGTGCCAGACTGACCAACATAACCATGTTGGTTGACTCTGGACAAATGCAGTGTGTAAGCACAGCAGTGTGTAAGCAGGCTGTTGACCACCATGAGGAAAAGCTGACAGGCTGTTATGGCTGTTTATGGTTTTTCTACATGCTACCGAGACTCTCATTTGCCACATAAATGTGTTAAATTGCCAACATTGCTTGTTTCTTATGACATCAATCAACAAATCCATCAAACAAGAGTCAATCGCAAAGAAAAGCTGTTTGGCTTTTTATATTTGGCAAAATGAATCATGGCCAAAAAAGGGAACAATAATCCAATAGACTTATTGCCAAGAAGCTGTGTGACAACAAAGACATAATCTACTAAAAAAATTGCATTACTTTTTGTGGGCAAGCCATTTCACAATTAGCATTGTTCTTAAAACCAAATAAAGCTCTGTTTTTGCATTTTGAAGAAGGCTTTATTTATCATGCATACATCAAATATACAGTGAGATTTGTTCTCTGCTCATAACCCATCCTTAAAGAGCAATGAGCAGCAACTGTTGACGGATCACCTCTGAGGGCAAGGCTGCTTAACCCGCTGCTCCCCAGAAGCTGCACTGTGGCGGCCCATGGCTCCTGACATGCACAGGGAAGGTTAACTATGAAAAGGATAGGAAAAAGTAATTTCTCCAAGAAGAATCAATAAAGTTATTTTCTTTCTGAACAACACAAATCCTTTTTCCATGAAAGCCAAAAGAAGAAAAAGCATCTCTCCAAAGAACAGGTCCTATAAAAAGATGAGTACTATATGCTATGGAGGAATACATTGTCAAACATGTCCAGAGTTTAAAAATCTTTTAACAAGGGAAGCAATGGTAAATCAGACACTTTTTACATGGAAGTAGGATCTAGATTCATACCCTCACAATGCAGCTAAATGTTGCTTTTACTGTGATTTTATGAAGAACCTCCTGTTTATGCAGACCACATATGCATGGTTTATTAAATTTGGCTTCAGTAAATTTGAAGATGCAGTGTTTTGTCTTTTTTGACCTTTCAGTCCTGCTGCTGCAATTATCAGCATTCCCTGTACTTTTTAATTCAGTATTTTTCAGCATTTTTCGGTGTACAGTTTTACACATTTTCTGTTGAACATTTGGACAGTTGCAGTACATAATGTTCACTGTGCTAGATCATCTACATGTCTGTGTTCTTATGATTAAATAAACTACAGCGTGATTCAAATGTGAGGAAGCACAAACCTCAGAAAATCAAATTGGATTTCCATGCTCAATCTCAGCTTCATGAAACCACAAAATAAAGACTGAGATTTTGCGATGATTGTGTGTTGGAGCGTTCTGGCTACATAATCAACTCATTAGAATATTATTGATGACATTTTGAAGCTGCATTTTCTTTCATTTTATTATATGTTTCACACAATTAGAATCCAAGTTTTAATCCTATATACTGTGCACAAGAACAGTTTATACAACATGGTAAGCTGTGAATTCAAAAACATGCAGTCATTTGTACACTGTACTTTTTCCATTCATTGTGCTTGTGTCTGATGTCACTCTTTATTGGAATTAACATTTTGCTAATTTCACTTTTGCAGCATCGTATGCCTTGAGAAAGTCTGATTTAATGCATGTATCAGTGGTTCAAAGTGACTGACAGAGCACCGTACAGGGCAAGTGGTTTTTCTGTGCACTTCTGTTTACAAAGCATAATTCAGGGGTGCTAAAAACAAGCTGCTGACAAAATGAATGGGAGATTCTGCACTATTCGAATGAAGATGTTACTTCAGCACAGCACGTCTGCCCAGGTTTCCAGCACAGTTGAGATGCTGCCAACAAATCAAATTTAGAGAAGGAGTGTTAAATTGCAAAGCATCTGGGACCAGATAGAGAGGGGATGTTATAAAAACACAAATGAATGGCTGTGTAACAGTTGATAAACATAAACTGGAATTTAGTTGCTTTTGAAGTCCCACTGAGAGGCAAAAGAGAGTGAGAGAGATACGGTTAAACAAATTAACCTCCTTTTAATGGCGCTTAAATTTTGCATTAAATTTAGTGGTTAAGCAGCTCTGATAACAGCTGCCGTGTTCAATATTTCTTCTATGATTTCTTCCTCGGAGCCCAGCAGATAGCAAGTTCATAAGACAACACCATCACTGTGGATTTTTCTCAAGAATTTCAAGGTAACTGTTGAATAATTTTCTCAGTTTCACACATCTCATTAAATAACTGCAAATGCTGGAATGGTTTAGCAATTTATTGAATATTCAATTTCTTTCTTGATACCCTAAAACAATCGTGCAGTGATTTTGTAATTTGACTGATTGTGTTCTCATTCTCCCAACATGACATATTTGTTCAAGTACTTTCTGAAACTCTGCGTTTCCTCTCTCATTAATTTGCTGCCTCGTGTGCAGTGAGACGTTGCTGCTGGGAAAACCAAAGCAGTAGCCTCCACACTCAGCGAGTAAGGATGAATGATAGCTTTTCAGTCCGTTGCAATGTGTAATTGAACAGAGTCAGTTTGGAAATCATAATGTCCTGTGTTTAAAGAAACAAAAAAACTAAACTTTGTGATAACCTTCACCCTGCATAAGTAAGCCAACTTATAAAATGGCTGTACCAATTGTTTTTTTTGTAATTATTATTATTATAAAAGCAGCAGAAATGTTGATTAATTTTCTGCTTTGCAACAAGCAAGGCAAGCTAATTTCTTTCTTTGCTGTGGCTGAAGATAAATCAAAGGCAATTTAGATACTAATTGACTGAGCAAGAGAGAAAAGTCAGAGACATCATCATTTCTTTTTCCTGATAGTCACTGTGTTGGTCTCATTAATCACACGATTAATAAGGCTAGATGAGTTTCCCAACCAGGGACAGGGATCATTTTTCAATTTACCAATTAGTCTACGTCTTCCAAAATGTCACATATTTTAGAGCAGGGTGCCATCTTATGACTGTATTAACAGCTTCAGCTCCCATGGGGCTTTGACAGGAGGGTTTATGTCAAATGAAAAAGGTAGCAGGTTTTAAATCTTTGTAAAAAATTGTCAGGCCTTCCCACTTTCTCTATTCTCCTGACTACCAGGAGGAAAAAAATATCCAATCACAATTTTTTTTTTAATACCCTAAAATTTGCAAGGTAATTAGAATACTGAAAACATTTTTAGTATCATTGAAAAGCCTTAAATCTCCTAATTAGATACCAATATTATATACCAATTAATTTTTTTCAGTGAGTGACAGATTTGAACTACTGGTAGTCAGGAGGCTATTGTATTATGAGAGGTTTCACACTTGTTTAGCTTAAAATATGATGAGAACAGCAGAGCACCTATTTAAGCCTTTCAAATTTATGAAAAGAGATCACTCACTGGAAACACAGTGGGGAATCAAAATACAATGAAAGAAAAGGTAGCATGAAAGTCAGGTGGGCTCTGCCTATATTCTTTTTTATGGGATGAAATGTTCACCACCTCGATGCCGAATTCATTTAAACGCTCAGATTTCTGGAGCCTTGGCATGAGCAGTTAAACATGAGCGGATGATGTAGTGTTTACAAACAGAAATTCAGGATTGAGCTGAAGGCGAAAGGTGTCTGATTAAGCGTGCGGTTTGGCACAAGCTTCATAAACCCAGCTGGTCTCTGAAGAACATTAACATGGCTTACATAAAAAAGAGGTCACTGGTGTAATCGGAAGAACAGACAGCTTTATTAAAACTACCATAAGGCCGGGACTTGTCCATGCTTGATTTACAGTGCAGTTTTAATTAGCAGCTTCCTGGTCATAGACACTTTCTTTGTGACAGAAATATGAATCGTTCAGTCTTCAATAAGGTCAACAAATGTGGAAAAATTCATGTTGCTGCAGTGTTGTGTATGCGTTGACATTTTCCTACCAAATGTAAGCCCTACTCCAACACTTACCAACTCTGAATTTGCAAAGGTTTTTGTTCTCGATTTACATTCACACTTTTATGGGCTGTCCTTTAACAAGGTTATGTACAACTTCAATAATTTAGAAGGAATTTATTAAAATATATTTGGTGAATACACACGGTTACTTAAAGCCTGAGAAACTAATGATTTAGTTTGATATGTTTTTTTCCAATTAAGAGGATGCACCACTGAAAGTCCAAGTCATATAAATGAACTGTACCCAGATCTGTTGTAAAAGTGACTACGATAATTCTCAAATCTATTATATCAAGAGACTTATATATAGTTATGTTTAAGATGGGATTATAACTTATAAATAACTTTGGCATTCATATAGTTTATCATTAACACAAGAGGAGCAATATTCCAATCACAGTCAAATAACAAACACCATAAGCAACATAAAGATTATTTAATTGTGCACTTTCATGACCTTAAATAAGATGAAAAATAAATTAAAAATGTATAATCATCTGTCTTTTAATACCCACTTTGTTTGTCACAGGAGTGAATTGAAATCAGGAGAGGTTGCGGTGAGGCAATGGTGCTAAGTGCTACTGCTACTTTTAATACTGTGTGAATGGATGGAGGAATTTGTTCACACATGCATACGAACAATTACATTTTCTGAGTTGTGGAGGAGAAAATACATATTTATCACAAAAAAAAAGATTCTCGTGTCTAAACAATGTACAGAATGCTCTTTTAATACCAGTTTTATATGGCCCAGTCCAATATGGTTAACGGTCAGAAACTGAACTTTAAAACAATGATAGTTAACAGGTGCTTGCAAGTGTAGCAGTTTTGTATCGCTTATTGAAAAGTCAGACATAACCCACACTTTTCTTTATATCTCATTCATTCTTCACCTCTACTTTAACACTGCAGTAAGTATCGGCAGAACAATTCTCCATGTCACGCGATGCATGAAGTTTCACACTGGAGACTGTAAATCTGAGACCCAGATATCCTCTTTAACGGGTTTATTGTGGTTTTAAAGATATCTATGTGAATGTCACAGAGCAAGGATCTGAACCTTGTTTGTACCCAATAAATTGAACCGGGTAAGAGTTGAAAAGAAGTGCCGGATGATATGATAGCCTTCATACCCCAAGGGAAATCAAACCCAGCCTGGCATAACGCCCAATGTGAGAGCATGCCCTTCTAGAAAACCAACACAAGAAAGCTCTTTTACTGTTTTTACTCAGTTGCAAGCTCTTTTTCATGTGCCTCTGACAAACTGAAAATGTTTAAAAAAAATATAATAGGAAACTTGAAGAGTATGCAAAATATATGACTTCCCTTATATAAGACTTGCTTTATGACACATGTATTATTTATTTTATTTATTTTATGTTTCTTTCCTTTTATCACATTTCCTATTTTTATTTGGACAATGAAATGTCCAAAGCCTGCACAAATAACCCGAGACATTTTTTTCTAACATTACCAAACAGTGAGGCAGAGAATCACTCACCACTTAAAGTACAAAACATTTTCACATTTCTTATTTCAGGCAGCTGCTCTGACGGACTGTGATTTATACCAGAAAGTATGGTTTATTGTGGCTCGTTGCTTCAGATCTTCTTGCTCTGGAGAGAATTACAACAGCAGCAAAGATGGTGATTAATCTGCTGATGTTATCAGCCACTGCCTAATGAAAACAAGCTACATCTTCTCTTGATCATTTCACTCATTTCAGCCCGCCCCCTACTCTCTGGGAGTATTGATATTTTTTCCGTCAATTGTAGCAGTAAAATAAGCTCCCTGTCTGATTCAGCAATTTTTCTCCATAAATATCTGCAATCGGAGCAGCAGGGCTGTTGTTGATGTTGGAAATTATCACTGTTCCAGGGACATATCAGCCCTCACCCAAATGAATACAGGGTGTAATCCTCGAATGGCCAACTTAGAGGAAGCTTCTAAATTTCTGCACATGCACACATGCACACACAGAGAGCTTGACAGAGCAGTTGCTGCAAGAGCTCCCGAGGATTGTAGAACATGACTCTGGAAGCCAACTCAAAGCCAAACCCTACGTTAACATCAAGTGTGGCATATACCAAGGGGGTGCACTGTCACCACTGCTGTTTTTCATAGGCCTCTACACCCCAGTCAGATCATCACAAAGACTGGCTTTGGATACAGATTCCAATATAGAGCAAGCTCAATAACTTGGATGACATCAAGCTGTATGCCAAGGATCAGCGAGGAATCAACCCACTCATCCATACCATCAGTATCTATAGTACCGACATAGGGATGGCATTCGTGTTAGAAAAGTGTGGGGATTCAAAGAGAGATGGGATTATCACAACTGGAGTGACTGACCTACCAGAGGGCAACATAGGGTATATCCAATGGGAATCCTGCAAGCAATTGGAAACCATTAGGACAGCAACCGAAGCCAAATCCCTCCAAAGAGTGAGGCAAGTCCCAAGAAGTCAGTGGATTGGTAACAATAAGGTCCTGGCCATTAACATGTATGCACTGGCAGTCATCAGATACCCAGCTGGGATCATAAGCTGGACAAAAGAGATTATAGAAGCCACAGACTTCACAACAAGAACACTCCACATCATGCATGGAGGGTTTCACCCCAAGTCCAGCATCCTGAGGCTACACACTGAACAGAAAGATGGAGGCTTAGGACTAGTGATTGTTGGAGCCACTATCCAATATGAAACATCCACAATCCATGACGGCCCCAAAGGATGAGCTACTAAGCGAACGCCTCAGACAGCAAAAACCTGATGAGAATGAGGATGGGCAGGTAACATGGAGAGACAAGCCCTGCTACAGGCCATATACCACCAGTAGAAGTAGCTGGTATCAAGAAGATCAACCAATGGCTAGAAAATGCTGGACTGACAGTTAACACAAAAGCACTAATCATGGCAACATAAGAGCAAGCACTGAGCACAAGGGTCAGAGTGGGCAGGGACTACCATAGTAGATCAGACCCAAGGTGCAAATTGTGCACTGATGCAATCCAGCACATAGTTGCAAAATCTTGTATACTATGGCTAGGATAGTATACAGAAATATTTGTACCGAGAATGAACTATAAGTAGCTCAAAGGTGGTTGAGAATATGACTAAGATCCTGTGGAATCTCAGCTTCCAGGCTGACAAACAGCTGCTGGCTAACCAACTGGATATTGTGGTGGTTGACAAACAACAGAAGTGAGCAGTATTGATAGCTAGTAGCAGCTGACAGTATCATTAGAAAGAAATGTAAAGGATGAGAAGTACGAAGGGTTGAAAAACAGCTGGAACACGTGAAAGGTTAAAGCTGACGTGGTAGTAGTAGTAGTAGTAGTAGTATTAGTAGTAGTATTAGTAGTACAAGCACTCAGGGCAGTGACTCTCAAATGAAGAGAATGGTCACAGCAGAGCCAAGGAACAACATTGGAAGCCTCAGTCCTGAAGAGTGCAGGTTAAGGACCAGCTAAAATACTGCACAGCACCCTCACACTCCCAGGGCCCTGGTAGCTTGTGCATCATACTCATACCACTCGATAAGATCTGTTTCCCCATATAAACTCTCACATACAAACTCGCCTATTCAGAAGTGTATGTATAATTAATTCACTCTCTATTGCATTTCAGTTCTACATTATCATTGATGGCCCCACCAAATAAGAGATTAAAACCATAATTGATTTGTTTCAGGGAACATATTGCTTGGTGTGCTGGAATACAGCTGGGCTATTTTTGTAATTCAGTCCATCTACCACTTATTTGTTTCCAAAAAATGTGTGAGAAAATGCACCCAGATATGTTTTTTTCTCATTTTTTACATGAGCAGTGGCATTGTCCTATGATGTGTGGCACAAATGTTGAAAAAGTCAAGCATTCTATTGGCCATCCATCCCTCCATCCATTCATCCATCATTCCTGTTTTCCTTCTATTTCATCCTGCAGACAGCTCCAACCACATTCTTCAGTACACCACTATGCATCCACACAACACTCAAAAAGCAAGTAGCCATATTCATTAAATACTCATAAAGCGCTGGATGAAAGTACATAAAGAATTGTTAGTTTAATAGCAATTGTTTTTGTGTGTCTGAGAATTTTAGCTGAACTGAGTAAATAAACCTCTGCACATCAGGTGTTGATACACAGTGTGCATAAATTGATGACTGTTTGTCTAACTGATCAAACCTCATTCCAACATCTGTTCCCACCATCCGACATTGCCTATAAACTGCAATTCCCATTACGTGGTATAAATATTTGATACAATTCTGCAAATCCTGAGGCAGACTGAGGTTTAGGGTGATGTATTTTCAGTGGCTAATTACATATGATTGTTAAGGCTCTTCATTAACCCAAATGGCAGAAGTTCAACACAGCAATACTGCCGCAACACATAGACAGGCAAAGTGGCCAACGTTAGAAATTGCTTCAAAAAGAACTAAATGAAAGTCCAGTGTCATTCTACATTTGACCTAAACTCTCTTTTCTCGTAGTAATTTTAGTCCAGTACCTGTAATAAATTCTGATTATAATTTAAATAATCTTCTCTTCCTTCCAATTTAGCCTGCATAACGTCTATTGAGTGGGTTGGAAGCTACTCATCCAAGTCAATTTAAGTTATATCCTCTCTGAAATTAATAACAGTGAATTATCCCAATGGATTTAAAATGGCCAGTTATAATTCACAAATGATCATTGAGATCCTTTGTTGTATTTGACTATTCCCATCATATCTGTCTGAAGAGAGTGTGTAACATCCTGTATGACAAACATCACCCAGCCCATGAACTGTTCCACCTGCTGCCCTCAGTCAAGCAGAAGGTACAGGGCCTTACCAGCCAGAACCACCAGAATGGCCCACGGCCTGTACCCTCAGGCAGGGAGACTGCTTAACAGCCAAATAGTGTTTTCTTTATTTGGTAGAGTTTTTTTTTTTTTTTTTAAGTATTTTCTATATTTTGTGGTGTTTTGTGGATTTTGTAGTGTTTTTTTGGGTTTTTTTCCAATTTACCAGTGTTTTTCTGATTTTGTAGTGTTTTATAGATTTGGTACTGTTTTCTTTATTTCGTCGTGTTTTCTCTATTTTGAAGTGTATGCTCTAATTTGTAGTATCGTCAGATATTTCCAGGTATCCTACATGTTCCAAAACGGTGGCGGGCAAAGAACAACAGACCTGAGATAGTTATAGTTACCCAAGTTTTTATTAACAAACATATTCACCAGGTCCGGCCTGTCCCCAGCACTTATGGTGAAGCAAAGAGACTGATTCAACATGTACAGTGAGTCTTATACTTGAAAGGCAGTCTTCCGTCTGGGCCCTTCCTGTGACCCACTTCAGGTCCTCTCTGGGCAAATCACAGTGGAGGATACTTGACCCACGCTCATCCTCCTCTCTTGAAGGCGGACTCAAGCCATTGGCCTCTCAGCCTGTAGGTTAAAGTCCTGGGTACATGTTTACATTACAAAAGCTATTTTCTCTGTGAGCTTGTAAATGGGGTGGGACTTCAGAGGGACTTAAAGTCAATGACTGATGAGGTGATTATCATTTCTTTAAAAATCATGTTTGTTGAAAGTGCTGTAAACATTTTGCATGTCCTATAAGACAAACAGAGCGACAGACAACACACACATTCACATTTTAGAGTCATTGTGTTGCTTCAAAGTCTTGATTTTAGGCTGTGGAAGGAATGATTTAAAGCTTAAATACAATAATCAAATCCAAAACACAAGCATCGGGCTATAAACAGGAGCACTTTAGGAACACTCCAACATCTGCCCAGGGACTACAGATGAAAAATAGCCTCTTGGCTAACACTGACACATTTACTGCAATGCTTATTTATGTGTGCTGTCTCGGTTAAATAAACAAATTAATAAAGAAACTACTGAGCAAGGACTGGCAACCAGTCCACGGGGTACCCAGCACTCAGCCATAGTTAGCTGGGATCCAGCACCCTGTGACCCTGAGCAAGATAAAGTGGTATGGTGGATGGATGGATTAAAAAATGTATTAATAATCACATAATAAAATAAAAAAAATAAAAACAACATGCCCCATGTACATGTACAGTATAAACATTGTACTAACTGTGGTCTATTTTCAGGCATCTAACCAAACTGACATTTTAATGACAGGAATAGAAGAGCAAAAATGCCAACCTATTTCCGGGTTTTACATCACATTTCCTTTAGATTTAATGTGGTCTATCCTGCTCTTAAATGGGTTGGGAAACTCATCATTCACTCACCCACTGTGTCCTGCAACCACACTGCAGTGCTACTCTTGCTGGCTGCCATTTTTTCTTCGTGTAGTAAAAGCCATGCATTAGATAAGATAATGTATCAATGGCAGATGGACCCCAGTTTGGTGGTCTAAGATACATTTAATAAAACAGCATACATTATAGACCAGGGGTGGGCAATCCTGGTCCTCGAGGGCCGCAGCCCTGCACGTTTTAGATGTCTCCTCACATCAATACAGCTGATAGCAATTAGTGACTCCTTGTCAAGCTTTCTGCAGAGCCTCATCATGATAATGCAGGTATATTTGAGCAGGACAACATCTAAAACGTGCAGGACTGCGGCCCTCGAGGACCAGGATTGTCCACCCCTGTTATAGATCCTTCCTTAAGAGTATGTGCATACCAATGTTTCAATGAAATGGAGATAGATTTTAGGAAAATATTTTTCTTGCAAAAAAATCAATTGGACGTGTATCCACCAACCATTTGTTTTTTTCATGTCACTATTCTTGGGCCACCTTTTCACTTTGATGAATTGCTATGTGTGGTTTTAGCAAGTCCTTCGCAAGCTCACATTTTGTGCTTGTGCCCTGAATTAGTCTGACATTTCATGCTTGAATGCCTTCATGACATTTAGTTTAAGGAAATATCATGGTCTGCTGGACTGTCCAGGACTAACCACAAACACAGATGAATATCGAATGCACTCAAATCCTGCACTGCGTTCCTTTGATTTCGAGCTGCATATTTTTTTTTTCCTTTACTAACACCTGGGCTTTTTATCCCAGTTTGATTAGTCTTATAATTAGGTGTGGTCAAAAAATATCCTTAGAAAAAATGGCACGTCTGCCACTGGAGCATTTCCCTGAAGCATTTCTGTATGATTACTTTTCTGGTTTATTCATTTTCTGGTTTAAAGAGAAACAGAATATGTGGAAATGATGCACAGGTCTCCTGATTGCTTTGAGATTGAAGAGGTAATTGTCTTTTAAAATTGAGGTTTTTTTTTTCTCCTTATTGAATCAATCCACATAACTGATTAGAAATGGAGTGAAGTTTTAAAACCCAAATGACAACAGACTGCAGTCAAGCCACTTTGACAAGTTCGTATGAAATACAAGATTAAACACTTTGACGGATCTTTCACTAAAATAAATTCACAGCCCTTATTGAATATATAGATGTTTAGTCAGCTCCAATCCAGGTTCAATGGGTTTGGTATCATTTTGAGAATACAATAAAATAAAATGCTTTTCCATCAATCATCGCTACCAGTGTTTTTACTCAGAGACACAAGAGACTTGAACCCATGCCAACTAGCTCTGGACCAGCAGCAGTGTACATCCTGCAATGAACTGCAGTCCATCACAAGGCTGAAACAGGGAGACAAACCATCCCTAATATGCACACACCCACACCTACACCCAAATGAAACAGTGTTGTGGTGGAGTGTCCTGGTCGAATTTTCAAAAAGAAACATTTTGCACTTTCTCACATTATTAGCAATTGCTTACAGATACTGTTACGTTTATTAAGTCCACAGCGTTACCACAAAATGTTGTACTATATATAATATAATTTACAATGGATTATTGTGGTTTGATTTTCACAAGCTTGGAAATCACAGACAGTCTGAAAAAATGTGTAAAGGAGTACAAATAAATTGAAAAAATGCAGCGCCTTTTTATGTTTTGCAGTTGGTTCAAAACTTGGTCTATGTTCTTTGGTCGATGCTGCTTCAAGACAAAAAAAAATTCCTTTGTTGAATTTTGGCCTTAGATGCTTGTTTGTGTTGGGTTTTGCATGTTTTGCTTGTGCATGCATGTGGTTTCTCTATGCATTCTCTTTCACTCCCGGAAAAGTGTGATTGTCTGTCTCTTTGTGATTGCCCTCTGTTAGACTGTTGCTTGACCAGTGTGTGCCTTACCTTTGCCGACAATCAATTGTGATTGGATGAAGCGCTGTGCGACCTTAAGTGTAATAAAGTGGTAGAAAAAGATGGATGGAATGATGGATTGCACAATATATTGAAGGATTGATGTGCAAGGCTTTACTAGTTCAAGGTACATGTAGCTAATAACCTGGTAAATCACTATATGAAAGTTGAAATCTCAAAATAGAGCAGTAATGGGCTCCAGTATATCTCTCAACTCCTGTGTCATCTCTATGTGGCACCTCTCCCTTAGCTGCAATCCACAGGGCCAAGAGCCTTTTATTGTGCATCATGAGTTTATATTATGTCATTTACTTTCCACAACTAGTGATGCCTGTGGTTGCAGGTCTACAGTTCTCCCAGATGACAGAAGATAGCAATTAAGAGCCACGTTTACTTGCACCAAGTGAGAAGGGTCATAACAGCACTGTGGGCTTGTCATGTGTACCAGAGTCTTGAGGGAGTTTTAGTGGTTTATTGGCAAAGCACTATAGGGGAACAAAGTGTCAGAGGCTAAGGAGGATAAGTGAGGTTGATGCAGTGTACTGCTTGGATTTTCTCCACTTCCTTTTTGCATGTGATGCTTTTGTGGTGACTAAATGGCTCCGACACCAGAGGTTAAGATGGCAATTATAAAGTGTCATGGAGGTTCTTTGTGTGTTAATACATGCCTCCTTTTCATCTCCCTTTGTCACTCCATATTGAATGTCCTTTGAGACATACCTTATTCGTATAAGTGACTTCCTTAATGTTACAGTAATATGGATGTATGGCTCTGGGCCTCCCCATTAAAAAAACTAACTCAAAACAAGTATGTATAATGACGGTGTATGTGACATTTATATGTAGGTTGCATGTGATGAAAGATAAATAACTAATTCACAAATGGAGCAAGTACATCCAGGAAAGCAGAAAGCAAACCTAAATTAAGTGCTAACTTAGTTTCCCCTGGCAAAAAAAAAAAAAAAAAAAAAAAAATATACAGTGTTGTAAAAGACAAACAATTTATTCAAATATTTACTGTAATGTCTTGTTAATCATGATAATATATTTCTTCAAGACAAAAAGTATGCCTCTAAGCAGTTTGGGCCTCTTTAAAACATATATTGAGTCTTAAAAAAAACCAACCCAAAACTGCACGGCGGGCCCTTGTACGACTTTAGCATTCTCAAAGCAGTCCCACCAAATGTATTATTCATGAATGAGTTTGTCATTGTTTATAAGAGTATGTGTCCCGTTGGGTGAATACATCCCTTTGAATGCAAATTTTTAGAGCCACTGGGACAATAGAAAGTTTCACTGTTTTTAGAGAAAAGTTGAAAAAGATAGAATAATCATGGCAGCAAGATCTTTTGTTGCGATCAGAAACAACAGTTTGCTTGTGGAATTGTCAAACAAAAGAACATGTAGTCAATCTCTGAAGAACTCTGCATGATGAATCTCATCTTTCCATTGTGTGTGTTTGATAACTTGGTCATATGTGACTGTTGCGATGTTATAGCCTCTGGCTTCAAGTTTTATGTCTTGTGACTTACAAGTGAGAGGTTTTTTGATTGCCTAGATATGTTGAGCTTTTCTTTGCTGGCAACCTGATAGAGTATTGTCTTATTGAGAAATAGCTGCCTTTCATCTTTTATATTCTGTGAAGTGAGAGTACTTTTGTTTTATTATGCCTGGAAACTGCACCCACAGGTATGGCTCTGTTCTCATACCAGGTAAACTTCAACCATTCGAGAAGCTCTGAGTGTGAGTGTAACAAATAGATGGAAGGATTTTTTAATTAAAGCTTGCATACAACATTAACAACCACACTAAAATGAATACAGAATTTCAATCACTTTGTGTTATGTACAGAGATATTGTGGTTACATGGTAAATCATCGTAGAAAAATCCCCTCTGAACTTAACATGTGTGAAGTGTTTGAAGTTATCATTGCCCATTAGCAGCGGTGTGCTGGGTTTTCAGTTTGCTTTGATCTGGCTTTCAAAACTGTGGAGCAGTTTATTGAATAAAAACCCTTGAATTTAATCTACTCATTGAGTCTTTTTTTTTTTTTTTCAAAAATGCAATTGGTATGCTAATCTATAAGAAAGGTTTATCAGTCTCGATGCGCCTTCTTCCCAGGTCAGAATTCCAACTTTTTTTTTTTTTCTTTTCCAATAAAAATCAGAATGTAACTCTTCCAGTTCCAAAACCTTTCAAACCAACAGTGAGAGGTGTGATCAAAAACTTTGACAACCGTGCCCCAAAAAGGTAAGAATCTTGCTTGATTTAAATCCACCTGCCAACTCCTTCAAAGTAGTGTCATCTTGTGCAGCGATGCACTGCTCCCACTGCACCTGCCACACTTGGAAGTCCCTGGAAGTTCCCTTCTTCAAGCAATGCCAAGCACAATCTGCGACACATGCTGGATCTCCTCCATTGTATCAAAATAGCAGCACTTCGGTCTGATCTTCATCTTGAGGAGGAGGATCATGACATTGCACTCTTTCATCCCTCCTAAATTTCCTGAAGTGAAAAGTAATTTTTTTTTTTTTTTAAAGAAAAGAAATCTCGGTAGAGATTGTTTCTTCAATTGAATAATTCTGAAGGCACTTGTTCTGCTGAAAACTACACTTTACACTCATGTTGTTCCTAAAATGTGATAGAGACCTTCTCCTGTTCAGGGGTCGCAATTGCCAACTGTTTAATGACCGTGCCTGTCATTCAATTCTCAGTTCCTTGTATGATGTTGTCCCTTGAGATGGCTGAACAAAGGCCACCTTCAATTGTTTGGCCATGAGTACTATTTCCATTTGGTTAGCCACCACCACTTTGTCAAGACCAACTGGATCTCTGGTTCGGTCATTGTCAATTCTGAAATATTTGTAATTATGCCTCACTTAAACTATCAAACTCAAATATTACTGCACACTATTGTTAACCACGATGTTCTATTTAGGCTGAGCCAGCTAGAATCTTGCAACCTGTGACAGTTGGGCTCTCACAGAAGCAGCTTGCACTTGCGGGGTTTGTCTTGTCGAGTCCGGAGTCATCAAAGGGCTCCTCTTCACCTCTCAGATCATTAGTTTGCTGCTTTAACTGTAATGCCTTCATGTACTTCCCTGATTACCCGTGATAATGTTGAGTCGAAGCTCCAGGCAGTCTACAAACTGCAGATTTGAAGGACTCTGATTCAGGCGATTGCCGAACCCTAACTTCACTTAACTTCATATGAGCGATGTCCCTCATAACATTCAATCAATTGACACAAAATCCCAAGTGTTTATTTATTTATTTGTTTATTTTAAATTGCGGGGTAACCCCATAGCCATACACAAGGAAGCTTGTTTTGTCTCAAGCATTCAACAAATTCCATTACTATGCTGCATAAACAGTGTATGCAATTGTATTGAATGTGCAGGTGGTAACAGAAAGGTGTGTTCCAGGGAACATGTCAGGGACAGGAAGCATCCATTTTTTGACTAATTCTATTTTCACATTCATACAAATTTAAATATATTTTTTTCAAAATTGATCTTTAAGCAGACAACTCTCTGTTTCGTATCATTACGGTGTTGCTTTCATACTTCATAAGCTGCGTTTTTTAATTTCACATTGATTCTTAAGGCTGACTTCTACAATGCTTATGTCCATTTTCATTTCATTACCACGGCCTATTTGTGTGGGTGTCTTCCACAGAGCTGTGCCACTCATATTCAAATGCCCAAGGGCATTAGTTAATTGAAATTCAACCAATTTGACGGTGTTGGAAGAAATATGCAATGGGTTTTCTTCAAAGAGTGCTTTTTAATGTCACCTGCAAATGGAAAATTCCTTTCCTTTCTGTTCAATCGTGTAAAATTGAGCTACCATTTACTGTAATATCTGCATGCAAGACTGTTTTTTTTTTTGTTGGCATCCACATCAGGTTGAGTGACAGTGGCAGCTCTCAGTAAAAAAACTTTGAGAGAAAAAGCTCCGTCAGTAAGTCATGATTTAATGCAGGTATAATGGCTGCCTGGAGGATGTGCTTTTTGTGGAGTATATGTAATATTGAAAAGTAAAGGCACAGGTAAACTAAAGTTTATGGTAATATGATTGGAAATCATGTCAATCACTCCCTGGAATATTACTCACTTCTGATTGTTCAATGGAGTGGAAATAGAATTACTTCAAACAGCGGAATATCACGAGTGTCCTCAGAGCTTTTCCTGCTGTGATTCTTTGCTGAAATTAATTACCCTGAAACGGATGTGATTTTCTACAAAACAGCTGTAGTAGAGTGACCTTTGGCCGAGGCTGATGTAACACAGTCATAAAACTAAGCCATCCTTTGTTTTAAGTGCAGCTTTATCACCTAGGTAGTGACACAACTGTAAATATGGACAGCTTTTTATTACTTCCATTTACAAGGACAATTGGGGTTCTGGGCATTTTACAGTGTCAATGTCACACCTTAAACAAAGAAAAGAAAAAATCTTTATTATGTTTTTTTTGGGTGAGAAGGGGTTATTTTGCATTATGTACATATGATACTGTGTCATGTCATTTTATTCAGTATCTTTTTTAACTAGAGTTTCCACCTGTCAGCAAAATAAAGATAATTTGACTAGTGTTAGTCTTTTCAGTATGCACCAAGTGCAACATGTCAATTTATTTGTAATGAAAGGTTACTCGGTAGCTATTTTGTGGTTAATTCTAGATATTCGAGTTATCCTTAAATTAATAATTACCTAATTTGTTTCCTTGAATAAATAGTTTGTGGCCTGTTTACATGAGAGTACGATCTACTGGAATTGGTATAAATTCCATGTTCAATTGCTTTCTTTCGCAATGGAGTGATTGGAGAGAGTACTGAGCCTAAAGCATGAAAATTAAATGTAATGCCCTGGAGTTGGACATGTTTGTGGAGCAAGTTATCAAACGTCTCAGGAAAATTGCAGAAACATCTGTATTGTGGAGTAAAAATAAAAACTAAAATGGGTGGCGATTGCTCATGATGTCAAGGCTACGATAAAAAGAAAAGCAACAATAGTGATTCCTAAAAAAATGGCAATACCAAAGAAAGGGTAACGCAGAAAGACATCTTATGTTAAAAGTCAGCAAATAAAAATAAACACTTTATGAAGTTGTAAATCACATTGCACTTCATTCTATTAGCATAAACTCGTACCACTTTTATGCCCGATCTTGTAGCTATGCCTGCTACTCTATATTCATGAGGGGAAATGCTCTAAATCAATAGTATGTGTTATTTTGTACATCTGTGGCATGCAATTCTCAGTGTGCCCAATGGGTAAATTAGGTTTTGTGTGTGTGTGTGTGTGTGTGTGTGTGTGTGTGTGTGTGTGTGTGTGTGTGTGTGTGTGTGTGTGTGTGTGTGTGTGTGTGTGTGTGTGTGTGTGTGTGTGTGTGTGTGTGTGTGTGTGTGTGTGCTCATCCTCCCACCCAGACTTCCTGGATTGTCACCTTTTGCCATCACTAACCTTTACTGCAAAAAGCCATGTTTAGTAATAAAGCTCTGATGGACTGACTACACAATACCTTCCCAATGCTGATCAGGATTAAACTATGTTCACCCTCCAGCAAGCATTTACCTAGTCAAGAGTCTGATATTCAGAAGTGAGTAAACACCAAAACAGGAAATTGAGTTAAATTTATCAGGGGACTGCAATCATGACACTAACTGAATGTTAATGCTGGCTGTTGCACAATGTATAAACAAGTAAACACACCAGATAAAATGACTTCTTGCAATGAGAAAATGTTTTCGTAGATTTTCTTGCTGCATCCAACTGGTGGGGGGATCTGGCCTCTATCTATTCTCACTAGCTTGTGTCATCAAGTTGTCAACTTTGTACATGTCAACGAATATGGGAATACTACAAACCTAGAATAGAGCTTGTCCTGACGGAGGATGTTTGTGTCAAGAGCATCTTTCGAAAATAGTTTCCAACCAAGCAATTCTGCAAGCAGCAGTTTGTGCAATACTATCCTTACAGCCATTGATGGAATCAGAGTTGCATTGGATTTTTTTTAAGTACTCAGGAACAATTTAAGCTGGTAACAAATACTTACTCACTGGAGTAGGTTATTTCCACTTGACTGAATACCTTTTATCCAATGCTGTGAAATGCAAAATTAAAAAAAAAAATCTATCGTGCCTGATACTTGTATTACCAATACTCATGATGTTGTGAATTGGTGCAAAATCCAGCTAACGCTAATCCTCCAGCAGTGTGGGCAAGTTGACAATCTATTGAAATGCTTACTAATATAAGTTGACATCGACCGCAAAATTTCAAAACATCAGTTTTGAACATCAGTTCAGCGGGCTTACGTGATGTACCTGAACGCATCACTCAAACCTGTCAGCTATGAAGCCCACTTCGCCCATAGCAAAATCAGCAACTGCTTATGTTTTTGCAGCAAATATACTTAATATCTTATGTTTTTCTGTCAAATATATAATGATAATCCTTCCAAATGTATCAAATATACTTTGAAATCCAATCTGTCAAAACAATAATGCTGAAAAAGAAATAGTCGCGCACGAGTTGTCCAGAGTCACATGGATGGGTTGTCCAGCGTTGCAGTTTTGTGGAAGAGTTGTTCATGGACGAGTTGTCCGACCGTATTCACACACAGTCCCGTTTTCTGCAACGTGACTACACCAGCAACATCTGGCTACATCTATTTTAGTGAGTGACTGGTTGTTTGGTGAATATTTGAGTAACAATTCTCAATTTATGAGTCGACACTGATGCTTAAATCAAATCTACAAATGGATGTTTGTACTGCCAACATTCTGGCATTGGCTGGCTCTGTCCAGTCTGGAGCACACGTGCTGGTCTGTTGAGCCGCATTTTGTAATAACGGTGCATTTTGTAATAAACGTCCAAAATGTAATAACTTTTTCATTTCATTGTGTAATAAAGCCGCATTTTGTAATAAACTGCCGCATTATGTAATAAGCTGCCCCAATGCATTTTGTAATAAATTTTGCCGCATTATGTAATAAGTTATTACATTTTGAGAAGATTATTACAAAATGCACTTGCAACTTTTTTATTCTCTAGGAAATGTAATAACATGATGCATTACGTAATAACAATTCTAAAGCATTGTTTATTTGTTTGTTAATTGTATTTTATTTTACTTTAAAGTATTTGTAAAAGTTAGGCCTATTATTAGTATCACTGTACTAGCCTAGTAGCAGTACTTAGCAATTACTATCAGTACACTATTCAAAGGTTGCACTAACAGAGAATATTCTGTAAATTCCAGATTTTTTTTATTGGATACCAAAACCCCATCAAGAATAGTTATAAACATCCAACAAACCTTATAATGCTTCTTATAATACAGAACAAAACTCTGGGTATCAAAATGTAATCCATTCATAAACATTAACATATGCACATACAAAATAGAAACGCTGATGAATAGGTAAAGAACAGCTTTATTTATGCATTTATAGAACCTTTCAACAACAATAAATGCAACGTTGACATGCAGGCTTGCGGCCAATTTAAAATAATAATGAACCAATGAATATAAGTTGTACCATGGTCTTGTTAAGGTGTTTGGCAATTTCAACACTACTTTTTCTTTTCAATGGTTTCAGCCACATGCAACGACTGAACACATCCATCACTGTGAGAATGCAACGGTATAAAGTCTGACCATAACTAATTTTTATTTTTCCCATGTCCAATAGGTCAATTTGGTGTCGATCTTGCACTTCTTTGGCTTGAATGGTCATCAAAGGGGGCTTATTCAGAAACTTTGCATTTTGAAGTTGGTACCACTCAGTTTTGTTCAAGATTTCCTGCACCTTTCTTTCACTTATGCCACTATGATGCATTTTCAGTCGTTTGCTCAACTTTCTTGCTCCAGAACCCTTAGTATCATCTAGACCCTTTTTAACAACACAATCAACATTAGACTGTAGCATGACTGGCTTGCCGGCACGCAGCAGTGTCTGCCCATCCTCACTGTGAGAATAGACCCCTTGATTTCTCCAGAGACGCACCAAGGCATTTTGTTGGATTCTTGTGCGTTCAGAAACTGGAACATGAAACTCTCCTCTCAACTTGCGAACTATGACATTGTACATTTCCTCGGTCATTGCTTGCTTTTGTCCATGGCCTACAATGAGCCCCAGCAGGGTGCCGGACAGGGTTGTAATTAGCAGACCTACAAGGGTGACAAAAGAGGGAAAATGTTTAACTCCCAAAACTAAACTGCATTTTGTGCCTTTTTTTTTTGCACCTTTATTTTATTTGTGGAATTTCATTTCAAAGACTAAAATATTTTATCTTGAATTAATATTTAAGAAGGTATTTTAATTATTCCAATTTTGATAACCCACCACCACCTGCGGCATCACAGTAATTCAAATTGCTTTATGAATGCTGATCTTATGTTATAGCCCGAGATTTGTCTCAATAAAGGATGCTATCATTAAAGAGGACGTTGCTTTTGTAGGAATACTGAAAAACAAGGTTTTAACAAATTTATTGTTTTCACACCTGTTATAACATTTTTAGCCTTTTAATAGCTATTTCGATGCCTACTACTTATGACTGCGTTAACCCTTTGGCCGCCAAAGATATTCCCAAAATTTATGAAATATTAATATTAATTTTCCAAAAGGCTGTAACTTGAAACTGGTAAGAGATAAAATTATGCTGTAAATGAGATAAACCTTAACCACAACCCTAAGTTTGTGATGGGAGTAAATTTACCAATCAAATTAGCATATTATGACATTCATTGTGATCTGGGATGTGTTGTTTAAATTATCACTTTATTTTTTGAGCAGTGTACTATTGTGTGTGTGTGTGTGTGTGTGTGTGTGTGTGTGTGTGTGTGTGTGTGTGTGTGTGTGTGTGTGTGTGTGTGTGTGTGTGTGTGTGTGTGTGTGTGTGTGTGTGTGTGTGTGTGTGTAGTTTTTTGCACATGCACAGTTTTCCTTCAAATGTGTTATTACCTGTCGGTCATTAAAAGTTATTAACTTTTAATATGTACTTAGAGGCATAGATTTCAGTTTTACTTTGCAAACTGTTTTTAATGCAGTGAGCATAACTTGGACAATGCAGGTTTAAATTCAGTCATATAATTTCTTATCAAGGGCAAAACATCTACATAACTTTAGATCAACTGCAAAATGTCTTTATACTTCCATATATTCAATTACACAGATAATATTTGACACAGTTTTTTCATACCTGGCATCATGTTGAACTCTGTTGGCTGTCTCAATTAAGCATGCAAGCAGTGCATCATCTTTGTAGAACTGATGCAGCAGCCAATCAGATTACAGCCCGCCCTCCCCTCCCTGGCTGAGTGACAGACCACGTAGAGCTTTGAATTTGGCCACAAGTTATTGGCCTATATAATTCAAAACGTGTTCTGTCATACATAGATTTATTTGTGCTACATAGCTCTAAGGGAAATTGCATAAAAAACAACAAAAAGTCACTCTTGTATAAATTCATTGTTTAACAAACAACAATAATAGGTATTATTACATAATGCACCATGTCCTAGAGAATAAAAAAGTTGCAAGTGCATTTTGTAATAATCTTCTCAAAATGTAATAACTTATTACATAATGCGGCAAAATTTATTCCAAAATGCGTTGGGGCAGTTTATTACAAAATGCGGCAGTTTATTACAAAATGCGGCTTTATTACAAAATGAAATGAAAAAGTTAATACAGGTTGGACGTTTATTACAAAATGCACCGTTATTACAAAATGCGGCTCAATATGGTCAGTTAAAGGTTATCGAGCATATCAGTGTGACATACCTAGTTTGAATGAAAAGGGTGTGTGTGTGTGTGTGTGTGTGTGTGTGTGTGTGTGTGTGTGTGTGTGTGTGTGTGTGTGTGTGTGTGTATGTACAAGCAGTAATTCCTTAAAAGACAGCCATAATGGATGAGACAAAACAAAGAGGTAAGCCATTTGTGCATTAATCATGAGCAATACAAACTGACAATATTAAATTGTAAGTCTCCCAACACGATTTTTATAATTTTATAATTTACAATTTATAAAGCAACTCCTGCATTTGTGACGTCTTCAAAGAAAGGAGGATTATCCAGGTTTCCTAAACCAAGGAAAATTAGTGTTGGAGGTTGAACTTTTTGAAACAATTACCTTTTATTTGTATTTTCTTTTTATTGAACTTTATAACAAAGATTCTGCAAACAACTAGTATACAATGATTTTTTTTTTCATGCTTATGTCATGCACACTCCTGTTCATACATATCCAAAACTGAAATGCTTCACCACTCCAACATACATCATCGGAAATATCTATCCGAAAATTATCCATATCTATACTTGCACATGGATAAAGTATGTCTAGCATATTATGCCAAATTCTTGGTTTAATGAACAAACAATGTTACCGGTGTCACAGAAAAAAGTAAAATAAAACAACACATGTTAACTTCTGTAGCGATGAACTAGGGGGGTTTACACACATCAGAAAAAGTGAAATTGAATTTGTTTAATATATTCAATGCAGTTTTTCCATCTTTTTAACAATTTATCATCTTCCAGTTTCACAGAGAAGGTTAAGTTTTCCATCATATTTGGGTCATGTATGATGTCAACCCAGTCTTCAACATTAGGAACCTCCGTCTTCAACAATTTCCTGGTAATCGCCTATAAGGGCTATATACAATTTTCTGAAATACAAAACCTCGAACATGAGTGGAAGAGCAACCTTTAACACCTTGTCCATAAATGTAAGCTCTTGCCAATAGCTGCCAATGGAGGGACAGTCCCAGAGCAGGTGTAAATGATCTGCTTTCTCAGCTCCACACTTCCTCCAACAGTTTGTATTTTGATATTGCATTTGTGCTGCTGCTGTGGAATATACTGAGGTGTTCTTCCATCCACGTTCCCTCCAAGATAAAGAGCAGTTTGTTCTCCACTGCTGCTCGTTGAACAATTACCTTTTCAATACGTAAATAACCAGGCTATTGATAAGACATGATAATTACTTTTTTAATCAAGCTAAAGCCTGAGTCGGTGGTCTTTAAACATTGCTAAAGAAAAGCACAACAATTATTTTGCACTTTGGGATGCCGAGATATTGTACACAAACACTGGACAGATTCATCAACTCCCCACTGTAATTGTTTCTCTCAGTAGTATACCAAGGAAAACGCTAAATGCCCTCTGTCTATCTTACCACATATGTTTCAGCAAGCACGATAATTGAAACACCAAATATATACAGTCTATTTTCAGTGAGCTTGAGTGGCATTATGGTGCAAGCTCCCAGTTAATTTCCACAGCTGGTAATATAGCAGTTTTAGTGTAATGAACAGATGTTCATGCAGAGAAGCAATGTTTGCAATTCTGCAGCGGTGCCTCCATTAGCCGTCGGGCTCTGGAATCCGCGGATGTGCTTAAGAACAGCGTGAGTGTGTTGATATTGGTAATATCTCATCAGTTCTTTCTAACATGGATGTATGGCTAAATCTCTCCTTCCCCGATGACTTCAGCTGTTGCTTACATAAGTGACATTTTCCTGCCCAATCTTCAAAACAACATTCAGTGAACACTGCCAGAAGCTATTCACAGTCCAGGACACAAAGATGGGGAAAAAAAAGGTGTGCTGAGAGTTAAGATGCAAAGCAGCAGGATTTTACAATCAAAAGATATGTGGATATCAGGGGATGCCCCCCCCCCCCTCCTATTTTCCTCTATTCAAGGACATATGACTGTGACCCAAAAAAAAGTAAACCTCCTTATGGTGATAAGGTTTTTTTTTTTTTTCAAAAAGCATAAAAAACTAATGAAAAAGTATAGTAGTTGAATAGTACATTGTAATTATTGAGTCACAATGATGAAAACATTACATTTCACAGGTGATGAAGATGTGAGTCTGTCTAAATCATTGGCCAAAAATGTGATGCAAGAGAACAAGTTATTATTGACACAAACCACAATGGTTCTCCAACTGAGGCAGCAGTGTTGAGGCTTAAACATATAGTCTGTGACCATTTAGCAATGTATCGAATGTGGAACCACAAGCTAAAAACACTAATAGTCATCAATAATTCAAGAGAGATGTTTTTCTTTTTCCCTTGGGGGCTCATGTGATGGTCTGTTACTGTGTTTTACTGTGGTAATTGCATATTTTGCATGTTGTATATTATCTTATAATTTTGTATTGACTGATACCTCATCCACATAATTTTCCAAAACAAATCTTGATCTCAATAGGACTTTATGGTAAAACACATCTAATTGAATGATTGAATTCAATTAATGAAAGGCATACTTCCAAATTGTCACTTCATGTAAGGTGTAAGGGTAATGTTGTATCCCAAACAGGTTCAACCTATAAGAAGTACAATAAAATTGAATCAATAGATTATTTTTATTAACTCACAGCAGCAGACATGAATAATTTCAAAGAATAAAATTGACAATATAGGCAGATTCCATTGCAAACCAATCCAATTTCAGCCCGTTTACTTTTTATGACGGGTGGATTTGTGGTTTGTGCAGTTGTCTCTTTATAAGAACCTATTGGTTTGATTCTGGGCTAATTGTCTTCTCAGTGAAGATTGTATGCCTTCCCTGTGTGCGCCTGGGTTTTCTCAGGGTACCAAAAGTTTCCCTAAGAATCTTAAAGCATGCATATCAATTAGCACAATTAACCCGAAGAGGTTATACAACATGGATGAATAAATGGATGAATGCAGTGGTAAAAACTCAGATAACCAAAGGAAGAATCCTGCTCAACCTGCATTGACAGTACAGTGATGCTTGGAGGTAGGGATGTAGAAGTCTGGGGTTTGTTTTTCTCCGTGTTGTAGATGGACTCACATTCAGTGATGCAATCATGAGGCAAATTTTAAAAAAAAGAAAGAAAGTCTTTGAGTGTCAGAAGTGAATCTTTCAGCAGGATAACAATCCAAAGTGTTTCTTTATATTGAAAGGCCTATTTTTCCTAGAGAAGATCAAGGTCCAAAGGTTCCAACTGACTGCACCTCATTCAGAGATGCACAAAGCACGTATGGAATTGCATAAAAACAAACCAAAAAAAAAAACACTCAATTCATCCATGGTGTGGAAAAGGCTGATAGAAGAGCATCATGAACTTCCACAACAGCTGTGAAACAGAAACTGAAACAGGAATGATTCTCGGACCAAGCACTGTCAAGTACAATCTCAAAGAAAGCAAACCAAATACTTGCAGTGTGAATGTACAATACCCATCCATAACCTATCTATACCACTTTACCAAACTTATGGATGCATGTGCTGAAGCTGAACTCAGTGTATTATGGCAGGCTAAACCTGGACCAGCCCGTCACAGTTCAAATGCAGAGAGATACACAACCACACACACACATTCACTCATAGACTCTGTGTGTGTGTGTGTGTGTGTGTGTGTGTGTGTGTGTGTGTGTGTGTGTGTGTGTGTGTGTGTGTGTGTGTGTGTGTGTGTGTGTGTGTGTGTGTGTGTGTGTGTGTGTGTGTGTGTGCGTGTGTGTGTGTGTGTGTGTGCGTGCGCGCGTTTCTACTCCTGTTATGACGATTCCATTCTGCCTGCTGTCTTTGTATTTGGCAATGGAATTGTAATTTTTTGATAAGTGCACTGCAATATCACACAAATCCCCAGACTGCAGATTGGTTATTAACACTGAAAAGCACATTGTACTCTGGCGTATGTTTGTGGAGTTTTTTTTTTTTTTGTACTCATCATATTCATATTCACTGTACTCCATATTTAGTTGAAATAACTGGTCACTGTGTTGACTGGAAATATGGAGGAGTTACAAATGACTGATGTTCAGAAGAGTAAAGTTTTGTCTCATTGTTTCTTATTAGAGTTGTAATAACATTTTGTCTTTCAAAAAAGAGTAATAATAACAACAATAATAATAATAATAACAATAACAATACCTCATAATACATCATAATAATGTAGCACTACAAGTTTTATTTAAATAGGATTGGATTTTCCTATCTATTACCATACTGTTATAAGTGTGCGCTCATTGACTTAAAAAACACAATTTAAAATAAGAAACCACCTCTAGTTCATAATGTCCAGCTTATACAGACTATTGACTCCATTATTGTTGTCATTATTTATTTTTTTTATTTTTTCTTACTATGAGTCTATTGATCTTTATAATGGGAGAAGTGTTAGCTTAGCTCATTCTAACAGATTAGATCTGGTTGATTCCTCAACCTCTTCGCCTCTGCAGAGTGTGTTATCCTGTGACTAACACCGACCTCCACATTCACTACGAACAGCCCCAGAGGGAAAGAAACCCACCGTCTGACCCCAGTGCACTTCCCTCAAGTCTTCTTATTATGTAGTCATCTGCCCCACTCTTTGATGGGCAGTTACCTTGTGGGCTTGTGAGTCTTCATCGGATGCTAATTAACTGGAATGACAAGATAATTATGTGCTGCTGAATGGACCCGTATCACTGTTTCTTCTTCTTCTTCTTTTTAAAAAAAAATGGATTTAGCAATGAAAAGAAGGGGTTGAGCACAATGTTCAATCAAGCATCGTCAGTACCAAATCAGACACAAGTGACCTGACATTAAATTGGCTTATTGTGCTTAGGCTATTTTTTCTTTTATAATTTAATTGGATAAACACTGGTTTCAGGGCAGTCCGAGCAGGTCTTGTATTTGATACTCTGCGTGTGTGTGTGTGTGTGTGTGTGCGTGTGCGTGTGCTTGTGCGTGTGCGTGAAGGTATTTCAGATCACTGATAAAACAATGATGAAGACAAAGTCTTATTAAGAAAGGCAATGGCTTCATGAAATGACAAATTGGAGTACTATTAGATTAATAAAATATGGCTGATGTAGCATGTAGAGTTAATACTTAAATAGATATATATATCATATATAAACAATTAAAACTAATACAAATAATTTGAAATAGTGCTAAACAGACAGCTCAGTGAGCTACATTATAGGTATTTATTGTGTTGTACTAACCTGCAGAAAGAAAACAAAAACATGCATGAACACAATTCTTATTGATTTTGTTTTTCAAACATTTACATTTTAAGATCTTTATTTTTTTTTAGATAATTTTCAAAATATGGGAAATCACTCCGTGATATCAATGCCATTTATTTTGTTACAAATAGGCCCGTATTAATTCACTACATAATACAGGATTGACAGAGTAATGCACTATGTTGAATTAAAAAAAACCAAACAAACAATGTAGTGTTATGGTATTCCCTCAATTTCACCCTGAAATTTGTAGGTTTAACCCAACTTTTTTTTTCTATAACTTGTTTAAATAAAGTCAGCACTTCGTATTTTAATATTTTCCTTCTTGTTTTAACATTAACGTTGGAACACTATAACATGTGCACATACTATATAATGCAGTTCAACTGCATGAACAAATCCTGTGAATTCCCAGATGAGACACTCCTGCTTCAACTAACACTTTGTTTTCACACTTGCTATTCATATTTTTGTTGATCTGATCAAGTCTACATCAACTAACCAAATAATATTTGTAATCTAAACAAAAACCTCTATTTGTACTCTGTGGATGGTTGTGTAAATCCAGAAATTGAACTGCATTTCTTGTTTTTGAGCATTGTTCAAATTTGTGATAATTGGATTCTTTACACCACTTAAATTGTTTTTCCTTTGCTGCGCTCATGAGATGACTGAGGCGCTATTTGTGAGTCATCCTTAAGTCAACACAACACGTCAGTGTGTCCACTATTAGTCCATCTCCCTGGGCGCTGTCCCTACGTTAAGCAAGCAGCGCAGCATGAAATGCGAGGGGCATTTCCATCTTACACCTCTTCATCTGACATCAAGGATAATGGCCTCTGTCAGCCTGTTAAAGGTTGGTCCAGCAACCTCTCTGTCACATCCTACATCAGACTGTATTTCCATAGCCTTGTCACTTTTATTGCGACATAAATCGGTGTAAGGTCAGCAGTGTCCTGGCATTGCGGATGGTAACAGGGCATGAGGTTAATTAAAAGACTGTGCATACGAACCCTTTCAACCCTACACCAGCAACACAGACAGATATGCACAGCCCCTTTGTCAACCGAAAAATAAATTGCACGAGTAAGCACTGATGCACACCAATGCCCAGTATTGAACACTGAAACCCAGTGCAGCATGCAGAGGAGCCCTGAGCAATGTGTGCTCCCTCTTCCTAAGCAGTTTTGTCTGCCATTGCAAGTTATGCTCACCTCGCAGTAATGGTTCCTCCAGGCTTGAAATTAGCACAATTTGCCCCACTGTGTGACTCGTCTTGGTGCAGAAAACCAACTGGTTGTGCCACTTCCTCGGCCATGATAAGCCCACGCGACATAGCAAGCCAAGGACATAAGGGAATATAAAAGTTGTCAGCTTACATGACCAAGTAGTGTTGTGTGAAATGACTTTAGCCCGACATTGTTAACGCCGAGCGGGCTGCCTCCGCCATGCTCGATAAAGGCAAATAAAAGGCCAGATAAAGCCCTGATGGAAAGCTGTGTGTGTGTGTGCGTGCGTGCGTGCGTGCGCAGAGGTATAACGTTTGCCATCTAATCCTTGGCCTCTATTATAGTCAGTATTTAGCAACATAGACACCCTTTGCTCCATTCACCCTTGAAGATGTTGTCCTTCTCTGTGTCACTCTCACTCTGATGTTCCATCACTCCGTTCTCTGTTGTGCCGATGGGCCCATGTGCAAGGTGTAACTACGCATTAAGAAAATCCCATTTTCTGTTTGTTATTTCAGAACCACTTGATGTTATTATTTTTTTCATATAAATACACTTGTCAGTGATAACCAGTCACTATCTTCATGACATATATAAAGACGGAGTTCATATATACCACTGGTTCTCAATTGTTTTCATCATAGCAGAGTGCGATAAACAAATTCAAACACAAATAGTCCATTGTAATTCCTTTTGTCTATATAGTAAAACTACATGCATTTTAAGGTTAAGCATATCAGACAGACACCTTGAATAAGTAAAGGTTTGGGCGATTGACTGTATGTCAGTTTGTCTATTTCTTAGCTGATGTTATATGGTTTAAGATAAAATGTTGTGCTTATTACTGTGGTTATTTACACTCATTGTCTGAAAGTTCAGGTATATAGTCATCGCAGTCTCACTAAACTACTATCTGTGTAAACAACTATGTGAAATGGATTACTAAACCAATGGCAAATCATCTTGACACCATGCATGAAGATGTCTTTATAGCTGTATTTTTATACAGCTAACAGCATGTAATAACAGCTGGCCATTCAGGTTCATGTCAGCTAGTGAGAGTAGTGAAAAAACTCATGTAACAAATAGTTTTTTAAAAATTTAAATATTAGTTTTGTGGATTTATTACATTAAGATTATGCATGATTCATAAACCTTTTATTTTCAAAAACCCATTGAAGATCTGCCATTTGAGAGCATAGCTATAGAGGATCATCTTTTGTAATGTTGGTACAATCACAACTTTTTTCAAGCTCCATATGGCTGTGAGAAGTGTGTATCACCGCGGCTGTGGATGATAAAGGGGGGCAGCAGAGTGTGTGGGGAGTGGCAAAGACATGTTTCTTCAGAGTTTGTGTTCCTCTTGTTTAACACGTTTTTATTTAATTGTTCATTCTGCTGTTCTTGCTGGCAGAGTTTACTTGTATGTTGTGAGAACACTCGATGTCGTCTATGACATCGAGGAGTCTGCATCCGTGTGTGTGCGTGTGCTCAGCCTGACCATTGTGTGAAAAGGAAGCACCTAAGAGCAGGAAACAAAAGCAAAAGAAGCACAAGTCACCCATCACAATCAGCTTCAAAGTGGCATCCCTTGGCCCGCAGGATGATGGCTGAAATTCTATTATCTGAACAATGAGAGTGATTTAATTTTCTATCCTATCAGCCAGAAATGTATGAGACATGTATATTTCATGCAGTCTCTTGTTTGTATTGTTTTCTTGTTGCTTTTCATTACACCCGCCTTCAATCCATGTCTTGGGTTCAACCTTCAAAATCAGTGTCCGACTAATATAAATCACAAAGCATGTAATCAGCGTGTCCCTGTTTCAACTGCATCTGCTAATAATTAAAGTCAGAAACTACTAGCCAAGCACGGTGTGTCCTTCAGGATGTCTTGGGCAAGTGTGAGCAGCAGAGGTTTGAGCCAAAGCACATCCAACCAGCCGCGGAGAGTGGGGGGATAACCGAAGACATGACAAAACCACAAGTCGATTTGATTAGGACATCCGCTCTGCTACTGTTGGCCATGTGCATTCTAATTGGCATGAGCACATTTCATTACCCAAGGAGACATGGGATTATGTCTCTGGATCACTCAGCAGCTAAAAGTTTTGACACTCTCTAATTTAACAGATGGAGAGCTCACTTAACTTTGCTGTATCCCTATGGGCAAGCGGTGTTAATAGAGAAGGGGAGAAATCATGCAATTGTGCAAATGTGTGTGTATTAGAGAGTCAGAGAGAGAAAGGAGGGAAAAAAAGTGTTTATGTTGGAGATGCTAATTGTGTTTGATTGGATCAGTGAAAAAGCAGCTGTTTCACAGCAGTAAGAGCAAGAGCAGATATGGTGGTGTATAGCATCACAAATCATCCAACATGCACATGCAGGGGCGGCATTATGTGTTGAGTTAAGTCACTGGAATAGGACTAATTGCTCATTAATTGTGTTTGCTGCACTTCAGCAGTAAGATCAGAAGTAAATAGCAGCTCCAAGTCAAGACTGTGCTTCTGTGGTCGCTATAAGTTGGATCTCAGACACCCACACCCTCACACTCACTCACTCACTCAACTCACTCACTCACTCACTCACTCAAATACTTTCCTTTATACTTGGAGTAGACATAAGTGTAAACCAAGGTCCACTTTAACTTTACCGTTTGACTCAAGCTCCTATCTTGTTGCACTCCTGCACTTGCAAACAGAGTGGCACCAGAGTGTTGCTCATTAAATCCAGAAGTTAACTAGATTCAGGTGTGCAATGGTGGAGCATACCATGTGTTAATTGGCCTGGGGTTCTCCCTAATTCTTTATTGAACTTGAGTATTTATCCAAAGGATAAATACTCAAGTTCCATCTTATAAATGGGAGTATTGAATGATTATTATCATAAATTACCATTACTATACTTATTTTATTCCTGCTGTTATTTTTTAAATATGCATATATGCAGGTGTATATGTGAATCATGCATATATCTGTTTTGGTTTTGCCTGGATTTGGCCTTTTTGTATCAAACAAACATTGGATCACAACAAGAACTTTTTGCAATTTAAGCCATCATATTTACGTTGTCTTTTGTTTTTTGTGGAAAAATTTTTTTGTATTAGTATTTTCTCTCTGCTTGCACATTAAATACAACTGTGTTTCTCGATAAGGCAATGGGACAGATACATGACACATTGTTGTTGACTTTCTAAAAAAAAAAAAGATAACAAAAATGTGCATAAACACTTTTCCTATGATGGTATATCTCACTCTAGTTAAGTGGTATCACTAATTGTTGGCAGTGAGAAAATTGTATATATTTAAAAAAATAAAATGGTATAAATTGCATTCATGTATCTGTGGTTTGCAAATAATTACTGCACTCAAGGATTTGTTCTGCTGTGCATATTGCAGATTTTCAAACTGTGACTCAAGGTCCATGTTATATTGGCTTGCAGCAAAATGTACAATTATCATAGAATAAGGCCCACATAATTTACAGTTGTGCCACTGTCATTATCATGGCATATATAAAACCGGTCTAATTCAAGAGAAATATGACCAAAGAAACCCAATACAGGAAGTGAGTGCAGGAAATGTTGAATAATTTTAGCGATCTCTACCTATCTAACTTGTATGCCTTATTGCAGTCATTAAAACCATGTTTCCGACTTCCACCATCATAGATTGACCTCTAAACCAACCCAACAGGCGTTGATTCTCCTTTAAATTCCAGCTATGTAACAGATGTGTGCCCAAATTCTCAAAGTGAAGCACACAAAAGTGATTGTGTTTGTCTGCAGAGCGGTAATTGATCACAGAACAGTAACTGATCGTGGGTAGGATGACTAATGCTGCCATCAACTGGGTCTGTCCTTGAAGCATATATTGAAAATACGCTCATTTAAAGAGTCCCGTTGAAGGTCCGCTCCATCCTACTGACACTGATGCTTTCTATTTTTTTTATTTTTTTTTTATACACCAACATCAACACTTAGCTGAGGTTTATGTACAGATTTTATAACTCAGAACTACAGAGCGATGTGAGAGCCAAAATGACAGCATCATATGGTAATTTGTCTGAACAACTGAAATCTCAAATTACTTGTCTGGTACAGAGCGCTGTGAGGATAATGGAAGACTCATTCACTCAGTCCATTTGCTACTTGAGTTGCGCCGTATTAGACGTGCAAAGAAAATGGCATCCGACCCCATTCATTTCCTTTGCTCCAAATACCAATTCATATGTTCTTCCAAAAAGTTTCCAGCTCTTTCAAAATGGCCACAAACATCCATTTCTGAAAGTCAAGGTGCAGAAGTGACGCATACTGACAATTCCACATCACCGAAAATCAGATGCTATAATATTTTACATTCACCTTACGATGTTACCAGTCATTTATCTCAAGCTAAACTCTCTTAGCAACCATTAAGCCCTAATCTCATTGTGCTGTCATTGTATATAGACACAGCAGAAACTCTGACATGTCAGTGACATTGGACCTTGCATTTACATGTAAACAAAGCTACAAGTCATCAAAAACATATCTGAAAACTGGGGCTAAAGTGGAGATTTGGAAAAATCTGTCTCACGTTTGCATGAAGACAGGGAAAGAAGAAAATGAATGCCAAGGTATGCAACCGAAGCATCATCAGCATCATAAGGGTGCAACCGGTGTTTACAGTTTGGCTCCTGTGATGACAATGGATACTGTTAAATTAGTGCTTATTTTTATTATTTATTTGCATTTACGATCACAAATGCTCTATCATGCGAGAAGCAGAGGCTTCTTGTTGCAATGCCGTCTATAGGTTTGGCATGCTCAGCTTCAAACAAGGTTTGTATACAGGTTTGTGTAAATTATTTTTAGAATTTTTTTTAACTGTATTGTGAACAATATTATTTTTGAACACAGTGTTTTTGTTCATACCCGGCAATGTGTAAATGCGGCCCCAGAATAGTGTAAGGCATAAACTGTTATAATAATTGTATTATTATAATCATTATTAGTAGTAGTAGTAGTAGTAATAGTAGTAGTAGACTTTTTTCATTTGGAATGTCCCCGAAGACCTGATTTACTGTATAAATATGCTGAATTGCATGCTCATTCAAATCAAGCATTTGGTTTGCATGCGTTTCGCGGGTGATCAACTGAAAATAATAATGGGAGTAATGTCATGCATAAGCCGGGATATTTAAATGAGGGTATTGACAGCAGAATGATGCTGGAAACTATAATTTCTTTGTTGATTCGCTTGAGCTTGCCATGGAGTGATTGGATTGAGCCCCCCCCACAAGCACAAAATGGAAAACCATGGAGTTGAGCATGTTGGTTGACAAAAATCATCATCAACACAATCCTACTGACATGTGCTTGAGCTTTGTGAATCACAATGATATTCCAAATTCATGAAGACGACTACTATGATGATAGTATGGTCAACATCTGGCGCAAAAAGATCCACTTTAACATATGTGTCTATGAAATAGAAAATGTGTCTCTGTGTTTTATAGACACTCACACATCTTAAGTAATGTAGATCAGGTCCAAAATTTGTACTTTGGGTCTGATCCAGGAATTTTGTGAAAATGTTGCATAACCGCACAGCAAAGTTTGCATAGAGTACATCATTTGCCAGAGTAAATTACACACTTCAGCACAAGTTCATTTGAGTATTCTTGACCATGTAAATACAGGGTCCTTCACTAATCTGGCAATTATTCCGCCGTCATACCTGGAGCTCATAAAAGAACTGCAGAAGAACTGCTGGATAAGAACTTCAACCTGGAAGAAAAACAAACTGACATTACGATGGTTCATTTACTCACTCTTTTGCTGCACTTTTTAGTTTGAGGAAACTAAATTGAGAAGGGTTGATAAGTTGATCTGGGTTTGAGACATTTGTGATAAATGTGACAGTATTACCCCCCCCCATATTTTGTAAACTCCTCAACAAATTGTGATCACAATTTGTCTCAGCCCAATGACATAAGTACTTCAGACTGATCCTTCTGATAATCCCTGAGCATTCTACTTAGCAGGATCTACAGGTTAACAAGCCTGAGTCACTTTTCTCAACAATGGAATAAATTAACTCCCATTTGGTACAAGCATTCATGCCCAAACATTTCTTTTTGTGTAATTATATCAATATATATTTTTTAATGTTGTCCATTACTCTCTGATACACTGAGAAAACTGCTGACACACCTTATTTTTAATGATTCACATCATTAAAATGCACAAGTCCTTTGTTCAAAACTATTAAGTTAAACAACTTACATTATTTAAAAGCTATTATTGAATGCAGGACTGGCATCATATGCATCCTGAAGGTGATGTGCTGTCTCACACATTTGTGACAGTTTGCCCAAGAGTAGTCATCTCATTCTGTTGAGGACTGAAGAAAAAAAAAAAAACAAACACTAATCACAGCCTTTCGTCGTCTGAAAGTCTTTGGCATAGTACAGACAGCTGAGTGCACGCATGCCCAATAGGCACGTTATATTTTGGCCTGTCATCAAGTTAATCAGGGAATGAAATAGGCTTGATTAACAACAGCTGATATATCCAGCCACTGGCCACATTTGTCAGTTTAAACAGAGGAAGTGACGGTCATAGCAAGCTAAAATAAGAAAAATCACCCCTGAATGTCTTACACACTGACGTTTCCTAATGAGAACAGAGAAATGAGCTAAAGGATTTGTTTCCTTCAGCGCTAAAGGATTTTTGTCAACTCGAACACAGTGTCTGAACATAGACCGACACTAATGCGGCCAAGTATTTTCTTTTCTTTTCGTCTTTTTTGTTTTAACTTTAATTCAATGTGCTTTTCATTCTCCTGTAGTGAAGCTGAGCAATACAGCAAGTCATACACACTCAGGTTTATTTAGGTCCTCCAGCAACAATCCATTGACGTTATGGTTTATAAAGTGTGGGGCAGGCCTCCACTTCCCCAGGGACGCGTGGAGTACAACAGCAGGCTAAATGTGAGGCTCAGTGGATGCCTTTTACCAGCATGATGTCTTACTCTTGATTTCTGAGTAGGAGTCATGAAAAAAAAAATGTAGAGAGTAAAATCTTTGCTTATTTGAAGACAATATACATTTTCAGAAATGAATGTGTTCTTACAAAAGCTAACTGAAATTGAAACATAAAGAGATTGTAACAGTTACAACTGTTTTAGACTATTTTAAAAATACAACATTTCCAGATGGAAAGAATATAACTGACACAAGTTATTTGTGTTAATAAGAGCACTTAATAATAGTTTACAGTGAAATACATCAGGTTATACATCCAATCAAAAATTGCAACTTGGTTTGAGACAAATTATGCATAATGTGAAAAAAATTAAGTTGCAATATGGTTCCAGTCTCATCCTCATGTATTTCAAACCCCCTGCTTCAAAACATTCCTGGACTCTTCCTGATACCTCTCCCTAGCGTCAGCTTGGGACAACTCAGAGTATATGACACTGCATGTTGCCCCACAGGCTCCATAAAAAATTATACAGCGTCATATAATGCTGCTCTGTATCACATTATACTGTGTGTGCTGAGGCTGCCGGAGAGAAAGAAAAGACAAACTACTGCTGCACTTTCTTGCCTATTAACTTCCTATCGTCACAAGGCCAGTAGGATGTAGGAGCAAGCAAATAAACAACGCGGTATAAAGCTGCGCGGTGTCATATGATTATTTGTGTTGACTATAGCACACATATGTTCCTAATCTCATGAGCCAGATGAGTTGGTCTTTCTAGCAAAACACATCTGATCTGTTTATTTCTCAAAAGCAATTGAGATAGAGTCATTTAAGCATTTTTTTAATGTATTTATACCTGAGCACACATGCAATATGTCCTCCTTTTCCATGGATGGGATTCACAGTCGGAATAAAATGTTTGAAAGGACGAATATTAATCATACAAACATTTCTGCTAGCATGTATACCATGATGGCTTCATATTCTGACAAATACTAATAGTTAATATTACAAAGATTGGATTTTTGGTAATTTATCTGTAGCTATTATCCAAAGAAGGAAAACAATAGACACACCATATTTCTATGGATATTTAATGGAACAAATAAGCCAAAAAATCTGCAGCTTTTTTTTGTTTTTGAAAGGGAAAAGCTGGGAAAGGCCAGACACGAATCACAGTCTGATAAGCTTGCTAAACTCGTCTAGCAGGCAAGTCTAAAATGCTCATGGTCGATATTGTCTTCAGATTAATCTCACCATGACCAGAGCTCCGGGAGTGCATTTACATTATGCTTGTGTACAGGATGGGTTTTGCCTCTTTTGATGATAAAAAAAAACAACAAAAAAACTAATGAGCGGAACCGAGAGAGTGAGACTGAGGAACAATTGTGAGCACACAATGTGAAACATTACAGCCACACAATTTTATAAGCAGTTAAAATGAGTAAAATTATAATTTGTTAACGTTGAGTACTTAGTTGTGGCGGTAAAGTTGGGGGTGTCTGTGGAAATTCTCAGGTATTGGAGTACATTATTGGGACGAACGCCACATATTATAACCGCAGTGGTTGAGTAAGTTGAGATTCCCATCCTTCTATCCTGACTCAAAGCTTGCTTCTCATTGTTCCCCTGTCCAAGTTCTTGGGCCAGAAACTGATTTCTACTTTTTCAGCATTATGATTAATTATCTTGCAAGCCAACTGGCCACTGATTTATGAATGTGTGAGCAGATGTATATATAAATGTGTGATGATGGCTGATCACACAAGTGCATTGATGCATGTCCCCAAAAGACAATGAAACAATGGCGTGTGTGTGTGTGTGTGCGTGCGTGCGTGCGTGCGTGCGCGCGTGCGTGCGTGCGCGCGTGCGTGCGCGCGTGCGTGCGCGCGTGCGTATTAGTCCATCATATTTTTATGACTTCATTGAGGTGTCTTCTCGTCAGATCACCATGTGGTCACTTCACACCTTTCACTGACCACCACAGTTCCCTTGGCTATGCTTGCAAGCCTGTCGGTTTTGCTGAATGTCTTAAATCGTGCATGACCATGATCACCCTCACTCAATGAACAATAAAGAGACAACACTTTCAAGGAGAACTCTTTTTTTATCAGACATTCCCTTAGAATAAAGTTCACATTGAGATTTCCTCTCAAATTTAATTAGTGTCTCCCTTCCCTCATTAGAGGCTCTGAATTTTGCCTCCCGTTTCTCTCTTTTGGCCTGTCACACGCATTAGTGCTTTCGTCTTCCCATTCAATCCGTTTCCCCTTTAGACCTTTGGCACTCAGACAGACGCCTCCTAAGTTATTTGTGCTTGTGCTCAATGATTGCTTAAGCTGTGACATCAGTGCAACTGTCACTGATTATGAAAAATTATCTCCTCTTCTGGCCTTTTCTAGTGAACTCTAAAGCTTGCATTAGAGGAGCTTTCTTTCTTTCTTTCTTTCTTTCTTTCTTTCTTTCTTTCTTTCTTTCTTTCTTTCTTTCTTTCTTTCTTTCTTTCTTTCTTTCTTTCTTGCCCACTGCAGTTGCTTTGTTTTGAAAATGTATCTTTGCCCTGTGCCTGGAATACTGATCGTGAGCGTAAGGTACAACACCATCTTGATCAAGTAGTGCAGTGGCCAGAGGAGGCTTATAAATGGAAGAAGTAGTGATAGCGCAGACACTTGTTTCTAGAATACAAATGTAGTTTTGAGCTCAAGTCCCGTTTTATTTGGATTTTGCAGACGTGTATGTTACAAAAGGGAAACTTTGACTCTCGCACAATCATGCCAGGAGGCTTAGAGGTTTTCAGGCTACCTGAATAACCATGTTCTCCTTTGACTAGGTTTAGAGGGGTCCAACTATATTAAATGGAACCAGGGTATAGCTGTATGAGGATCCCGAGTTTATGTAAGTAAGTATGATGAAAGAAATGAAAATAGCAAGAATGAGGGAGAAAGTCTGAGCCAGAGGACAATTGCGTATAATTTTATTGGACACCAAATGTCCAGGGCTGCATCAAACCAAAATCTAAGTTGTAGTCGTATTTAATGGCATTATGAAATGATGCTTATATCCACATTTGTATGTATCAATAAATGTTTTCTGAATCTTAATCAATTGTTTTTATGTATAAAAATGGTTAAAAGGAAACTGTTTGACAATGTGACTTCAAAAACACACAAAATAACTCTTGGATTCAGACCTTTCACAAGGACACAGGATGATGGACCTCCAATATGATTTTGACTGGGTAAGGAAGTAATCTGCATGATACTATAGCAGGTATTGATCATTGAATGAATGGGTGGTTTTATTTAGTAATACATTTTTAAAGCCATTTTATAAAATCGTGTCCAATAACTATTATATCTGCTGAACTTGATCATATTCTGATGTTATTATAATTAAATACAGAGTATTTGACATACTTTTATAACACAGCGCTGAAATAACAAAGCAGTCACCCAATGCATACTGAGAGCTGGTTAATTACTGGCAGACTCCTAGGAGAGTCAATGATAAGCAATGCCGTGGGGTGCTTCAGTAGAACCCTCTTGATGTCAGCTGAAACAGATGGTCCAGGGATTGTGTTACATTAATGAAAGGTCCCTGCTTCACTTGAGGTATCTGTCTTCCTGACAGTTCATGTCCCTGTTGAAGACTTATCAAAGTTTCCCTATCATTTTTAAAGAAGTTTTATGTCACCTCCATCGCCAACAGCACTCATTTTTAACGTCCTCAAGGCCAGCTAAATGAGGGGGGGGGGGGGGAGGTGATTATGACACTTCAACCCCTGGAGGGAGACAGCAGAGTGCCATGTGACGGCTGCTACATTAACACGGCAAAACACATACTTTATCAACAATTGACATTTACAGGCACGCAGGCGCAGACACACGCGTGCACACACAGGGACACAAATAACGAGTTGGAAACGAACAATATCCTTTGTCAATGTCACATTTTTTTCCAGAATACTTTGGAATACTTTGGTTTGTAAAGTTTTGTAGTTATTACATTTGTATTGTATGTTCCACAGTAATATCAGTCATAGATCAAAATGTATGTGGGGGATGATGCAGTTTTTTTGTGTGCTGAAAAATAGGCTGTATTTGAATAGCATCTTCCTTTTATGCTTGAATCAAGATTGGCCCCTGGCTTACAGGCTCAAGGCATTTTCTTTCTGTTCTGTTCAGCCGATTCTACAGTGGATCCGACTGTCTGTTTGAAATTACAGACTCTGAGACTGTCTGGAAGGAAATAACATTGAATGTGTTCTGGGCTTTTCATTTCTGTGTTGCTCATGTGGTGTTATCTTTCTAGCGATTTGCCCCCTCTATTGGATTTTTTTTTTTTTTTTTTTTTTTTTTTTAAAGCAGACAGGCTGAAAGTTTAAAGTTACTGTGATACACATGTGATTGTCAGCAGAGCATGCTTTGTTTATTCATGCTGTCATATTTGGAGCAAGCTGAAACGTTTGTACTGCAGCAGACTGCCAGCTGCAGAGCATTGGCTTCGGCTACTGCTGTGCTTAGATCAGTATGTATTATTAGGCTGCTGACAATATGCACTTGTGAAAGCCAAGTACTGGCAGTTGGTTTGTTGGACTGTGACGCTGCCAAGAATGAGCAAAAATACATCTGATTGTGTATAGTTACTGAATACAAATAGGCACCAATCAGCGGTTCAGAGGTCTGACACCACATGAAAAAAGTCTGACTGGAATTTATATGAACCAAGAAATAATCAGAAAGTTTGGGAGATTTGAGATTCTTTAAAACATGAACCTCTGTCATGTGGAATTTGCAATATTTAAGATTTGGGACTGATTCAACTTTTCTTCACTCTGTATCCACTGAAGCAGCCCTCGGGTGGCAGGGTGAATCTGATACACTTTGTCGATGCCTGTTACTGTTAATAAATGGTATTAACTCTGCCTCAAGTTTTCAATAGAATAATACACTGTAAATAGCATTTTAAAGAGAAATCCAAACATGTTAAAGAAACTGCAGCTCAAAAGATCTGAAGCTCACAAGACGAAAAACATGATTCTTTGTCAACTGAGCATTAGAACAGCCACATATTTCAAGGCGAAGGCAGTGCCAAAAGCAGGGGATGTCCTCAAATCAAGGTCAGATGCCCAGAGTTTTATGGACGAAAAAGGAAAGCATTCTGTTTATCAGTGAATTAAAGTAGGGAGATATGAGACAGTAACAGCCAGGGTATTGGCAAAAACAAGAGAGTTAATTGTTATGTCGTGGATTCAACCCCATAGTGAAACATGTTGCAAATAATAAAGCCTGCGGGCGTTCTTCTACCTTGAAGTTAGACACGAGCACCAAATCAAAGGATGAGTGAGCCATTCTTGAGAGACCTACTGTACCCTCTGTTTTGCATCTTTGTGCAGAAGAATTCAAACTCAAGTGGGACGATAAGCCCAAACAGACCTTAGAATTTCAAAAGTATTTGAAGATCAAGAAGACAGATTCTAGTTGATCAAGAGTGCTGATGGTAACTGACTCACATGACCTCGAACACACTCCAACAGTTCAGGCAATTTCACAACAGAAAAAAAAACAAAATACATTTTACACCACAGGAAATGCTGTCATATTGTGCTGAGGTCACAACACAGACATAACCAGCTATACTTTAAATTATTCCAAATATGTCTCTACTCCAATAGCAAAGGAATTCAAGTTGTGACGCTATTAATGTATTAATGTACAATAAAGGAAAACATGTTACATTCAAAAACTCTAGAGTCTAGACCCTTAATGTGGTGTAAGACAGAGTAAAATGTATTCACTTTGTCACAAATTTTATGTCGTATTTTTCAAAGCTTAAACTAGATTAACAAAGCAGTAAACATTTTTTTTGTTTTATTTGTCAGCTAGCCGACCTACAGATAAGCTGAACAGATTAGTACATTAGGGCCGCCAACTTAACACACTCAACTCTAAGTACACAATCTCGTGCCACACATGCCTTTTGTAAAACTTTCAAAAGATTAGTACAACCACTTAACATGCATTATGAATTCTGCTCAGATATTATAAAAGACAGGCATGCTGTGAAAATCAGTCTGTGAATTTGAATAAATTTTTTCTTTTTTTCTTTTTGGGATAATCTCTCTTTCTGAGGTTTGACAAATAAAATGCCTCATGGCATCGGGGCTACATTTACATGACAAGTGTAACTTTTTGAACATGACTTAAAAAATTGAACTTTTTGGAAATGTTCTGACTCCATAGAAATGGGGAAAAACACAACTCTTCTGAAACACAGCTACTGCGCACGTATACCACAGCCATAGTAAATATATCTTCTGCTCATGCAAAAGTAGATGGACAATAACAACAATGGTGGCCTCCAGTGAAGCATGACTCTTTGTGATTTATTCTCCTGGGACTTGGTATTTTTATATTAGAGAGTCAACTATAACAGTGATCCTAATCCGTTGTCTGTCAACACAAATGTCCATGTACTCGCCATTATTGTTCATAGCATTTGTTTTACTCTGTGCGCATGTGTATGGTTTCATTTCATTTCATTTGTGACACCTAATGCACAATATTATAAAGCTGATTTTGAACATATTAGCACAGTTAAAAGGCTTGTTGGACGTTCCATTCTGAAAAATTCTTTTAGATTCTTCTTCGATACTGGGGGGGGGGGGGGGGCATGCCACACATGCCCAAAATCACAATGCAAAGCATTATGAGATTGATTCAGTCAGGTGAAATTCCAGGTACACATGAACCAGTACATCAATCTGATCATCTAATTGTCACTGTGCATGTAAATGGGACCATTTTATCTCTCGGTCTGAAATAATTCAATCAAACTGACAAAATGACCAAGTAAACACAGATAGTTTCCCTGAACTTTCTTTTTACTAATTCAGAGTGAATCACGCTAAGATACTGTTAAATAAGATCGAGTGGGAAGTTGGACTCAAACAAGTAGCAAGAATACTGTTTAAGAAGGAAACATGCCAACATAATTATTAATCAATTATTAATTCAGTGGCAGACAAAGTCATCATTATGAGCAATTTTTTTATTTTCCAGGGTCAATAATATGTAATTGCATAAAATCAGTGAGAAGTTAAAACTCATCTTAAAGGACCCATATTTTGCTATATTGCATGTTTCACAGTCCATCTTATGCAGGATAATAATTTGGGTGATACAGAATACAACACTCAAAACTTGTGAAATTGTAGCTATTTCTTGGATTGAGCTGACGTCACCTCTCATGAAACGGGTGGTTCTCAGCTCCTCTGCCTCCCCCGCCCGCACGAGACTGCGGCCCAGACCACAGCCCACCTCCTCCCACCACCCATGCTCGTAGTTGTAGTAATGTACTTACAGATCTCGGCGCCTCGTTAGCGTCTTTTATTATGGGAATAGCACCAGGTTTCAAGATGAGCTTCTGAGAAAGTCCAGTTTCAAAGTACCTGTAGTTCTGGAAGCAGTCTTTGGTGAAGTGTCGCTCGCAAACAGACAGATTGTTTGCGGTTTTCTGAGGCAGGTCTGCGGGAAAAAAGTCCAGCCACATTCGCCGCTGTGCTTCTTCTTTCGGCAAGCCAAATAGTGTGGACACATACTTGCACCCGAAAACACATTTTGTCCAAGTGGACATGATGGTGAAAACAGTTATCGACAGCAACAAAAACAGCGGCGTTCAATGTGAAGCGAGCATAGACTGAGATAGCGCGCAGCGAAGAGGCTGTGCGCGGTCCTTGGCACATTTGTGGGCGTGTCTTGTTTTGGTTTCTCCGCATGTCAATCTTTCTGGAGGCGGGCTTCTCCAGCTCTGTGCCGCGTCGTCACGGTGGCGCCGCGTCATCAAATTGAATCAACGTGTAGAGCTCCCCCACCAGTTAGAACAAAGAAAGATCGCCCTCTAACTCAAGCTTGAGGGAATCAATGAAAAAAACACTTTGGGATGGATATGAACCCCAAATAGCACTTTTATGATGTTTAAAGCACAGAAAAGTTGATTTAGTATAATATGGGTCCTTTAATTTGAATTCAACACTATGTTGAACATTGAACAGATTTCATAGAAACATAATGACACGTAGCCACTTACTCGTCACATGCTGATCCTCCATATTCTGAATTATGAGCAATTCTTGCTTGTTTTGGTTAAACAAAAGTCTTTGAAGCCCATTTTTGCAGTAAAGACATTGAAAACATTGTTTTCAAACAATTTCCTCAGTGACCTAGAAGAATTTTAAGTTGACACTGTGCAAATCTAATCAAAGTAACCAAATTTAGACGACAAGTGGATAAACAACAGGAATCTGGATTGTGTTAGGAGAGGCTCCCTGACAGCACAACAGAGTTTGTTGAGGATGTGATTATTTTTTAAAGTGTCACCTCATTATAAGAAGTTTGTTTCATGCTTGCGAAATGTGAGATTTCGGACCTGTTCCTGCTGGTTAATGAATATCTGCACTTAGCTGCAGTGAAGCAGATATTCAGTAAATGTACAAATAAATATTTCAAAACAACGACTGAAGTGGCAATACTGCTGAATCACTGTCAATGACAGAACCAGTGTTATTAATTTGGAAAAAACTGGAGTACAGCTGAGTACTGACGTCCTTTGATTTCTTAGGTTTATTTCGGACATGTGGGTACATAACAAAACGAAGATAAACTAACACAAGCAAACAACAAACTTAACTGAGCAATGCAAAAAAGGCACAAAAAAACCCCCAAAACAACAAAAACCAACAGATAACTAATAAACAATGGCCCAACATATCCAAAAAGGAGTAGGAAGGAGCAGGGCTTATTTAGTTAATTATTAATTTATTCACATTAAAAAACTGTCATTTTTACCTTTGTATTTTACATAAATATTAAACACTTAAAATTACCTGACATCAATAACGCAATCTTTAACATATTGAAAATATCAATGCTCTCAACAGGCTAGAGTGCGAAACCTTTCATGTTTTAAATTTAAATCCTGTCTCCAGTTTTTCACTTTGGTTAATCACGTGTTACAAGCATGCTGATAAGGCTTGCTTGATTGTATATATTCTGTTTTTTCAACAAATAATGGAACATTTGTGGCTATTAATTATGATCATAATTTAAGTCTTGCATTTGCAGTCAGTTATCAACGTGATACCTGCTAGAGGACATGTCAGAGGGTGTTCAGACATTTTAAAATAATTTCTATACTATATTCAACTGCAGCTTCACAGTGCTGTTAAAATGACTACATAATTTGAAGCTGCCAGTGTACTCAATCATTTTATGAGTCACAAACTTATTCAACCCCAATTCATTCACAGTAAGATTAAGCGGTCCAGCCATTTCTGCACCTTCCTAAAACCAACATTTAAACAGTTTTCACAGTGTCACTCTTGAACAAAGCTCAAAAAGGGAAACCGGATTGGACATCTTAATTTGCACTCTTGTTCAGACATGTTTTATGTGAACATACAAGTGTGACATCACAAAGTCCTCAAAGACCATCTGAGGTTTCTGAAAATGTGTGCTGTCATGTGAAAAAAATTTTTTGGAACGTTTTAACCTCTGCACCTGCAGTATTGATAACTGTAAGTTACTTCAATATTTAACTGCAATTCTGAAATGTCTTTGCAGAGACGAAGTAAGGGGCAAGTTCTTCGACAGTAAGGAGGAGACAGTATTGATCTTTATGTTTAACTGTAGGGAGTAAAAGCAGAAGTTGATGAGAAGAGTGAATACTGGAGAAAACTAAAGATACCTGAAAATTGGACACAGTAATGATGTGCAACTTAGTTGCTCCCTCCACAACTCAGTTGTGAACATGTATGATATGGAATTTACAATAATTTAGTTTTGAGTATACTTATTGTACATGTGATCAACAAATCCATATAGTGACTGCTTTATTTTGTTTGCACATAATTATTGCCATTCACTGTAGTTTCAATCAGACAGGTTTAAAAGATGAATGTGTGATGTTACCCATTTCATTGCCAGCAATGGTAAGAGAAAGCAATGGGTATTAGAATTCGTCTCTACACCACCATGAATTCCGCATGTTTGTTTGATCTAAAAGAAGCAAAAACAAAGTTATATTCTCAAACAGAATTTATTGCAAAAAACCAATAAGGTTACAAATTGAATATACCAAATAGCAACAAGCGCTTGGTTCGTTCTCCTGAGCAAGCCGACACAAAAGATACTAGCTTACGGAGAAGAAGGGCCCTGACTGCTATGTATCATGTATTTTATACATTCTGAGTTCCCCTTCTTCACATGATCGGTCAGATACCTTTTTGAAGTTTACTGTGGTCGGGCAGACTTCTATCTCATCTGACTCCAAACTGCTTTAAACCGGTTCTCTCAGAGCTTGTTGTTCTGCGGTCAAGGTGACCCCTGAGTTTCGGTATCAACCTCCCTATTTCTCGGAATTCAGCTTATCATCACCATGTCTATACAAGTGGAGAGTTGAGGATACATCTGTAAATCAACTTGGAAAGTACCGAGCAGTGAGCTGTGCACTGTGAAAAACACCTGCTGTGAAAAAAACACCAGCATGAATGCAATATGATTTCAGTTGCCACACACAAATCCAATTTTTAACTGCCATATTTCTTCATGGGACACAGTAATCTATATCAGCAGCATTTAATACTACTGAAGAGTTATAGCAGTAAAATAAAGGCGATCATTACAATAAAGGAAAAACATTCTTTACCATTTATCTGTTTACAATGCTTTACAATGACAAGGTAAACCAAGGTACACAGGAACTATTTTGATAATGGTTGCTTTCGACATTTTTGAACAAACTGGGTTATGTGAGCGAAGTTTCTTGGTGTAAAACCCTGGAGTTAAAACTCAGCATTGTCATTGTCTTTGTGCTTTTGAAACCCAGTTCGAAAACCAATATATAAACATTCAGATACACAAAGATGCGACACTCGCAGTCACTACAAAACATTTTTTTCTTCAGTTGATGCACAATTTCTGTGCTATGTTACTTGAGTCAATGGTGTTTGTCGAAAACTGAAACGTGTCTTCATGCATATTTTATTCATTATGCAAATCACTCATTCTTCACCTACGTTATAATAATACATTACTTCATGCATGATGATTAGTAAGGTTGGAGCGTTCAATATTCTCCGTATAGTGATAAACTGTGTTGCAGGAAGAGACAGTATTAAAAGAAGGGATGGAAATATGTGAACAGAAACGGAGCACTCTAAGGGAACTGCTCACTGTTGCAGGATGTCCTTCTCACCCCACTGAGTCATTGACTTCTGATACAAGTGGAGCTAACCTTGCCCTTTCTCCGTTCCATCTCCCGACACTAACACGCACCACTGACACATGTCATACTGTGGTCACCGGGGAGGACAGAGCTGAAGAGAACACAGAGAAACATGACCCAGGTGATAAACTGAGGCAGCTTTACATGGCGATCTTGGTTTACAGCATACTCATCACAGAGCCAACCCCCAGAGTGAGAGCTGTGTGAGAGTGTTGACAGGCTACAATGCAAAGCAACAGGGGGGGGGAAGGAAACCCAGTCTCTATAGAAATGAAAGGGAACTATCAAAATGTATTTATTTATATCTTGTAAAATGCTTTATCTGGCAATGTATCAGCCATAACAATATTGCCACTGACTGGCAGAGTGAAATACACTGATGTCTTTTTGTGTGGCAGATATTTGGCAGCGACATTTTTTCCTCAAAGCTGATATAGCATAAGCAGCAAAGATGTGACATTGGTTGGATTTTATCAAATTTAGGAGTCAAATTGTGATGGATAGACAACTGGGAGTGAGCAGTAGTCATATCTATCAAACATGGTAAAGAAAGGAAAAAAAGAGAGCCGGTGATGGGCTCGTGGTTGCCCAAGGCTTACTGATGCACATGGGGAAACAAAGACTTGTATGTGTTGTGTGATGCAACATCAGAGCTGCCACTGCACAACTGTAGCTGGATTTGCTGCTGAAGTTCTCGCTGGGTCAGATGGAATGGGTCAAAATACACAGTTCATCACGATTTGCTGTATATGGAGTTGCATACTGCAGCCAGTCAAAGAGTCCATGCTGAGCTATTCACAGCAAAAAGCATGAAGAGTGACAATTGAGAATCAGAATTACGATCAGTAATGAGACAAGAAATGCAGTTTGCTTTTACACATTGGTACCACAATGCACTAAGGTAATGGGGCAAGCTGATGGAGGCAATATGAGGGCATTGGGTAATCTACTAATGGAAAACTTTTAGTCCTGCCATCCATGTGGAGGTTTCTTCCAAAAAAATACCCTGTAACTAAGCGTTGCTGTGGACCATATAGACTCTTTAATGTATCTGATGGCTGTGGCCTCTTTCTTCAAGATGATGAACTGTGCAACAAACCAAAAACAATTTAGGGAAACTTCGAGCAATTCAGTTTGAGGTGTTGACCTGGCCTCCATATTCCCAAGATCCTAACCAATTCAAGTGTTTGTGGGATGTGTTGGACAATGTTAATTTCTGTTTGTTGTGTACGTATATATTATTCAAGCAAATGGTCATAGTGTATATTGTAACACTGAACACTTCACTATCGGTGGTTAAAAGCCACACGATGCAGCAGAAGGGAAAAGGACCAACTAATAAAGGCACAGCTGTCGCAGTGGTGACGATTTTACCATGCAAAATAAACTAACGAAGCGAACAAAATATATTTTATCTGCAATTAAATGATCCAGTCATCATGTCTGGTAGGTGCAAAACACCCGTGTTGATTAAAAGCCATATAACCCAGTGCAATTCACACGTTATGCTGTACATGGTATCTAAAGTGAATTGAATAAAAGTAGAATGGCCATATTGGCAAAGCGATTGGAAATGAAGGCAATGAAATGTCTATGTTATGCTTATCTTAGTTATCCTTGCAAACCTGATCATTTTGACTCTTCAAAGGCTAAAGGTAATGAGCTGAACATACGGGCCTTGTACTGGCCAGCTCCACTTCATGACTGCTGCTGTAGTCGAGTCATCTTGAGTGAGAGATTCAGGAATATCAGTGATGTGTTGTTGGCCGGCATCCATACGAAGGTTTGAGAAAAATTATGGTTCTGTTGAAACATTGCTCACCTGCTCTTAAGGGGTACAAGCCAGTCAAATCAGATATGATGGGATTTCTATCTCTTTAAGGTTGGCTTGCTAGTGATTAAGAAATGACACCCGCAGTGAAAAGGTTATCATCAGAAGATAATCTGTTTGCCCCCCTCTGTGGCTTTCAAAAGTCTTGCATTTTATTGAAAGACATCAAACACGGCCACAAATGTTCTCTCCATGAAGGATTATACAAACAAGACTGAGAAAGGTACACTCTGCAGGACAGAGACTAGAACCCTTTTTTAGTATCTGTTCTGACTGTTTTGGCCTGTTAAGGCATTGTGTCAATCTGGACTATTTTAGACCTTTTTTTTTATAAATGGTTATCACAACCTGGGTTTGCAGTTGTTCTTTAGTCACATTAGATAGTCAAAATAAATGAATTTGATATTTATCTTATCCAATACATCTTGGAATGGAGAAGAAAGATGAATACGTTGAGAGCCGAAACAAAGACAATGTTATTGAAGGTGTATGAAATAATGTCAAAAATAGTAGTAAAACCTATTGATTATAATTTATTTTAACTCAGCTATCTGGATCTGGGAGGTTTACACTTAATCAAAGGAGAAGTTGGAGTTTGTTAGACTTGAACAAAGCAGACAGCACATCTATTTGATCCATCCATTGGCACTAATACCTTCTCCAACAAGTAAGGATCTTAGTTCCGAGAGCAAGGTCCTATACACATTTAGTTCACCATTGCCTTGCAGGAAGACGATTACTTACAGATACGTCAAACTTATTGCCATTAACCCAGACACACATTGTTCAGTAGGTTTGAAGTAGAAACTTTGAAGCTTTCTTCACCAGCAATAACACCGTATCCATATATATTACAACATAATTATTACACATTAAATGCAGTGATGGTTCAAACTTATCCGTATTGTATCTATGCGGGTAATTCAAAGAGTTGCTATAGCAACAGGAACTCTGACAAGCTGTTGGTAACAGAAGAAATATAAAACTGAAAATGTCCACTGACATTGCACACAAAAAGAAACTGTTTTACTGAGGAGTGAGTGGATGACTTTGATGGCTATGGTGGGTGTTAATAGTGCTGTTGCCAACATTGGTAATGTCCACCCACACAGAGGCAGATGGCTTCCTGTGGGCACAGCAGTCCAACAGAATCCAGAGGATTTGAATATGATCAGGCCAGTCGGACATTTATTAGTCCCATCACTATGGGTTGATGAGTCCCAACTGCAATTAATGAAGCCAAATGGTAAGATTTATGGTAACCTTTAATGTCTGGAGTAATAATCACAAAATCAAAAGTAGGACGGTAGAAAACCGAGTTCAAAGATAAGTGTAAGTGATAAATGCATGTGTCGCTGATATGTTGGGGAGGAGGATGAGTCCGAGTCTGTGAAAAAAACAAACAAACAGGCAAAGTAGATAGTATTTATTGAATTGCTATACTACACACACACACACACACACACACACACACACACACACACACACACACACACACACACACACACACACACACACACACACACACACACACACACACACACACACACACACACACACACACAAATAGTGATACAATGTATTTATCAGCCCCTTCCAAGACACACAAGGTCATTGTAAACAATGAACATGCTAACAATATAGTTGAAAAACAAGTAAAAAAAAACCAAACATACTGACAAGAGTAAAAGACATTCAGGGTTTTGCAGGAGACCAATATTATTGAATGAATATGCCTGTTTTAAAAGATAAGATTTAAAATGTGATTTTAAAAAGTTCAGGGAATGAATGTGTTGGATGTTGGGAGGAGTGAGTTCTCGAGGTGGGGGACTGAGCAGCGAAAAGCTCTGGACCCACTGGGGCCATGCAGGTTGGCAGGACAATGAGACTGAGAAAGAAACCAGATCTGAGTGTTACTGGGTGAGTGGATGTGGAGGAGGTCAGTGAGGTACGGATTAACTGAGTGTCATCTGTATAGCAATGACATTATATTATATTGTATGGAAAATATGGCAAAGGGGTAGAAGATAGACAATGAAGAGGATGAGGCCTCGAACAGACCCCGGGGGACACTGGAGGAGGGGGGGGAGTCATATTTTGTTAAAAGTCAGCAAATAAAAATAAACACTTTATGTAAATCACATTGTACTTCAGTCTATTAGCATAAACTCGTACCACTTTTATGCCCGATCTTGTTGCTATGCCTGCTACTCTATTACCACACAATATACAATATTCAGCTATCTCACAGAAACTAAGCAGAAGTTGTGTGTTTGATGCACACAGCTGAAGGTCAGCTTTAGTTGCCATGTGATTGGGAAGCGAGGTTCAGAAGAGAAAAATGCAAAGATAACTGGCTTTTGAGAAATGCGTTTCCAAACTGTACAGCCACATAGATGCAGAAAAACAGTTCATGTGACCAGTTCAGTAAAAATAAAAATGTTTCATGCTGGGACTGTAGGCGACACGTGGATCATCCAGCCTATTTTTTTTTAACTTAAAACACCTAAATAATGTATATAAAATGCACACAATTTAAATGACACGCTAATCTTTCAATAATTATATTTCCAGGAAGGGAATTACTTGTGAACCAAAGCAAGTCTTGGCGATGTTGATGCTTTAGTCAAGGCGATACAGCAAGTTATGCAGCTTGCTGAGTCACTTGACAACCAAACATTGCATGCCACACGTCATGCAGATGCACACGCATACAGAAATGAGCAATGTTTTGGTGCTTGCGTGCGTGTAACCCCCTGAATCTAGAGGCATGAATGTATTCCACACAAAGAAGAACTTAAACAGCATGACATCCACCCCTCCATTCTCATGTCTGGTTAGAGAAAAGGCAGCAAAACAGAGAGTGAAACTGAGAAGGCAACATAATCAAATGTACTTTTTCATGCCTGCGAAAATCTTTTTTGCCGGATGTTTTCATATGCCTGACAATTTGCTTTCACAAATGCATGTACAGGCCACTGCTGTGTCAAATTTTTTTTTTACATCCTTTCACTTGTTTTTTTCACCTCCAGTGTAGGAGGACATATTTTTATGCAAGCGGAAATTATGACTGGCTTCCATTCCTGTGGCGTCATTGTGGTTGAATGTGAGGAACTTGACATGCTTGTTGTACAAATGAGACATAATAGTGTTGATGTAAAAGAAGAAGATGAAAAAGGTCCAACAGGCTACATGATAAGTGGGATAATGTTGAGTACTGTAATATATTTTTTACAATCAATACTTAGTGAGGTGATGTTAATGTCTTTGCGTTTTGAGATTTGTGCTTTCAACTACCAGTGCTATTTCTCTTTCTCCCAATTTACAAAAGCAGTCAGTGTGCCCTGTTATTGCTTTCAGCTTCTGTTTTTTGTTGGTTGGTTGTGTTTGAAGTTTTTGTTTGCCATCACATGTGCACCCGCAGTTTCATCCAGTTGCACTTGAGAAGAAGAACAGTTCGTAACAAATATACTCCTAAACCAATGACTAACCTTTTCACCAATATTTAATATGTCGCACTTCAAACTTTTTGTAGCTGTTATAAGAATGTGCTGTCTATCTTTCTATTTACATACAAGCACAATAAATTAATGCTTCTCATGACTTACTCATTAACACACGTGTGTTTGTTCATTTGTTTCTTAATTATCTGTTGTATCTTTGCACTGTTTTTAAATCATGTTAAGCACTTTGTGTTACATTCATTGTATAAGAAAGTGATATATAAATAAAGTTGATTGATTGATTGATTGATTGATAAATATCCTGAGACCTATTTGCAGTGAGAATCCAATTATAGTTGTAAAAAACACTGGATAAATTAACCATCATCTGTTGTTCTATCACATCAGAAGGCTTGAGGACAAAGTTAATGAAGGTTTGTTTGGATAAAAAAGATTTTTTTTTTTATTGCTGTTGTGCATATGTCCTATTTTATGGACACGTGTTGTCGCAGATCTATTATCAGGCATCTGTACCAGATTGAAAAAAATACTGGGAGTACGTAGATTAATGTGATTTTTGTGATTATATTTATTATTCCATCTGTTCGCAACACATTTGAACTCGAAGTGAAAATTGTCTCAGTCTACAAGAGAGAAGCTGCTGTTTTTGGCAGTGAGAGACTTTTCCTCAGGTGGCTCACTGGGACTTTTATTTGTAGGCTTTAATATTAAGCATTTTACACCCTTCTTTAGGCTTGCATGTTTTCTGAACCTCTCCCATTACAACTTGTCCCCAACATTGTGTTTTTCCATTTTTGCAATCATTTGGATAACAACACATCCAACTCCATGGTATCACTTTTCATTTTGTGCTTATGGGGGTACAGCACTCCAAAAAGGATATTCCAGCAGATTTATCTGATGTAAATGGTGCCTAATACACACAATACTCTCGTGAAAATACTACTTGTCACTGTGTGATCACTTGTATGGTTATTCTTAGTTGATCACACATATGCTAAAAGTACCTTTTGATCTTTAATTTTTTTTGCCTATTCAGAGGTTGATGTTGAAAATCAGGGAATTAATACCTACTTATCTGCTCTTCTTGAAAACCACAAAGGCAATATAAAGAGTTGTAATCTTATATGTTTGTATTGTGAGCCACAGCCTTGGGAATGGTGCTGTCAGAAAACGACAAGTCAATATACTGTAGTTTTCACTCAGTGAGAAGAAGCCCAGGAGAAAAGTGGATGATGCTTTTAATCACTTTATCAGGTGCAGGGCCTGAAGGGTAGCACACAAACATGTGACACCACACACCAGACCCCGGAGGCCCAATACAAACAGCAAGGAAGATGAAGTACTCTCAGTGTTTGGTAGTTCGCTGACAATTTGTTCATGAAAACAAATATATTTGGGTGAATGAACTAAACTGAATCCCTTCCTGAAACAAGCCTTCTATTTCTCAGTTCAGTTGACGTCTCAGTCAGCTGTGAGCAAACTGGCAACCGCAACCCGATACAATGCATAGTGAAACAGGCAAAAAGCGCAAGTGGTTGAAAACAATCTCAGATTATTTCTCTACGAAGGCACAGTGCATGTTCAGTGATTCTTTCAGTGAACAATTCATGCAGCAAACATGAGCCCTGAGTGGCTCAAACTGCTGGAAGCAACAATAAAGCCTGGCTGACTGTATCGGATGAACTGGTGCTGTAGATCAGGGGTGTCAAACTCATTTTAGTTAAGCACAGTTACCTTTCAGCTGTACCGGAGCAGCAAAGTGATAGCGTCTCTCCATGTAAGCATCTTTTATAGAGCATTATCTGGTAGTCACGTGGGGCTGGGGCCAATCGCAGCTCACTATTAGCAAACGCCTGCTACTCTCTGACTAGTCAACAGTCACAGGCATTTTAAAGAAAAAAAGATTGTTGTTTATTCTGATCATTTTTCACTTTACAAGCTCATGTTCATGCTGAACTGAACCCTTTTTTTGGGCTGGTTTTGGCCCTTATGCTCATTATTTGAGATACTTGTTAAAGTTACTGTCCCGTCATTTCAGTCCGATAAACCAAACTGGGGAAGGTTTTACAGTCAGTTTCATTAATGCATATTTGTATTTTTTTGTGTGTGTGTGGTTTTTTTTTATATTTGATTTGAAAATCTTCATTGGGCAAACAATCACATCAGCTAATCTTAACTAAATGATTGAGAAAACTCAGTCATTTAGTTAAGATGATGAGTTGTCTATGGTGAGGATATTTTTTTTAACATTATTACAAATGTCATTTCATTATCAGCATTTGTCTTTTATCATTATCCTAAATTTCATTTCAATACTTACAAGTGTACTGATATAGAAAATAATATTCAAAAGCCATGGACCAAATTTACAAATGTACCACAAATATAGTGTCTATAAACTCAATGATACACACATATATGTACACAGACACCAACCATGTCTAAAAAAATGAAAGGGAGAGGAAAATATGTAATCCTACACCTTATTCTCTACCCCAATCTATTTTTTTTTAAATCTCCCTGCATCCTATAAAGCCATCTCAACAATGTTCATTCATACATGCTAAGTCCACACAAAGGGGACCCAGGATCCACCCAAACCACACCCCTGCATCATAGCTTTTACAGAACTACACTCTATTTTAAAAAATAGCACAAAAAAAAAATCCTTTTCATCTGATTTGCTGCTTATTTGTCAATGTTTTTGAGTCATGTGTGTCAAGTGTGGTTGGGGCAAGACAATATGCATGCTGTTTAATAAAGCTTGCTTGTTGAAGTAAATGTCATGTATGGGTTTCTGTTGGGGGAAAAAAAATTGAATTTTAAGAAATAAGCTAATATAAATTTAAAGTTCATCTTTTTTTTTTCAGCGACAGTGCAGTGCTTTCTTTATTTCTACAAGTGTCATTTTAAACGAACAGATGAATTCCTCCCTTTTCTCCATTTTACTGTTTACTCCTCAGTATGTGCGTCGGGAGCAGTGTGTTCAAGCACATGTGCTAACCACACCAATTCTCACAGCCCAGTGACAAACATGCCTCAGAGTCTTTTCAATGGGTGACTGAGCCTGTGATGGAGCACATGGACTTCTGCTCCAGAGCCATCGGTCACACTCCTGATAAATGAACATTAGTAGGATGGGGAGAGAGAAAAGGGAAAGAGAGCTGGCATGGTAGCCGCTCTAGTTTTGGCACTGGGGTCTACCTCACACGTCCTAATGGCACAATGCCGTTGATCTGTGAAGGAAAAGAGAAAATGAGCCATTTACGGAGAGAAACACTCAACCTGCAACGTCTTGTCCAGTGTCTGGGATTTAAGTGAGAAAATCAATTTGTCATGACACTTCGCCGATAAAAGTAATTCCCCCGTTCTCTCTCTGTGGCCCTCATCTGATATGCACACTACACTTTGCAGCAAAAAAATGCACAATTGGGAATGATTGGTTACACGTTTAGACACATATCAAACAAGCACATGCTTTTTGTTTCTGTGTTTAAACAGACTAACGTCCATATTTGCAGTGGTACAGAATCTTGCACACACACACATTTTTCTTTCACGTTCAGCCCTGATCAAACCCATACTTCACATGAAAAATGTGTTGGCTAGTTCAGGGTCAGGGACAGGGAACCTTGGGACTGGAAAGAGAGTGAGAGGATATGTAGAGGAGAAAGTAGAATCTGGCAATGTGGATCAACCATAATAGCTTGGGGCGCTATGCGTCTTGAAAATGCACCGCATGACACTTGTGCCTCCCTAAAGTCCTGGGGAGGGAGGGAATTTATTATCAGGCAAGAGATCCCGTCATGATGGCCAGCCTGACAAAGTTTTCCCCAGGTCCAATCAATCACATGTGTCCTCTGTGAAGAGGCACCACCACAAGGGGCCCTCAGAGGCTTTGCCAGCAGATTAGTCACAGCCAAGTCTCATTTCTGCAGCTGAACCACTAGAAAGATGGATGATGAAGTATGAAGGGTGGGCTGTGATAGGTGAGAGGTAGGCAAAAAGGTAAATGAGGGGAAAATTGTGAGGAGAATTAACAAGGGCCAGGAGTGAACAAAGGGAAGGTTAACAATCAGAGGTGGAGGAGGAGGGAAGGGCAAATTCAGTTAGTACTGAAAATGATTACAATCTTAACATAAAGTCAATTTTAATGAAACATTCTGGTGAAAAGTACAATGAAATGTAAAAAAACACACACAAAAAAAAACTTGTTTGAATCCCATATGACCTCCTTGCTTGGTGGGACCAGATTGGAGCCTCTTGCGGTTGGTTTTGGCCCACGAGCCTTATGTTGTCTGCTGTTAAGGCAAAGTGAAACTTAAATACGCGTGACGTCAAAATCGTCATCCACCCTGTGCGCTAGGCTCCGACCCTCTGCGGGGATCTTTGGGATCATGTTGCGTTATGGAATGACCAATAATCGGGTCCAGCTCTACTGTATATGATATTGTTTATATATGATTATGAAGATGAACATTTCACTTACAGGTCTTGATTAAATATTTTGTTTGCAAAGTTGATACAGTGATACAGACTGAGATATAATTACAGATTTGATATTGATTATTGGTTCTCAAGTCAAACTAATCTTTCCATTAGTTCACATGTTGACTCGAACAATATTCCAAGTTTGAGCCAGTAGTCTCAGAAATGAACCAAACAAATGTGTCTTTGAATTATGGCAGAAACCAAAGTAACCAAAGAAAACTCATGCATGGCATGGAGAACCTGGAAATTCTTAATTATTTATTGAGTTATCTATTTTGATTTAATGTGGAAAATATCTCAAACTGGTGTGAGTATGTGTAATTAATTATGCATTCCTAATGGAAAAGTAAAGTTCAGGAAACCATTAAAGCCTTTTTTTGTCTTGCACTGTTATTACAGTTTTACCATGACTTTGTCACTGTGATGATAACAGCTCATTGTTAATTGTCTCAGGCTCGGGGATGGAGTTTGGTGACCCAGCCTAATGTGCCACAATATACTCATGTTATCAATTTTTTTCACATTCAAAACGAGGCTGATGCCATCCTTCCACCACAGCTTACTAGAAGATGTGACAAATGCTACAATTTCTACAAAGGAAACACCAACACCAGAGAAAACAAGGGTGGCGGCATTGCCCTAAAGTCCAATTATAAGTCAAGTATAAACTTGCCTTTAAAAAAAAAAAAAAAGCAATACAAAGTGTCTCCCCGGAGAGCACTTCTTTGTTAATCCCTATTAACCTCCTCAATGAGCAGGGCACAAGTTCACAGCCTTGGCCACTTAAGTTTGAGCATGACCTTACTTTGTACTTACAACTGTCTAATGTGTTTGCCACGGCTTGGCTGTTCTCCAGTTCAGGTTCTCATCCATTCACCCCTGTGAAGATGTGCAAATAGGAGACAGAGGGTACGGACTCAAAGCATTTTACCAGATTCAAATGAAATAGGCTGTTAATATTGCCACAAACATGGAGAAAAAATGAGAAATGTTGAGAAATGTTCACTTTCTCTACAGTATCAGCAGAGTTTGGATATTAGATGTAAAAAAATAAGGGAAATGGGGGGGGGGGGGGGGGGGGGGGGTATAAAAGTGATAAATACACTGATAGAAATTAAACCAACAGAAATCAAAGCACAGATTAGCCAAGTGTGTTTGCTATTATATATTATTCTGCAGCCACTATATATGAAGACATTTTAGAAACAACTGTTGTCAAATTGTAAATGAGGACGTGTCACTTTTGTCTTCTATGGTGTGCAAGCTTGAGCGAGCCGAGAGCTAGACGACTGGTGTTATGCCAAGTTCTGCCTGACTGCAGAGAATAGCATCCCCTCCAATGATAGTATGTGTAGTCGAACACGGTGAATACTAATTCTGACAGTTGTAATGTAGGAATTTCAAAACACAGGCCCTCATAAGCATATTATTGACAGGTTGCACTATTTGACATGTTTTCAAATTTACTAAGATATCGATGCCTGCTCATGAAACCTTGAACCACTGTCAATCAATAAATGCCCTATTTTATGTAATGACAGACACAATTGAGCCATCTTGCTTAGTACTTCAACTAACATATTGACGCCATGACAATGTAGCTAGTGAAAATGCATCATCTTTTGCATTTTTGTTTAAAATCATGTCAGTTTAAAAGGAAATGACAAACACTGAAAATGATGTCATTGGTGTGCCAGGCCACAAATTGACGCTGTAGTTTTTTGGGGGTTTTCTGCAGTGGAGAAAAAACTCATGCACACAGCGAACAACAAGCTGTAAACATTAACAATGGTGAGTACACAAATATTCGTGAGAACAGATGACAAAGTTGGATTGCAATTCTGCGTGTCCGTCAGCTATAAAATTACCAAGTCCCAGGATGATATTGACAGAGTGAAGTTCCTCTGGATGATGCCATTGTTATTTTCCATCTACTCATCTACTTGTGCATGGGTAGAAGTATGTACCATAGCTATGGTGAGCATGCACAGTAATAGCATTTTCAAAAACATGCATTTTCAGTGGCTTTCAAATGACCCCTAAAATAGAATGAAAGTTTTCCCTTTTCACTTGAAAACTGTCATGGAAAAGGGGCTTATGGGTCAATTGAGTGCTGGAGCTGATCCCAGTTGACTGTGGTTGAAAGTAGAGTACCAACATCCTGGACAGGTTGCCAGTCAATAGCAGGCTAAGCAAATAGAGACAGTCACATTCACTCATTTTCACATCTGCAGGCAGGCTATAGTAAATAATTAAGCTCAAGTGCATGCTTAGGAGGAAACCGGAGTACCTGGAGAAAACCCATACAGACATGCAAACTCTGCAGAAAGCCCTAAAAACCTGACTCAAATCAGAAATGGTTTCAGTGTACTAATCACTATAGTACTGCGCAGTCCAGCTACAGACATTTTAGAAAAAAAAAAGAAAAAACGCAATAAAAACATGATATGACATACATACATATGCAACACCAGCATTTGCTGTTTGAGGTTATCAGAGTCAATTCTATTGATGTTTCAGACTTCAGTGAAGAAGGTCATGCAGAGCTCAACAACAAACAGCCACCATAAAATGCGTTCCCACATTCTCACTACTGTAATTGCATACATGTCAAGGCTTAATGGTTGTACAGCCACCTCAGTTAGGTTTCTTTGTGGTAATCAGTATTTTTCACATGAAACACTTCACACATGCCTTTGAGAGCATTGTATTTCTCTGTAGTTCGAGAGGTGTGTGTGTGTGTGTGTGTGTGTGTGTGTGTGTGTGTGTGTGTGTGTGTGTGTGTGTGTGTGTGTGTGTGTGTGTGTGTGTGTGTGTGTGTGTGTGTGTGTGTGTGTGTGTGTGTGTGTGTGTGTGTGTGTGGCAGAGTGGGGGGTTAAGGAAGAAAAGTCAGTGGAAAAAAACAATCACACAAATAGTGAGAGCAGAGTATACAATGCTATGTTTATATTTACACCATGAACACAGCCAGGATGAATTAAAAAATCATATTTACAATTAGAATCATTGGTCAATATTTGTAATCCCAACAATATGGAGTGATTGTATCTCACAAATGTTTTGTCACAATTGAACCTTGTACCCATCTATTGGGTATTCAGTTGTGTAGCATTTAGTATGTTATTATTTATTCCGCAATATTATTAAAACGGAATTGATGAATAGATTGTAGAAGCTTTCAGAAGTGGCGATGTCCTCTTCAAAGTCACAACCTCTTAAGAGATGACTTGAATCATTAAATATCGTATCTACACTTTGCTGAGAGGTTAACTGACATGTACCAGCTGAAAAGAGACAGGGAAGATTCAATATCCCAAGAATGAAACACTGTCAACACTGAAACTTAAAAGCTCGGGATAATATATAATACCTGTGCTGACTGGCTTTTCTCCACAGAGCATCCATCTGGAGCTAGAAGGTCATCCGTTGCTGTGCCAAGATATCCATACTGCTGCACAAACTCAGTCCAATCATTGATCACTACAGAAGAAGTGACAAAAAGATTTTACCTCAAATCTTTTGTCATTTATTTAGTTTTAGACACAGTGATGTTCACAAAGTACGATTTGGGCCAGCCAGTAAATCCTGCCTCAGGGAATCAAAATGTATTGGATAACATTTCGTCAATCCTGAAGTTACAGCGAGCTTCACCTGATCTCAGTCTGAAAAAAGCTTGTGTTCCACCTGCTGCAAAGAGGGTAACGGCTTGCATCACCTCACTATAAGGTAGATCAGAAGTGAAGGCCTCAGAGTGCATCTCACCAATGAGATAAAAGGTATCTGCTTAGGGTGAAGGATTTTGGGAAATCTTTGGGGATTTTACACAAAACAAACTCAAACATGTTTTTCTTTGGTCATATGCTATGCTGTTTTCTTTTTTTTATAGCAACAATGTTGCAATATGTCCAATCCAGTTGTAGCTATATTGATTTAGAAATGGAAAGCAGCAAAAATAATGTGACTTAAACTAAAGTAAATTAAAAAAAGTGTAACTGTTCAAATCATACAGTGTGAACAGTTGAAACACATTGAAGATTTTTCATGATAGGTACATATCAGCCACCAAACTGTTTGGCACAAATCGAATCACTATTTTATTTAGAAAGTGTAATCATAATCACATTATACACAGTTAAACTATTGCTTTTTATTTTGGGGGTAAAAAAACTATTTTATGTAGATGCAAAGACATGCAAACTACATGACAGAACAAAGCTGTCTAAAATCATAGCTACTGAAAATGCCAAAAATTGAGGAAGAGCAAATTAACCTCCTTTCAGATTTATCCCAGGGACTTTTTGCTGAAGTAAAAAAAATGTATTTGAAATGAATACACATAAACCCAGTAACTGACCTGATTATATACTGATATTCTTAAGAATAATTCCACTGATATCTCCTTCTTGTAGATATCGTTGAGGTGAGCAAACAAGCCAGCTATTCCCAACCCGTCTATTCTTGTAAATATATGTACTCAAAATAACAAAAATGGCACATTGAATTGTAAAACAACAGAGGCTGGTATCTTTTGGTGAACTGAATGAAAAAACCCTAATAGCCAAATCATTCATCAGCTAAAGTAGAAACCTAAAGAAAAGCTGATGCACATTTCTGCTGCTTCATTTTCTATGTCAACTCCATACAGTATGCCATTTTATCACCTTCAATTCTGACCTCACTGTCGTTGGTCCAGTTATCCTTTAACTTATTGTACGTTTTGATTACGTCAATCAGTCTCCACTCAATAGTTTTTCCAACAATGGCCATTCATCTTTTCAGAATCAGTGGTATGCTAGTCAAAGAGTCCAAGTCACTCAAACATTTCTATTATTAACCCACCACTCTGTTCGAAATACTTAAAGACTCCAGGGGGTCTTATCTTCTCCTGCTTTGATCTGGGTCGTCACTCCATGCTCTCATCAACTTGCAATTGCTTCAACATTAACATTCAAATCATCACTTCATTTAACTTTTTTTTTAATTTCCATGTAATAATAATTTCTTAATAGTAAAATGCCATGTCAACATTATTCCTCTCCATTAATTCTTTCTCATCACAGTTACCTTTCATTAAGGTTTTTCATTACTTCCAGTTCATCAACAAAGTTTTGTCCCATCTGAGTGAACAAAAGAAATACCATGAAATACCACAACAGCCGGACCACACAATGCCCAGCAAGGGTCTTGACAAAAAAAAAAAAAAAAATGACTGAGAAATCACAAAGTTGCACCTCTTCATTTTTTATTTTTTTTGTTATGTACGCCCACATACCAGTCTCTCTTCTCTTCTTCACTAACTGCCAGTTAAAGACAATACTCAGTGAGGAGCTGTTTCAGATAGCTGCCACCCTGACCTGAATCTCACCACAAGCTGGTGTCGTAATTGGTGTCCTCACACACAAGCTTCCACAAACTCTGTCTCCACTCTAAAGGCTAAATTTATTTGTAAAGTGAACTTACAAGTAGTTTGGTTAGGAGACCTATGACACAAATACAGATCTGTGAATAGGAATTCAATTTCAAATCATGGATCCCAGGACAGCAAGTACATGAAGAACATCAGTCCACATAATTGTGAATTGCATTTTCTTTTCAAATTCTTTTTCATGAACATCTTCTCGTCCTTGGACTCTTTAAAGTTAAACGGTGCTCCCTGTACTCCTCTCCTCCCTGCCTTGCAATCCCAATAACAAGAAAATAAACATTTAGTATTTCCTGAATGTGAATTCAATGCCACAGCCTCACTCTGGGTAACTATGGGGAGTCATGCAATTTAACATTAATGCTCAGGCAGCCTGAATTCTGTGCAGAGCCTTGTTGATGCTGCTCAGGTCCTTTTTTTTTTTTTTTTTTTTTAAACGACTACCCTCACCTTGACATGCATTGTTATTACCACATGGGTGCATTTTTGCTTTCCGAACTGTCTTTGTTCTTGATGGCATTGATTCAACAAGATGCTGAAACATTCTTTGGAGATTTAGGTAGGTAATGATGTGATAGCTGCAGAGTTGAAGGCTGCATGTCCATAATATATCAAAGTCCCTTTCCACCATATCCCAAAGGTGGTCTATTGGATTGAGATCTTGTGACCGTGGAAACCATTGGACAGTGAACTAAGTGTTATATTCATCACACCAGTTTAAAATGATTTGACTTTTGTAACATTGTGTGTCATCCTGCTGGACGTAGCCATCAGAGGCTAAGTACACTGTGGATATGGTGTGGCATTTTATACACCGTTGCATCAATTTGCAGCAGCCTGAACAACACAGAGTGGATTCATGGTTTTTTTTGTCGTGTTTACGTCAAATTCTGACAACACAATGTGAATGTCAAGCAGAGAGTGACACTCATCAGAACAGGCAGAGTTTTACCAGTTGTCTCATTTTATTGAGCCTGTGTCAACTGTAACCTCAATTGAACGTTCGTAGCTGACGGGAGTGGCATTGTGGTGGCCTTCTGCTTCAAAGTTCTGTGTAATGTGTGGTCAAAGATGACATTCATACTTGTGTAAACAAGTGGTTATTGGAATAAGTGTTGCTTTTCTATCATTTCGAACCAGTGTGGTCATTTTACCCTGACCTCTTGCATCATAATTTTGGTTCCGAAAGCTGTTGCTGTGGTTAGCAGATTGGCCTGTTTGGGGGCCTGTTGTGCTCTCACGAAGGGTTATATTTTGCGAGAAATGTCTTTTGTTGATATATGGAGAATTCACACCTCACAGGAAGTGATTGCGCAACCCGGGAGTGATGTCATAAAACTTGGACGTGACATATATATAAATCGGAAGTAGCCATGTGTCTGGTGCACATGTTTGTAACCTCTGGTGTTGAATCGGTCTCCAGCTCTTTTTGTTCTGCTTCTCCCTTGCAAAGGCAGTTTCTGTAAGTACAATGGACTTCTTTGCTATTACTTGTAGAATTTTGTTTGTTTATTTTCAGAAAAGGAAACTGTTTATCTTGTATATTTTTTTAGATTCACAACATTTTAGGTTCTCACTAAATGTCATGCACCCGAGGATACTGAGTCATGGAGTTTGCTGGGGAAAATGTTTCGCTGCTTGGAAAGATAGCCCAAGACAAATGAGTGTAGATCCAAAGTGGAATACATTTAATATATCAAGTAAATAGCTGTGGTTAGAATGTGACTAATTATGAACTGTCAAAATCACACAAAGGTCACTAAATGAAAACTGCATTGACTATGAGGATTGTTTTTTTTTTTTTTTTTATTACTCAAAAATGTTAAAGTAATATAGGTGTAGTGACTTCTAACCACAAAAAACAAAAAAAAATCACTGAGAGGCTGAAGTTGGAATTATGCACCGCGGAATCGTTCCAACAAAGACACACCACTTATGCCCTTTCCAATGTCCAGGTTTTATTCGGATTGTCATGCAGACAGGTAGGAAAATGTCTCTTTCTCAGTGATGTCCATAAAATGACTATACGATTATATGAATTATAGGAACTATACGATGATAGATAGATACGATGATAGATACGATCAACATTTACATGGCAATGTTTCACGTGACAACACCTAATCCATTAAAAAAAAAAGAAGTGCGTTTACACTACAGCAGCGGACACACTGACAACGCTGTAGTTAGTATGCTGGGCCACGGGGGGCACTGTTGCTTGATTTTGTAATGAAACCACACAGACATGTGCAGAGAACAATACGCTATGAATGTGAAGAAAGAAGAAGCCGACATCCGTGTGGACTGATGACCACAAGGGTCCGCAATGTTTGTTTACAAGTAGATGAGCAGAAGGAAGGGGGTGGGGGGGGGGGGGGGGGGGGGAGTGCATGCACAGTAACAGGCTCCATCGCCTCCGGTCGTCTCCGCAGTAGGAGGAAATATCGACCATCAAAGAATCTTTCCACGTTGGGACCCGGGATAATAACTTTGTGGATATAGTGTAAACCGACCCGTTGTCGTGTAAATGGGGCCTAAGAATGCAGATCATACATACTTTTCACTGTCTCTAAAATTGTTAAATACCTCTTTGTATGAGAGCAACTCACACTAAAATTCATATTTCCAACAGATTGTATTAGCTCCTTTGCAAGCTCCCGAGAGACTATGGAAGCACCCACGAGAGTTTAGTTAGAGAGATGTGACTATGGACTCGTAGTGTAGATTTTCAAGGAAATGTTGATGAAAACGTGTCTGAGTAACCTCCGGAGGGAAAAGATATGAAGATTAGAAGAAATGAAGTTGCTTTGCCATTTAACAGAAGCAAAAGCATACTCTGAGGTGCAATGTAATGCGAAAATCCCCAGCAAAATTCTGTCTTACAAGAATTCTGTCACAGTGAGTCATGTCAGCTGATGTATTCGTCAAGCCATTTTGATCTTTCCATGCCAAGAGATCACCATGGTGTTTCCCCCCCCCCTGCCTTCATATAATCTAGTATTTCCTGTGACATTCCACAGTTAGAATATATAACCCATGCAGCATGCTCAGTGTGATATTGATGATCTCCCTGATGAACTTGCTTGGTACACATCCGCCGAGGTGTCCTAATTACAAGTCTAATTCATCTTGACGCAAAGGAGCAGCAGTCTTATTCAGGTTCATCCCAGATATCCAAGACTGCACTCATTCCCTGGGAGAACTAATCTCAGACATGGATAAGTCTACAGCTTTCATTCTAACTGTCAAGCTGCTGTACAGAAACTTCTTAGCTTTAATATAACAAAGGACAAAGCAGTGCATCCCTTGTTACTCAGAGACGACATACACATGCATGCATTTTGTCGAATGTTTATCTAGCCAAATCATTAAAAAGAAATTGTTGTGCCTGCCTTAGTGGCAAGGCACAAAGATTAATATCCTAGTCGGTGATTTATTTTTATTGTTGTTTTTCTCCAAGAGTAGCTAATTCTGCACCATTGGGAACAGGGACATTAAAAGCACATCAAAATGTGCCGAACATTTGGGAATAAGTTGCGATGACTTTTGGTAACGATTTGGCTAACCATTTCCAAATAAATTGCAAAAAACTGTGAAAAAGTTTCCCACACAAAGTAGATGGGAGAGGCACCTTACAGAGGAGATCAAAGGATTGGTTCCTGTTCTTTTTTTTCCCCTACATGTGTTTCCTCCACTAAGGTATTTGTCCAATTATAGGACAACACCCCTTTTCAAAGACACATATTTACAATTTGTATGGAAAAACAAATAAACAAAAAAAAAAATAGACAACTCAAAACGTGTGAACAAATATCTATAAGGACATATGATCCATGTAGCCTTTATGAAAGTGCTCACCAGCCTCTTTTGATGTTTAGTTTCTGTTGTTCTTTTTGTTTACAGTGATTGATGTTGGCATGTAATTAAAAAAAAGGTATTTGATTTGTATTTCCTCACTGAGTCAGGGGCTATTGATGTTTGTTTTTTTTGTTTTTTGTGTTTTTTTCCCCTGTTCTGATTCAGGGTGTTTTTTTCCTAAGACTGATCACATAATATTGAAAAGACTGCAGCTTCTCAGTGTAGTCTGAGCTCAGGCTGGGCCACAGTTGTTCTTACCTGTAAAAACAGTCCATTACACCACATGAATCTTCTCCACCAGTCCTGTCTAGTTTTAAGCTCAGCATCAGGGATGCAGAGGTCATTCAAGACTTTCTGTGCCTTCAACTGAACAACAGCTCTGGTTATGTTCAAACATTTTTCATCTTTTCTCAGTCAATCATTACCTCTCCTATCTGTGTTTGTAAACAACTTTGACAACCACAGTAGATTCCTGAACTGGTCCAGTTTTGCAAACTCCCACTCACTGGCATCATTACCCACAATTACCGTCATGTGAAATCCGCATCCACTCGTACTATAAATGTTAATCCTGCAAGACCTGATTTAACACAATGTTGTCCGCACTGACTCACTTCAAAGTACTTTATTTTCTACTTGTGTAATCAACTTCCACAACAAGGGTAGAACTGAAGATTCACAGATATAGCCATTATTATGCAGCATGCTGGACTTCAAACACATGACATAACATATAATATATGTTGCTGTCATATGCTGCTCACGTCCAGCAAGTGTGTAACCATAAATGGTAAGTTGTAATTTATAAGTGTGTAATTTTTGAAGTTTGACAGCAATCCTCTTAAAGGCTGTTACAACATAGTTTTTCAAAGAATAAGTCAAAATGTGAGCAGAGTAAACACAACACACATGACGAGAACAGTCAAATATTTTTGTCTATACAAACAAGAAAGAAAAATAACCAGACACACGCAGACTTTGTGTGGTTAATGTGTTTCAAAAGCGAGCTTCCTCCTGTGTAGCTTGTTAATTTCACCCATGTTTCAGCCACCTGTCTTCAAGTGATCACTGCTTTGTTCAATTTTTAAGGCGCTGGTTACTGTCATTTGGATGTTGCATGTCTGTGGAATGTAAGCTGTTGAAAATGGTAAAACAATTAGGGCAAAGAAAGCCTTGAAGCAATTAGTAGTTACCTAAAAATATGTATCTTTTAACAACAAAACAAACATCTCTGTGTATTCCTCTTCTTTGATGTACAAGGACAAACTGACATTATACAGAAAGAAGTGGTTTCAGGCTCAGTCTACAAGGATTCAAACATTTATAGCTATTTGTAGATGCTGACTCTCATCAAGTGCAACTATAGCGTTTGCTTTCCTCACTGTTTGAAGCAGTTGACCATTAAGACGCAAAGCATTTGTATCCTTGCCTGGAAAGTGTACCAGCTAGCTGGATGAAGAATATGCCTTCACCATAATTACCGGGACACCTTTCTGTCGTTCTGATTAAACACTCAGTGTCTCTGTTTACAAGATAGATGATCTATTATGATCCGGTATTTACATGTGCTGTCAGAATTAATTAGAAGAGCAGCAGGTTGTGCACAAAAGTGGTGAACGCAGCTTCAAAGTTGCTTAAAAAGGGTAGAAAGATGTCAAATGATCATCACAGTAATAATGAAGGAAATCTAGTCACTATCAAAAGTAGTTAGATTGTTTAATATAACACAATTGCTGCTCCCTCTCTCACAATATTCATTCAATCGCACGAGTATACATAAGTCTATATAAGTCTACATCAGTCTGAAATATTGTTGGTAGAATTGCAGAAAACAAAGGAACAGAAAACAATGGAATGGTTAAATAGTTACAAATGCATTATGTTCCTAAATCATGCACTTAAAAACGTCACCCAAGTTCAGAAACAGAAACATATGGCTGTGCATTCATAAATGTAACTTGTTTTCTTATCCTGAACATTTGACATGATATTTCAAATAAACAAATATATTTTCTTGACATTTGCAAGGTCATGGCATCATGATTTATTTTTAGAGCTCCCCAAATTGTCTGTAATGGAGGGTAAAAAATGGTTTAAAACATAATACATAATTTGTTTGTTTTCACAATTCTAATTAATTAATTATCCACTGTGATGTTGTACAACCACACCAATATGAATTACACGAAATGAAGAAAAAAACTCAACAGCGTTATAACAGTATCACACTTTCATGTAGAAAACCATTGATCCAAATGTATTTAGCTCAGCATTGTGCTGTCATTTTGATGTTTCAGAATAAAGTAGCAAAACACAACAGATGCATGTAAATATAAATCTATATATTTTACAGTGACTTTAAACTGTAAAAAAAGCACATATACGATAGTGTGAAATCACAAGCGTCATAAGTGTGAAGATTGCAAGATACTTGAAAATATCAAAAATCACTCTGTCAGCGAATATTTAGTTTGTTGATGGATGCCTATAACCAATATCTTATAAGTTCAAATTATATTTGAGAGAAGACGTAGGGAAGACGTATTTCATTGATCACCTTGGGAAAATTACTTATTTGCATTTAAACTATGATATTCATAGTTAAACTTAACAGTACATACAATGAGTAGGGAAGGTCAGAGACCCATACACTTCTGAGGCACTGTCCACTTGTCTCACTTGTCCACTTGTCTCACTGGCCAACACTTGTTACTTCACAGACACTGATCTGATTTTTCATTATTGGGTGATTTTAAACCCCTTTGTTTTGAATTGTTTGAAGTAAATGTCAAGCTGGCCAGATGTGGAAGAAAAAAGCTTTCATACATCTTATAATGCAATAGAACGAGAGGTTCTTTCATCAAAGAACTTTTTTTTTTTTTTTTTATATGTTCATAAACTTCCAGGCACTTTAGATTCAAATGAATGCATACAGAACTGCCATTATTAATTTAAACTGTTCAGACTGTGTCTTGATTTGCAGTTATCTGTTAACTCTCATGTTATGTGCTCAACAGCAAAGTGATGAAACATTGATGACTCTGACCTATTTAGAGACGAGCACAGAGGAGGTTAAAACAAATAAACAGCGCTTTTGTGTTTGTGCTGCTCCCTTGCTGTGCCATGACCCAGACTGGTAAAGCCTCTTTAACATATTTAGAATTGCTATTGCTTCCAACAGAAATGATCAGCAAACGTCGAGAGCACTATCCAACAAAATCCAACTGAGCTTCTTGTGGTGGAACTTCTTTAGACTCCTAAACGGCATGCTGGGGCCAACTAAAGGAGCAGGGTATATTTCCATAAACAGATTTCTTTTATTATATGATTCCAGTTCTTCTAAAGTATTTCATAAAGAACAAACAATGACATTTAGACAGTGGTAAAACATATTTCAATTTCAGACGGCCTTAGCCTTAGTTAATGAACATTGAGTATGAAAGTAGATTTAATACTAAAGGGTTGTTTTCTGGTAGAAAAACCCTCTTGAGAAAAAGAAAATTTGGCAAATATTGCTACTGTAAAACAACACTACTGTCGCTTTGAAATATATACTGAAGGAGCTGCAAAAAAAGAAAAAAGTTCCCTGTATCACACTTGCCTCCACTCCATTTTTCATTTCAGTATTTATTCTCTCTGGTTTATTTTCTAAAGGTTTCAAACTAGTTTCTTGTAGCCCCCGTGGATTTGCCACACAGCACACAGAGCTATTCATACCAAAGTTGTACAGATTACAAATGACCCAGAGGTTCAAATTCATTTGATCCCCAACTGCAAAACAACAATGCTAAAATAATGCAGTTGTTCATGTATTTTCACCTTGGTGAGATCTCCATCTGGTGTGGGGTGATGCTTTGTTTTGATAATGAATCCCTAAAATAACCATTATGAGCAGAGCAATACCGATTTCGGTGTCATCTTATTCTGCTTTGCAAAATGTTGCATTTTCTTCGGTCTGGAGTGAGTAATTTATTATTCTCACTCAAAAGAGACTTCAAGTTACTGCTAAGACACACCAGGTAAACAAAAGCCTCACCTCATTCAAAACAATGACACACTTGGGAGTTTTTCATTACTTTTGTCCTTTCTCTCTGCAGGTCATTGTGACTTCATAACGAGGGTTTTTTTTTTTTTCTTTTTCTTTTTCTTTTTTTTCTGATTGTGTGCTTTATCTGAATGGCTTCACATTCACTTGTATACATTTTGAATGTGCAATATATTTTTTTTTTCAATAACAAGGTGAGGGTAAGACATCTTTTCAATGAAAGCTACCACAAAACAGTTGTGCTTTTCCTTGCCGATGGATAACAACAACTTAACAATAATGTATTCATAAAATTAGAAGATAAACTAGATAAAACATAGTTCTTGCCACACCTACAATAATTTCCTGCTGAGATTCTTAAAGTATTTCAATTTTATTCTATTAAAAAACAAAAATCTAAAAGATATCCTAATATCAAAGATGGAATGGACCATTTTCCTAAGCTGACTGGCTCTTGTAGTATAATGAAGTATATGGTGTAACATGTTTCTTCCAGTCTATGTTGTGTTATACTAAAGTAAAAGTGAAAAATTACGGGTCCAGCAATGCACTCAAGTGCACTCCAATTTCAACATGCACACACCCACACCCATTTATACAATCAATCTTGCAAACATAATCGTGACAAATGACACATCATAATTCACCTTGTATCTTAGTTTTAATTGAAAAACGGACGTTTTTCTTCAATTAATTAAAAACAAAATCCTATAAACTCACAGCACCATAGAAAGAATTGCATTTAAAACTTTATTTTAGAAGAAATTGTTTTTTGGTTTTTTGTTTTTTAATAAAAAGTTTTGACATTCAACATTCAATGAGCTCAACTAAGCAGCCTATAACTTTAAAACTAGTAAAAGCAGATTTCTCTCTGGTTTTATGTAGTTAAGCAGATGATCTGCCGACAACATGTGAGTCTCAACAAGTCATCCCTCCAGATGTGAAGACTCAAAATTCCTTCTCCATGGTTGACTGTCCTTTTTTGCATTGTGTTTTAGACATAAAAAAAAATCCTATAAACTCATTGCACCATACAACAAAGTGCATTTAAACCTTTATTTTTGAAGAAATTGTTTTTTGTCTGTTTTTTTTTCTTTCTAATAAAAGGTTTTGACAATGTGTCCTCCTATAGATGTTGACAAGTAATAAGCCAGTTTTTGGAACAAAATTGATATTTGTAAACAACGTAAAAATAATGGTTATTGAAATTCATACTGGAGTACTTAAGCACAGTAATGAAGTACAAATACTGATAGTTCTCATCTCAACATGAGGATAATTTCTGCAACTTCTTTACTTCTTCTTTACGTCATTACTTCTAGTTGAATTGGAATCATTGAAAAGTGTTTAACACCCAAGATTTTATGCTCTACTCCACAAACAATAAGAGGTGCTATGTGTTTGTACATTTAGTAGAATGCTGGGTAATTTAAAGCATTGGTGGGCTCTACAAAAGCAGCTGAATGACACCAATGCAACAATGCAGGTTTCACACTTCTATAAAGGGTCTTTTAGTCTGCAAAATACAACAAGTCCCCCTTCACTCACCGTATTCATGTGGTCTCAGCTCATTATGCAAGTATTATGTTCTCATTCACCAGACAGCATCTTGGCCCCTTCACCTACAAAACCTAGAATTGCATTTGGCTCTGTTCATATTATTTAATGAAGTGCTGCAACTCGTCCCTTATTTCATTGTCTTCAGTGCCCATGGCCACTGATCCATCCATTTATTTCTTTACCCTGGCTTTCTGAATATGAATAACGGTATTAATTTTAATTGTACATACTTCCAAATTCTAAACTATATTAACCTTTACAAATGAGTCCAGGCTGTAAAAATTTTCAAAACCATTTTTTGTGAGTGTCCACACTGGTAGAACAGTTCCTTTTATGAATTCATCCATCAGTTCTGTTTTTAAAGGTTATGGAGGAAACTACAACCTTCTATTGAAGGGACTGTTTCAATTAATTCAAGAGGTTTAACATTATTAAAAGTGAGACAAAAATTATCCCGAAGGAAATCATCTTGTCACACATAGAGGAGCAGCACATGGCAACATATCATTTTCTCTACTTTAAATGAAAAGTGTCAACATCTATAGACATCCTGGTGGATAACTTCATTCTATCACATTAATGTTCTCAAAAGGCAATTTCCAATCTGGAGAACGTAGGTCATTTCCACCTGACAGTAGTAATAAGTGGATAAAAAACATTAAATTAATAATTCAGCCTCATGTTTGATTTTGCAGGTTATATTATCCTGTGGAGGTGACGTTAACTTATACCAATTGATTCAAACTGATTTTTTAACTAAAACATACTAACCCAAGGATTTTCCAAGTGTAGCTTGAAGTAGGTATTCACTTCACAAGTGAATATTGTTATTGGCTGTTCATGAAAAAAACATTGTTTCAAGTGCTGCATAGATACTTGTTATTTGAAAGATAGTAGACAAAGTAAAAGGTTTGTATCTAGTCTGTGATTGTTTTAACTGTTTACGCTAATGTTTTGATAAGTTTTTATCAAATCATTATTGTTATTTGATAAGTGCTGAAAATATTATTTCCATTGTGAAGTTTGCATCGCATGCAGGGGCTGGAAAAGACTTATGAGAGATTAAATTAATACACATTACTGACTGAGGAAGGAAGCTAGAGTTGCAAATGAGATGCAGAGAGGTCCTTGCATGACCATTCTGAAGTTAAATTACCAGTTGATTGTTGGTGAATGGGATTCCCTTTATGCGAGTATGAGCATACGTCGATGGCATCAAAAAGAACTTCATTAAATTGAAGCATAGCCAGTGTATATAATCCCTTTCATTCTTACCGTACTTTTTCCACATACCTCCATTTATACATAATGTTAAATCTGAATCAACTTTATTTTTAAAATACGTCTGAATGTATATATGTACATGAAGACCAAAGTTGAAATATAAATGATGGAAATTAGATAAATAACTTTTTCAAAATGTTAAAGAATAATAAGACAATATTCAGCAATTTTGATTTAATTAAAACCCCAATAAGACACTGCCCATCCCATGCACAAAGAAAATTACCTCAGGGCCAAGCAAGCCTGTTCGTTAATCATAACGATTATAATCAAAATAATTAATTATAATAATTAATCTGAGAATTTTTTTTAAAGAAATAAAAAAATTTTTTATCTGCCTTTCTCATTCGAGAAGACACTGCCTTCCTTCGGAAATCTTGTATATTTAATTTTTTGACATTTCATATGAATAAATCCCAAATACTAATAATAAATCAACATCACTCAGTTAATTCTAAATTATTAAAAAAATCACAGTTATCAATGTGAAAATTCATGAAATATTACAATTGTGTCTCATTCAACCATTCAGCCGTAAATGTGTGATTAAAAATGCTGTATCTTCACTGAGAAAAAGTTTAATTCAACTGTAACTATAAAAGGGAGGGTTAACAAATGGCAGCAGCAAAAGAGAAACCACTACATTTTAAAAAATGAAGGAAAAAAAAGAAACATGTACAGTATAACAGTACAAAGCTCAGCCAGTTTAAATGCACTAAATTGCACCCAGGGAGAAAATAGGTATTGCATAATGATAAATTGAGTGTTTATTGCACATTTCTACTGAGGGTGATGATGATGATGATGATGATGATGATGATGATGAACAGTGCTCAAGCTATATAGATATAAAAGCTTTTATAAATATTATGTTTAAGTTAAGGTTGGGTTTATAAGTTTGAGACAGCAGGAATTTTTTTTATTTTTTTATTTTTTTATTTTTTATTTTTTTTAATCCTCTACAATCATCTCTCTTGTGACCAGGAGAGATGAGGCCATTACACAGCCAACTTCAGCATGAGAACCAAATGGTAAAATATCAAATGTTGCAACCTCAATAATCCATCACAATGATTCTGTATGTGGCATGGGTTCCTCATCATAATTGGACCTCAGCTCCTTTTAGATTAGCAAATTATGCAATCTGTCTTGGTGGGGGTAATTGCAGTAATTGCTAAATGTCTCCTTTGTGTGATGTTGTTCAGAATCATTTTCAGAAACTACACCAAGAGAGAAGCAGCACTTGGTAACCTTTTCACCATCATACCACCCACAGATGTTAAATCCAGCAAGCAGGGTTTTTTCTTGTCATTCTAAATGTATGGCTGTTGTATTTTTTTTGGATGCACTCTTATTGGCCTTGTGAAAAGCCTGGGTCTTGTGGGCTTGAGCCTTAGGTTGTACCATGACCCTTTATGTTAAACCGTGCACTTTCATGGACTTGGTATAAAGTGAACTTTCATTCATGAAAACGAGAGTCAAGTGTCATTCGGGTGGAGATGGTGATACTAGAAATTACATATTGTACTAGAGCGAAGCATTGTCATTTATTTCTCCTGACCAAACGCACCACTAGAAAGTTGAAGTAGAAAATGATTGTTACAGAAAAAAAAAAAGGAATTTGTAGGGGTTTTCTTTCCCAAGTCCAAATTTAAAGAGACTTGCATATCTGCGCTAACTCACTGATTTTATAGTTTTGTTCTTTCCCACAGTCCATTAATTGTTTGTAAATTGTCTTGAGGTGTCTGTGTGTGTTTGCCCGGTGATGGAATAGCGACATGTCCAGGGTCTAACCTGCTTTTCCCCCTTTGGCTGATCCAATCTGTGACGCCCCCCCTACGATATTGTGGTGACCTTACTATTGTTGTACGCTTGTGTTTGTAGAGCCGACAGCAGGAGGCAAAGTCATCTGGGGGCTTGCCTACAAAAGCTGGCTTCCACTGTGGCTCTGGTGGTTGTTGGTGGTGTATGGCTCTGTCGATCCCCGGCTCCGGGGTGCAGCCAGCACGCCCGGGTTGCCACTGCCGGCTTTTTGATTTTGCACCTTTCTGCACGATAACACTTTATCCCATTACACCCATCATCCTACTGAAGGCACCTGCAACATGCACCCACAGCACACAATACATCTACACTGATGGCATACACACACCTGGTGAGTTGTGTAAATAAACGCCCCAACAAATGGCTTTAAACCTGGTCCATTGTTTGTTTTCCCTTCTCGGTTTGTGGTCTTTCGAGCCGAGCCATAACACAATCAGTTGGGATCAACAGCAGGGCACCAGGACCCTGAGAGAAATTAAACTATGTTGAAGGTGAATAGATGAATTTTGTTTTTTTTTTTAAATTAGTGTTTAAAACAACCACAAACAGCATCATAGCAAACTGAAATAGCTCATTTTTGAATAGTTGTCCCAGCTCTAACTGAGGCCTTGTTTACAACAACTTTTCATCTGAAAATGGCAATGTGTCTTGGTGTTTTAGCTGCTGATTTACACAATAACAGCTTTCAGAGTGACTGTAAGCAAAACGTAGAGTTCTGCACATGCACGTGTAGATCAGCAATAACAATTAAGGAATCCGATGTATTTATGCTGTTCATTCTTAGCTTAACAGATCTTCTATAATAAAGGGTACATTTATTACCCCATCATCAAGTTCACACGTGGAGACTCATTCCTTTCCCATAGCAGATACTGAGTGGGCCTATATGACAAAGACATACAATTCAGAGGAGCTGTGTGAATGGTTGTATTAGAAAACAGTGTCCAATAGTTTCATGACATTCAAACTGCATTGTTTTCAGTCTCTGGCATTTATGTGTGTTTGGTGACCAATTTTTTTATTTATTTTTTTCAAAATATTGCAGTCTAAACTTTTCCAAAATGAAACTGAAACTGAGAAGGAACAAAGATAGATCAGAATTGCAGGGCAAATTCAAAGTTTTCTCTTTTTAGTTTATCTTTGTGCCAAAGCACAAAAGGCAACAAATGTCTCCTAAAACATCTCCTGTGTTCTGATACTCGACTCAGAGGTTTGTTTTAAAAGCACTCTCAATGACAAAAGGATTCTTTGCCTTTTATCAAAGCAATTAATGAATAATCAAGACAGTTTCTGGTTAATTCAGAATCATGGCACTCATTTCAAGAACTAATTACTGCAGCCTAAAATATGCTTCAAATGTGTCAAAGTTCCCTTGAAGAAACAAAGGACACAATTACCTTCATAAAAGAAACTGTTCAACAAATAATGTCTGCTCATACAAACTGACAATCACACACACCCAAGTACCTGCTTCATAGTAGACTTCCTGTTAAGTACAGTCCCTAGAGTAACTTTAATATTCACACATTTATTTTTTCTTTCATGTTTTTAAAGCATCCCCAAATAACCCTTAATGTGAAAAGTCTCTTATGTATGCCCACTTAGAATCTCTCCCGAGCATAATTTGAGGTATTTTGTATGGTTTTTGCCTTGACAAATTGACGAAAACTTGTATTTCCAGTCTACTTAACAATGGTAGCCGCATGAATTTGCAAAAATCAATCATGCACAAATATCAGTCTATTGTCTTCAACAAACTTTTATCGCTTCATATCATCTGAACATTTTGCAGCGCACACTTATTTTGCCGCCCAACCACCCACTCTCACTTTTCTTGCACTAATGTATGGAAAATGCCCTGGAGTGATCACGTGCTCAGTTTTATGTGTACATGCATGGAAAGATAAAAGCCATGCATTTTCATGTCCTCTTACTATGTGGCATGATGAGCTCATATGCTGTAAATATTCAATGTGCAATTATTGTGATGAAAAGGAGAGGCAGTGGATGAAACCCATAATAACTTTAGCTCCACAAAAGATGGGCGTTTTTTTTTTTTTTTTTTTTCCCACTGAAGGAATTGAAAATTAAAGTCTTTGGAACATTTTCACAAGATAGCACGATATCGTGCTTTGTAATCAGCTTCTTGGGACAAAAGGCCATTTCTTTATGACCAGAGACATCAAGAAAAAGTGGTTTGATAATGAACATTAAATCTTGTCCAGCACAAGCTTAGAAGTCAAAACGTGCATACATGCATTTACTGTATGCTATTAAAAGAACTATAGGGGGAAATTACTTTCCCTGTAACAATTTATTTATGTTCATATAGAACGCCTAATTAGTGCTCAAGCTGTGTGTTAAAAAAAGCCCGTTAGCACAAATACCTGTCTCTGATATCTGCGGAGCCACTCTAACAAGTGAACGTGAGTAGGGTCGACCTGGTAAAATAACATTCTGTGGACCAACGATGCCTCGCGGCGTGTCTTGATGTCAACTCACTGTTATGCTATTCACCATGCCTGCAAATGTCTACTGAAAACATAGGGCTCTCCGCTTACGGATTGTGGCCAGAAATGTAAATTTTAATGCATTGCTGTGAGGTATATTAACAATTATGCAAATAAATATAAAAACACCTGATACAATCTTTCTAGCTGTTCCTCGGAGCAGCAGCGAGAGCAAAACGTGCTCAGGCAATCTCATCACATGGAGGAATTGAGGGAAATATAAGCACTCAAAAAAAAAACAACAACATACTGTACCTGCAGCGCTAGAAAGTTCAGATATATTGCAGTCATCTATATGATCAGAATTTCTAAGATTGTACGCTCATGGAGAGCAGCAAGGTCGCACAATGAAAAGAAACCATTAAATGGTCAAAAGTAACAACTCCAAAGTAATTCTTCAGTTTTATATATTTCTATCGACAAAACAAAAATTGCCTTTTGTTTTCCTCTTATGGAACTTAAATCTGCAAGATATTGATCATTCCTGTAAACCACAGTGTCAAATTTGTGTCACTTGTCCAAGTTAATTTTTTAAGTACAAGAGGTTATTCTGCCCTGCAGGCTCAGTGCACAGTAATGCAGTTCATTTCAACAAGAAGAGGTCAACAAGTCACTGCTCTCAAAAACTTGATCCAGTCCACAATGGGACATCTCATAATAATATGAAATATTTTTTCTTGTCATACAGGCGATGAAATTGTGAATAGGGTTTTTTATTGTGAATATATTTGTTTGTTCATATCCAGTTAGTTCATTAACTGCCTCCCCCTGAGAAAGAACCACACTAACCTACCTGTGCACTGCGGTCACGCCGTTTAAAATCTCAACAAATGGTTTTAAAATGGATATTTTGACCCCCAAACTGACAGAGTCACTCGCACCCCATGCAATAACCCCAAATCTGATCATTTTTACTTTTTTTCTTTCTTTCTTTTTTCCAGCTTGTTTGCTGTTGACGGGCAGATATGCACGTGACTCGTCAAGATTCGTCAGCAACATAGAGCCAAACAGAGGCAATACTTAATTCCATTGGTTGACATGCTTTGTCGGTGGAAGAAAAAAAGGTGTGCCTATATTTATATAGTTGTGTGGCAGCGCCCAGTGAAGGGGGCATAGTGAAAAGGCTTTGGGTTCAAATCTGGGACTGGCCTTTATATATGTTCGTCCTCTTCATGAACAGGTTTACTCCAACAGTCAAAAAACATGTATTTGACGCTAATTGGTGACCCTAAATTACCCACGGTTGAATGTCAGGGTGGGTGTATTTGTCTGTGTCTCCGTGGTTCTCCTGTGAAGGACTGGTGATCTGAATTTAATATGTAATATGAATGATAAAATGAAATGACATTAACAGTACCAAACTGAATAATTTCCTTTGGTATTTTATTTTGGCATTCAATTTGAATCATTTCCTTTTTGGTACTCATTGTTTTGCCTCTCTGATTTATTTGAAAATAATATTTTGGATCAAATGTATCTTAATTTTTATTAGAGGAAAGTGTAATTTCAGATTTTGCTGACGAAAAACCTGTATCAGGCTGACTGTACAAAATAAATAATCATGGTAACTCATGCACTCCTGCACATGTGAAACCACATCACAACTTAACTGATCCAGGATCATCAGGTAATCCTGACTGAATACGTTATCGAGGTTTCCTGTCTCACCTGACAAGGCACTGACTAATCTTTTTTATTTTATCTTTATCCAGTCGACTGTCCAAAAAAAAATTAGTTCAAGCTGCTATAGAACAGTGAAAAGTTTTGTAGTCTTCTTTTTTATGTTTAAGCACCAGACAGTCGCTCGTTTAGGTAGAGTGAGGGTAAAAAAAATCCCACACCCACAGCATTTTCAATATAGCGTATATTTACAGATGATTTCCAAGGTACAAAGTGAACTTTTAACATTCAAGTCAAGGATGTTCTTCATTTGACTAAACTAAGATTTATTTCTGGATATGGGTGTAGCATTTTCTATTTCTTATGAGAATGATTACAGGAAATTTCCCAAAGGGGAAAATTCATCAATTTACAACTTAACTGACTCCACACTTTACACTTAGAGATTGCATCCATCCATCTTCTATACAGCTTCATCCAATTCATGTTCGAGGGGAGCTGGAGCCGATCCCAGTTAACTATGGGCGAATGCAGGATACACCCTGGATGGGTCACTTACAGACTCATTTACCACAACATTTCATTCTTCATCTTAATTGCAGAGCTTGATCACAGTGATGTAACAGGATTTCTGTCATTCCAAAGTCCCTTGATTCCTTGTGCTTTTTTCTGATGTCTGGTTTGATTACCTGTTAACTCGCGAATACCAGAAAGCATCGCCTTAGTGCACTTAGCCTGTGTGTATGCTCCCAGGATTTTCACTGTACAACAAGCCATGAAGCCCTATCAAGGTAATCAATTTGCAGCAGCATGCTCAGAAAGATCAATAACTAGTTTAAATGCAAAGTGCCACCTCCCAGTTATGCTGTCTGTATATTTACTCTGACAGTTAATAAAACTGGCAGTTCAGATTTGAGGGAAGAAAAAAAAAAAACAGTGGCTCATCCTGTAATACGTACTTTTTTCAAGTTCAAGCCCAGAACCAATTCATTTATTTTAACAGTTTACCAGAGATGTTGACCGTAATAAATCCTTGTGTGGGGATGCAGATTAAGTTCTAAAGCAATTTTTCTCAACTTCTTAAATAATGTTGAACAATTTCTTTCCTCTATCTTTTCTTCTCAAACGGTATTAACTATGAATGAACTCTGCTAGAACCACAAGATAAAAATATTTGGTGTGTAATAATTACAATAGAGAGACAATGGAAATGACATTGAAACATTATTTTAAAGTTTATTCACTACATTTTTTTAATTTTCAGTGGAAGAGCACCTTTGTTATTGATTTTAACATCCTGTGAATAAGTAAATTGTTTGAGGCTGCCATCTGAAAAAACCCCACAATTACACAACTTCAATTAAATTATAGAAGTAAAAAATAACAAAACAAAAATATTTCATGCTTTTGTCTCCCAGGAGATATTTCAGAGCTGCACTTCATTCAAGTCCCTTATTTGAGTATATAACTAACTCCCTCTCTTAAACGCTTGAAAAACACTTATCAGCAATTAATTTGTTTTTAATTATTTCATGCAGGCCCCAAGATAGCATGGTGGTGTCAATGACAGTGTAGTTTTCTGTTAAGAGTTTGCATTTTCTCCCTGTGTGTGTGTGTGAGAGAGAGAGAGAGAGAGAGAGAGAGAGAGAGAGAGCTGGATTGATGATTCTAACGTTGCTTAAATGTTCAAATATGAGTGTTACTGTATTATCTCTGGGCTTGTATTGTGGTGGACTGGAGAAACCCACCCCACACTTTAAAAATATGCAATTTGTTAAAATGCCCAAACCACAAATATTAACTGAAAAGCTTTATGCAAGTCCTTCTACAATAAACTGAGAAATTGTTCATGAAGGCAGCATATTTATGTGACATCCATAAGAATGAGAACAATTATGTCTGGTACAAGACCAACAAAACGTTGAATATTGCATCTTTGAAAACATTAAAAATGGGAAATCCTATGAATATACTATTGAGTTCACTGCACAATCTGCTCCAGCTGAAGTGATATTTCAACTCTCCCGACAACCACAAGCTCCCCTTTCTTTAATGTTCCTTTAGAAAATTCACTCCTTCAAATCCTTGCCCAAATAATAGAAAAGCAACAAAAGCTGACCTTTAAGTCGGATACAGCAGAGAAATTATTCCTTTCTTTTGGGTGAAACAAAACAAACATTAATATGAAACATTGTAAAACAAACAAGCAGGAAACCAAGGTCCTGAGACAACAATAAGCATTGCTCTTCTAAATCTGTTAAAGTTTAGATGTAAAACAAGGAGAACATGAATAGTGATTACTCCAAGTTTTTTTTGTTATAAGATCTGTGGCTTAAACTGCTAAATAATCAAACAATTGACAATGGATATAAGTGACCAAAATGTTTGAAAGAAGCTTTTCATCATGAATACTCTTACTAAAATATACTATAAGAAAAGAAGGATCTAACTTCATCAATTAAACACATTTTGGCTTTAACGGTGATTTCTCTGATATTTATCCCATGTATTTGATTTTATTGTTGTGTTAAATGGATGATCATACTTAGGATTTAGTTTGTGTGTGTGTGTGTGTGCGTGCGTGCGTGCGTGCGTGCGTGCGTGCGTGTGTCTCGGTTTGCTGGCTGAAATGTTCACGGTGTCACGTCTGTTGCACCTCTGTTTCTTTCTCTGACGCTGCCACAACGACATAACAGAGGTGGAACAAATAGATTCATCACTCAGTTTCTGTGCCACTCTCACAGACTGCGAGCCAAAATAAAAGCGATGCAACCCTGAAACAAAAAAGGCTGGGTGAAAAGGGTCTTCAATTCATCCATAATGCATCATTTCTACAGAATCAACTGCATTCCTTTTTTTTTTTTTGCCACAAAATAATTTTTGACATTCAAACACTGCTTGCAGATAATTGCATTTCATAGAAAATTAACACTTGAATCCTTTATCAATACATAACTGAATATTAAATCAGCATTCGGTAGTCCACCGAAAACAACCAGTAATTGTAGCAGTAACGAGGAAAAGAAGACCTCTGTTCTCTCATAATAAAACAACCTTAAAAAAAATTAACATTTCTAAGACGGTTTTTTTATGTCTTTGATATAACCGAGCCACTTTTTTTCCCACCACATACACGACCATGGAAAAGCTTCAAAAATTATAAAACCATCACATGTTCTGCTTCTCTCTGTGAAAATGCAGACTTTCAGTAGGAGCCTAAAATTGGAGCACATTCCTGGCTAACCACATTTAAGTCCTAATCTGAAAGGGACTGGCATATGCAGCGGCCCTCGAGGGACTCTCTTTCAGTCTTGGCGATCTCAAAAGGTGCAGAACCAGCTTGGCTTTCCACAATGTGCACATATACACACAAGCCATTCCAGCAGAGAGGGATTGAAACAGCGTTGTTAAGCATTACTTTAATGGCGTGTAGCGGTGGAGTACACTGGTCAGCCTCTGGGAGATATTAGAGAGAAAGAAGAGGGTTTAGAAAACATTGTTGAATAGAGAATGGAAAACTGAGTGACAGAGGGATTAATGGGTCAAAAGAGGAAGAAGGACACACAAATAATGAAAACTGGGACAGACAATAAAAAAAAGACTATTATTTCAGCTGGGTTATGTAATATTACAGGTTACTTGTTTTGCTTAAAGAATTAATTAGATACGAATCTTTAAGAATCTATAGATGTGCAATCTGTGCAGACTAGAAACAAGGGTAATGAAGGAAAACACATTTTAAGTTTAAATTCATCTCATCTTTTGAACAGAAGCAGGTATTTTGTGATGTGCAAGATACCCCTATTTGAATACATCCTAAGAGTATTGCATGTGACAGCAAGTAGCACTATACATAACCTGTGTGACTGCAACCTTGATATAATTATTATTTTATTCTGAGATTATATTAGCCACACTTATCCCAGGGGACGCAAGCTTGGCTAAGCCCAAGGCGAACATAGCTCTGAGACTCCGACTACCACCCAAGACCCAACAATAATGTCCCCTGGTGTACCTCTCCTTCATTTATCATCCTATCGGGTGACCCATTTAAGAGTATATTTTAAAAGATCTGAAGATATGTCAAAAAAAGGAAAGAAACAGGAAAACCATTGGGGATTTACGGGAAGATTGAAGCAAAGAAGCCGAGGCTTTACATCTATTTAAAACTCAAGAAAGTCCTTCCTTGGTACAACCACTCCATGAATTTTGTGATCATACATGTTAGATCATTCCTTTTGTATGACCTCAATACAATATTTTTTTTATGCAAGGCTCAACAAATTAATACTTTACATCGTAACAGAAATGATGTTGCTTAGCAATAAATGGCAAGACAAAACTAAACCAATACATATTAATAACCTAATTACTGAGGGCAGCTTGTTGCCTGGCAATTATGAATTTGGCACAAATATTAACAAAACTTTAGACTGACATTAAATACATTTGTTACAGTGGGGCCAACTTTAAAGCTCAGACTTTTTGATGGAATAAGAGATCCAAATCAAAAATGGGGGAAAAGGTTGTGAATGGTCGTGTCCATTGCCTTTTTCAATCAATTTCCTGATCACTCAGATGTTACTGTGGTGAGCAAAGAGCAATAATGCTGGGCTTGCACTTAGGTTTCAGTGTGCTGGGTTGGTTTTGACAGCTGGATAAGAGCAACCCCAACAGGTAATGACATATTCATCAGAGGGCCATATTGTTTTGTTTCCAACATCACCATCTCTTACCGCTGTTCGCTGTTCGCAGACTGACACATTTGGAGGTCACAAGTCTGTTGTTGTTTCTCATCTGCAGTTCATGTCTTAGTGTACTTGCTACTCGTCATCGCCACAATACTTTCATGTTTCAATTTGGGATAAAGAAAACTACGGAACGAATTCCCAGAAACTTTTGTGATACAAACTCAAATTACTATTTCCTGCAGAAATAGTCATAATGACAGTGTGCAGTTCTTCACTCCTGCTGATCAGCTGAATGTGAACTGCCTACAGGGGAAAATGGTCTTCTGCATTTGTTTTTGCTTCCCGTTTGCCACAATTGAAGTTAATTGAAGAACGCACGAAGAAAGAATCCAACTGTGTTTTTTACTGTATCTTGTGCTTATGTGCTCTGCCTAGACTTTCCAAATACAGAATAGCACTCCGATTACGAATGATAAAGAAACACTAAAAAATACACAGTGTTGAAGATGGTTTTTAAATGTGCTATATATACATATATATATATATATATATATATATATATATATATATATATATTACATTTCATTACATTACATATACATTACATTTTTTATTTCCACTCAAACATAAATTCTGAGTAGCTTTGTTTGTGTAGTAAAGTATTATCCATATCATTATTAAATGTTATGTGTTACTTTTTTCTTTTATCCCGAAACCCCCCCCCCATTTCTTTTGTTTTGTTCATAAACTACATAAATACACACACATTGATATCATGATGATTATACAATAAGCCATTATCAGCCTCTCTTTATCGCAGAAGTAATTAACAATAAGCACAAATGTCTTCATTATCCAGCATGTCTCACCAGCATAGAAGTTATTGTTAATAATGGCTCTCTACACAATTATGAGTGTAACTCATTTGTTCAAAAACAAAACCTCTCAATAAGTCCATACAAAAAGATGTAGACTGATAACATTATTGTTATTTGATGCTAATTTTGTTTAGCTGATATGATCATATGTATCTCATCTCATTCGAACCTTGATCATCCTGCAGTGAAAATGTGATAATGTGTCCCTTACAACACATTTTAAGGGAGTCAGTTAAATAATAATAATTCAGAGTTGATTGACAAACAGTTTGAAAGATTAATGTTTGGACTCCTTCAAAACATCACTGACGGCAAGTTTGAATGGATACATTCTGTCTAAAAAAAAATATGAAGTGACCCTGCTTGTCAGTAGAGCTGTGTGTGTGATATTAAATCCCTGGATCATAATTTAATATAATGTCTGTGCAAAAACGTTTCTTATCATCTAATGTCATGAAGGACTACACATTTGTTTTCTTTGCTTTTCAGGAAAATTAACCCTTATTATGCCATTGTATTTTATTGGTACCATAAGCACGTCAAGTATAGGAGAATAGTTTTAGTTGTGTCCGTATACTATAATCATACAGCCTGCAGTTACTGTCATAGCATCCTATACCTCCAAATATTGAAGGCAGTTCCTGTACCATAAACAGTATTTACAAAATATCCAGCCTTCATGTAAGAAATAACATGCTTGACCCAAAAAAGCTGAATGATAGCTGAAATAATATTAAAATAACTGTAGAATTGATTGTGCTACTTGTGTTTTAAGGACCTCAAAACTCTGCAGATCAGTGTTCAAACTGAATTGGGTCATCATCACGTAAGAATAGCTCACTGTCACTCACTTGACTGGTGGATCTGCTATAGAGCTTCATAAATAAACGCCCGATTCGAAGACCCGGACACCCCCCCCCCCAGCACTAGACTCACACCACCGCCTGGTGACACACCCCTCACTGTGACCACAGCAGATGTGAGGAAGACCCTACAGGGAATTAACCCCCGCAAAGCTGCTGGCCCGGATAACATCCCGGGGCGGGTACTGAAGGACTGTGCACACCAGCTGTCCGAGGTGCTGGCAGACATCTTCAACACCTCACTCTCACTGTCATCTGTCCCCACCTGCCTAAAGACTGCCACAATTGTCCCCGTCCCCAAATGCTCCACAGTGACAGGCCTAAACGACTACCGGCCGGTCGCCCTAACCCCGGTAGTCATGAAGTGCTTCGAGAGGCTGGTCATGACTCAGATCAAGGACTCCATCGACGTCACTGTGGACCCCCACCAATACGCATATAGGAAAAACCGCTCCACCGATGACGCCATCTCATCGGTGGTCCACACAACCCTCACCCATCTGGAGAGCAAAAACTCCTATGTCCGTCTGCTCTTCCTGGACTTCTCCTCAGCCTTCAACACCATCATCCCGCAGACCCTGGTGCAGAAGCTCCACTCCCTTGGACTGAGCCCCACACTGGGGAACTGGATCCTGGACTTCCTGACCAACAGACCACAAACTGTCAGGATCAACGACACCGTCTCCTCCCCCATCATCCTCAGCACCGGCTCACCTCAGGGCTGTGTGCTGAGCCCCCTCCTGTTCACTCTGCTGACATATGACTGCACGGCAATACACCCCAGCTGTCATATAGTGAAGTTTGCGGACGACACAGCAGTAGTGGGACGCATCACAAATAACGATGAGTCCAAATACAGAGAGGAGGTGGAACACCTGATGCAGTGGTGCAGTGGAAACAACCTCTGCATCAACGGGGAAAAGACCAAGTAGATGGTGGTGGACTTCAGGAGGGTCAGGTGCCCCCCCGCTCCCCTGCACATCGGAGGAGCAGCTGTGGAAGTGGTTTCCAGCTACAAGTACCTGGGGGTACACTTGTCCAAGGACCTCACCTGGAGCGCCAACACTTCCTGTCTGGTCAAGAAGGCCCACCAACGCCTCTACTTCCTCAGGAAGTTGCGGAAAGCAGGTCTGGGAGGCTCCGTCCTGAGGAGCTTCTACCACTGTGCGGTGGAGAGCGTCCTCTGCAGCTGCATCACTGTGTGGCATGGCGGATGCACCGCCGCTGAGAGGAAGGCTCTGCAGAGGGTGGTAAAGGCCGCTCAGAGGACTGTCGGGAGCGGCCTCCCCACCACCTCAGACCTCTACACAGCACGATGCAGGGGGAGGGCTCTCCGCATCATGAAGGACTCCACCCACCCAGCACATGGACTGTTTCAGCCCCTCCCCTCAGGAAAGCGGCTGAGGAGCATTCGGAGCAAAACCACCAGGCTCAGGAACAGCTTCTTCCCCGAAGCTGTGAGACTTGTGAACTCGAGCCATGTTCCATAGACTCCCTCATCTTCCTGCACTACAAACACTTCACACTTACATTCTGCTCTTGTATATTTGTATATATTTTACGCTCTATATATTTTATTACTATATATTTTATTACTGGCTCACCGGGACCTGAGTCCAAATTTCGTATCATTCTTTGATATGACAATAAAGAATCCTTGAATCCTTGAATCCTTGAATCCTAAATAATGAATTCACATCTTGAGTTGCTTTAGCGGAGAAAAAAGGTAACATAAACGGCTTGATATGATATCCCAACACAAATCTAGTTGTTCCATGTGTAACCTAACAGGAAAATATTGCTGTACTGTCAGGTGAGTGAGTAGTCATTGTGACATTAATGTGTTGGTTGTGGTAAACAATGATTGACTGGTACAAACAGAGGATTTGTCGTGCAGTCGGTTTTGTTGTTTTACTAAGGAGTGGTTTCTTTCTTTCTAGTTTCAGTGTTGAATGCGTGTACCTCAATTTCAACATGCAACTCAACCTGGTTGCGCTGCAAATAGTGGCATAACCCTTTAAAGCAACAGCATTTAATACTGCACTGCTGTGAAGGTAAAACCACTTCAGGAAGACTAAAGGTAGAAAATCATTATCAATGTTAACATGTGAAAACCCTTTATAGTGGTTCCAGGCACTGGTTCCCAGCCTGGAGCCTGGAGCTCTCTCAAGGTTACGCCACAGATCACAGGTGCGGCCCCTGGCTTCGCCTGCTATCAGGTTGTAAAATTCAAATCTGCATATGTCAAGGAAAACATGAAAAAAAGACTCCGTGCCAAATGACAAAACTATCATTTCCTCGATTTAAGACTCATTCCCCGTCATTGTTTGGCTTCACTTTTATAATCTTAAATCGAAGATAAGCGAGGGGCTCGGTAGCCTTTTCAAAAGTAATACAGCAGAACTGGTCAGGAACATTGATTTAAGGTATACGTCTTTGGTTATCTCTCCTCAACATGCTAAGAACACACAATTGTTATGTCGTCATTCATGGGCTGAGTCGTTTTCATCATGACTATGTCATGACAATTTAATTTCTGATGCCGATGACCATTCTGCTCGGAGCCCGCACTGCATCTCTCCTTGAGGGAAAGAGGCGTCTTTCAGAAAATATGAGAAGACATGGATCTCAGCAATAAGTAGTCAAACAACAGTGACCCTGCATGACAAGGGCGATGTGCCCAGAGGCAACATAACGAACAGCGCTGTGCCCTCACGGTGATGTTATACCATAAATAATTTAACACGCCATTCTTAAGGAATAAAGGGAGCATGAAAATGTATCAGGCTTTGCAATGAGCCTCTCATTCACCCAACAGCTATATTCATCAAATATTTTATAATGTTCTTAATAAGCATCATGCAGCATTTGTCTCAAAAATAATCAACGTGACTAATCAATGATAATGCTTCCACATAATCTTTCATAAAATTCCACAACTCGATGTCTTTGAACTGTGACCATCAATCTGTGAACCCCAATGTGGTGAAATGTTACATTCTCCAACAAATGTCAAAATAGTTTTTTGTACTTCTCCCTCTGCAAGTGACTGCAAACCTTCACAACACAACTGCTTTGCTACTTAGAATTGCATAAATAAGCAACTAAATTAAGTAATTCACCAGTGTATTAAAATGATCAGCACTATTAGGACATGTACACACTTTCACACTGGCACTGACCATTCATAGAGAGCATCACTGAAACAATTTGTTTTTGCCTTGTCGGAAGCAGGTTCCAGATTCAGGGGAAAGAAAACTGTACATCTCTGCAGTTTTAAGTCTCTGCAGGCTGAATGTGGGTCTGGCTGAAGAAAAACAACATTTTATTTTATTTTTTTTCAGTGGTTGGTATCTTGAAGCAATGTTTTCTTTGTTTCCAGAAATACATACTGCTCAAGAAACTATAGAAACTATGTTGTCACAGCAAAATTAAACTTGGCACGAGATTTGTGTTCACGATTCAGCGGATGCTCGTCATTTTAACATGATGTTATATTGGCTGAATGAACATACCGATTTATCTACACACAAGAACAAATATAGCCTGGTATCAAAATGTTTTCTTATCTTCACCGGTTTCAGATTTGTTCCCGTCCGTGGTCCATCCCCCGTGGCCTGATTAGACTTTTGCAAGAAAAGTTTGTTGTGGAGGAGAAGTAAAGCTGTAGGAAAGTTTTGTCGTCATCTCTCCTATTTCTTTATTGTATGCCATTATGCGATCATGCATTCCCATCTTCTTGGGTGGGGGTGGGGGGGGACCTCACATGATTATCTCTGTTATCTCCTTGTGAGATCTTACTTTGTGAAAAGTGTACAGCGAAGGAGAGACACACAAAGACATTTGTTTGATTTTACAGCTCAACAGAACTACACTTTTTTCACTCAACAGCGTGAAATATTATTATAAATGTCAATGAGAATGATTCAAATTGAATACGTCAACATATTTGTATTATAAACTCTCTTTGTTACCTTTCAGCTTCTGGTCCTCAGTAGGTTAGCGTCTAAAATGTTCTTTTTAAAAGCGGTTTACAAATTCATGTTATGTACAAATTAAACACAGTAAATCTGAACAATAGGTTTATTTTTTAAGTTTTATCTTACTTTCTGTCTTTTAATTGCATTCCGGCCTAATCACCGCAAATAATTCACACAGGCAAGGGTGGTTGAGCCTAAATTTAATGCATTATCTCTAAAAGGATGAAAAGGTTTATTAAAACTCAAAATTATTAAAATTATCAATAAGATAGGAGAAAAGAATGGTAAATGGACTTCACTTTTATATCATGTTTCAACTGTGTGAGCGGTCCCGACATCATAAATCACTTTTACCAAGTCACACACATATGGAGGGTGTGGCCATGCAAGGTGCTGCCAATCCATTGGGACCTATTTAGGGTTCAGTTCTCAAGGACACTTTGGCATGTAAACGCGTGGAGATGGGAATCAAACCTGCAACCTTTGAATTGGGAGACGACTGCTCTATACAATGCCTCGGGAAGCTTTGGGCGTTTCCGTGACGCTAAGATGCCAAGAAACCTGTGGATCTTTCACTAAATTAAAAGCTGGAAATACATGTTTGTATGAATGTTATGACGAATTTCCTTTTGAAAGGTAATGACAACATATTAGAGATGTACACCAACAACAAAAAATATCTCCAAAATTATCTTTTTTTTTCCAGTGCAGATTCTGGTAGTGTAACTTTACAGAATAAAAACTGGACTCAGTTATCAAAATACAAAATCCTGACGTCAGGGTTTTCATCCACAGTTCGTTCTGATTCCTGCCAGTGCTTCCATTAAAAATGTTATGTGGACACAAATCAAGCAGTTTTTGGGACAAAACATTTATGATAGGTCTGTGTGACCAAGTCCAAATCATTCTCTCTTCATCTACCAAACTGAGATAATGAATTAAACCAACCACATCTGTCATATTTGCCCAATTCAAACTAAGATTCATGAGGTCTATTAAGCTCTGTTGTACAAACTAATGGCAGTGAGGGAAATGAACCTATCCCTGCCAATAACACTTGAAACAGCTGACCTGACCAATGCAGGGTAGAGGCAAAGGGATTATCCAACAGGCACACTTTCACACCTAAAGGCTGTACGAACAACACTAAATATGTGTGCTTCCAACTGCGTCAACGTTGTCTTTATAATTCATGTATTGGAATTAACATTTTGCATTCAATCCACAAGAGGGCTTCACTCTAAAGTAACATACTGGCCAAATACCAGAAGAGTCCAATTATTTTTCACAGAGAATGGTGTACACTTGATCTGCAATAGCAATATCTATTGTTGTTGGCACGAACTTCAGCCCCATCAGAGGCAGTGTTGCAGGTGGTGGTTGCCTATTAAGCTGTTAAACAGTAAGAATCATCACAAGGCTGTTCTTTAAAATCCTTTGTAATTTCTTATTTGCGTCAAATCTCAACGCTGCTCCTACTGTTACGGTTAGTGCTGCTTCCTAGCTCCATTGTCCGTAAGCTTCCAGGAGACTGACGTAAATAAGAAAAAGTAAATTAAGTAAATGAAGAGTCTAAATGGAAGGCTTCATGCAATTTGCATCTGTAGATAACACCAGGCAAAAGTGACTTTTAAGGCCAAATAAAAGGATATATATATATATATATATATATATATATATATATATTTCTGAATATAGATATATTCAGAAACCAATCATGATGTAACACGCAGCCAGAGCACATGATGCTTGGTGCCCAGAGTCTTGATTGACAGGTTCACGGAGAAGACCTCCTGTAAAGGAGTGTGTCTTTTTCCAGTTATATAGCTCTTTGAAGCCTTCCACCCTTGGAAGGCCATGAGGTGGATCAAAGCTGGTGCTGAATAATTTGTCCAGCATGGCTGACAGTTTTAACAAGATCTAAGCCATTTCATCTACAAACAAGGCACAACAAAAGGGAGCACAAAGTGAAAAACAGCAAGAATGAAAAAAGTGGAATGCTTCATACCCTTTCCTTTTATCAGATACTTGCGTTGCCACCAAACATTAATGTCACTGCTCCGCAGTCGTGCATGCAGATTCTTAGAGGGGAGTAATTACTTGAGAGTGCTTTCAAGCTGTTTCTCTCCTGTCGTACACATTTAAGTGATTTTTTTTTTCTCAATTATATCTTTTTATATGTCCTATAATTACCACATGGTCACCACTTAGCAGTATGTTATAAAATGCTTTATCACAGAGTATGCTAGTTTATCATCCCATTTCAAATTAATGGGTATTAATTGTTTATGGATGCATGGGGCATGGGGTAGATTGCAAGAAGGTAAGCATCTCATATTCATTGTCACATTTGAGTGCATGTAGTCTTCATATCTGCTGTGCTTCAATAATACCTTATTAACGTCCATTTATCATTTAATGTCAGGCTCATTTATTCACTCCCAGAATACCTAAATGCCCCCAGAGCATGCTACGAGAGTATGGTAATGGCTGTGTTGTTTTCACTCGCAGAAGTGTTTTTAAGGGAATTTCACATTTCACACTACTTTAAAGAATGCCTCTCAGATTAGGGTAAGTTATGTCATTATGGTTCATGCGTGAGGTGCAAGCAGCCACTGCGAGCACTTTGGCAGAAAGTTTCAATTGCCATTTACATAATATTTTTATATTTTGATATGTATTCGCCCACACATCTGCTCATTTTTGCAAGATTACTTTGCTGAGTCACAGACAGTTTTAAAGCTGATGAAACCTTTGGACACTTAAGAACATAAACAAATTTGGTATTTCAGCCATATACTGTTTGGGTAGTCACTGGAAAAAAAAAAGGGGGGTGTATTCTTAAGCTTTTCATAAAATAACTGTTTAAAAAGTAATTATTATATGCTGAGGTTCAGAAAAGAAAAAAGAAAAAAACTTTCCTGACATTCTCATTCTTGTTGTAGGAGCACTTCACAGCATGAAAACATTTTCCGCGGAGCTCCCATCTTAAACTTTATATCTCTGAATCATTTTAGGATATTTTGTCATAATAAGAAAATAAAGTTAACTCAACACATTATGAGAGCCATTATTCCATAAGTTGTGTTTTTTGGAAGTAGTTCACAGTTTTTGATTTTGATTGAGATAATACTCCTAAAAATGCTTTCACATTTCTTTCAAACCACAGTGAAGTCGAGACATCGATCAATGGTTGATGATTACAAAATACTCTATGAAAAGCTCCCAGCAACACTTATATCATACTGATGTCAAATATTACATACACATGTTGTTGCTGATCTGTATTAGATGTTGGACTGCTTTTTAAATGATCCATTTGAAATGATGTATAAATTCAAGTCAATGTGTATGCGTGGGTTTCTTCCCGGTGCTCAGGTTTCCTCCTACAGTCCAAAAACATACATGTGAGGTTAATTAGTGACTCTAAAATCCCCATTGGTGTGAATGTGAGTGTATGTGGGTGTCTGTTCCTCTGTGTTTACCCTGTGTTGCCTGCCCTCAGCCACAGTTAGCTGAGATTGGCTCTAGCACTGCAATTCTGCACAGAAAATATAAACAGAAAAGTATGGACAGTGATAAAAAAAAATAAAAGCCTAAACATTTATAAATGACTATTGTGTCACAGTTCGATGTGCCAAGTTGCAAGTGGGGTATATGGGTATAGTGTGTCATCAGTCCTTCAGTTTGTATAGTTCCACACACAGTCTGAACGTGTGGAACACAGCTATCAGGTAGAAGCTGCATTTCACACTGTTTGTTCCTAACGTCATTGTTCTGAACAACTTTCCAGATGGTGGCGGTGTGGTTGGAGTGTGTTGTTTCCTTTAAAATATTTCTGGTCATCTTCCTCAGCCTGCTGCCGTAGAGCATATCAGGGTGAGCTTTAGCCTGATGATGTGCTGGGCTGCCTTCAACACTGCAGGGCCATCCCCTCAGCAGCTGTGCAGCTCACAAGTCACACAGTGATTTAGTTTGTGAGGATACTCTCAGCGGTGCTCCAATAGAAGTTGAGCATCAATTCCTGGGGGAGTTGGGCTTTTCTCAGCTTTCTGAGGAAGGAGATTCTCTGTTTATTTGATCAGTTTTGAGATTCTTGGAAACAACGTCACACTCTCCTCCCTTTCCATATCTTCTCCATGAATGGGGAGGAGCTGGGTTTTTTTCCGCTTTAATCTCAGGACGTCAACAATTACCTCCTTTGTCTTGGGGGTGTTGAGGACCAGGTTGTTGTCCTCACACCAGCCAGATGTGTCTCATCGTTGTTTTAGATGAATCCCACGACTGACAGTGTTGTCGGCGAGTTTGGTCATGGAGTTGGAGGTGTGGATGGGGATGCAATCCTGAGTGAAGAGTGTGAAGGGGATGGGACTCAACACACAGCCCTGTGGAGTTCATGTGTTGACAGTGACGGAGGACGGAGGAGGTGTGGTGTCCTATTCTCACATGGTGTAGTCTGTCTGTGAAAAAGTCCAAAATCCATGATCACAGTAGTGTTAAATGCAAATGGTTGTTTAGATTTTTCAGGAGAGTTGGAATATTTTTTTCACATTTCCAGGCTTGGCATTTTCATTTTTATCATATTTTCTCCTCCTTATATTCCCTCTTTCCTGTCATCTCCTCTCCACCTTTCTCCTCTCTTTCTTACATTTGTCGGTGGCCTTTTTGCTGGACTTACTGCTTTTCCTTTTTCAGCAATGTCTTGTCATTGCTACTTTTGGAGGGGAGATCAGCCCATTGGATGACCTTGTCTATAAGCTACCAGATTTCTTGTTTTGTTTTCCTGAAGATTTCTTATTTTGCAAATTCTGTTGCTAAGCAATCCATGTTTGACCATTTCTGGGCTTTTTTCAAGAAGTTCTCCTGCTGAAGGCTCTCTTCCTTTGCTTGATCTCTAATTTAACCTTGTCTTTTAATCTCTAAATTAGTTTTTCATCCACTTTCATTATTGTTCAATTGTGTTTTCAGCTCAGACATTGCTGATGGCCTCATAATTTTCCTATCCTTGTATTCCTCCTGTATATCTTCTTGTTCTACGCCATTGTCCACCTCTCCAACAACTAAGTGGTTTTACCCACTCCACAATTGACCTTCCAAGATTTGCTTTCATGAAAGGATGGTCTCTTTTGGCTGTTCATTCTCTGCCTGTAGCTGGTTTTTGATGGCTCCAGCCTCCGTCTGTTGATTCTTCAGAGTCCTCCTCAGGGTGCTAATTTCTAGCATGAGCTCTCACTTTTTCCTCTATGGATTATACAGACAGTGTTTCACTGTATCCACGCCTGTCTCGTTGCCTTGCCATTGATTCATATCATGTCTATTACTGTCAGTGACTGTCTCCTCATTCCAGTTCCTCATTTTACCAACTTGTTTTTTTTTTCAACAACCTTTATTTTAAGCTTTGTGACACTGTGAGGCCCTCAACACCCTAAGGGAGATATTTGTTATTGATGGTATTCTAACTGCGATGTGGACACCAAAGTCCTACTACTGCTGTCCAGTAGTTAGTTACCCTGTCTCCTGTTTATGTCCCAGTCATTACCAGATCACCATTTTGTCAAATGTGTAATTTCAAAATGTGTGTCTGCTGATTAATTGTTTCCTTGGTTTATCCTAGGGTTTCCTCACATGTCCAGCAGCCTGCCCACCATAAACTGGGTAAGATCGGCCTAAGGAACTTTCTTTTTCTTATTATGTATTTATTAAGAATGTGCTTTGAAGTGGTCCCACCACCTACAATTCTACATCTGTGCTGCATAAATAGTTTTGTCTGCTCAAGTGGGACAACAGGCACAAAGCAACAGGATACTTTCTTTCATGCGGAATCCATGCAATCCATGACTACGCTGTCATATGCCACATCCTTGTCTTGATGAAGACATTACAAAAAACAAAAACAAAAGACAAGATGAAGTCTCCCAATCTGTATGTCTCATGAGCAGAAAGATTGGTGTGATAGGAATTGTGTCTACAATAAAAATGAGCAACGTTATATGGTGTGCCCCTCCCCCTTGAACTGCAACCTTATCGTGGTGGGGGAGTTTGAGCACCCGAATGACCCTCGGAGCTATGTTGTCGGGGGGCTTGCCCCCCCAGTAGGGTCTCCCAAGGCAAACAGGTCCGAGGCGACGGGTCAGACTAAAAGCAGTTCACAAAACCCCCATGGATACACGCAAGAGGAGCAAGGTGACGTCGCCCGGTTTGGCGCAGCCGGGGCCACACCCTGGAGCCAGGCCCGGGGTGGAGGCTCGCACGCGAGCGCCTGGTGGCCGCGTTCTTGCCCGCGGGACTCGGCCGGGCTCAGCCCGAAGGGACGACGCGGGCCCCTCTTCCTCATCCTCCTGTGGACCCACCACCCACAGAGGCTGCCGTAGGGGTCGGGTGCAGTGTGGATTGGGTGGCAGTCGACGGCAGGTGCCTCAACGACCCGATCCCCGGACACGGACTCTGGCTTTTGGGACATGGAATGTGACCTCGCTGGGGGGGAAAGAGCCCGAGCTTGTGAGGGAGGTTGAGAGATACCGGCTAGATATAGTCGGGCTCACCTCCACTCACAGCTTGGACTCTGGAACCCAGCTCCTCGACAGGGGCTGGATACTCCACTTCTCTGGAGTTGCCCGCGGTGTAAGGCGGCGGGCTGGAGTGGGCTTGCTTATTGCCCCACAGCTCAGCCGCCACGTGTTGGAGTTCACCCCGGTGAACGAGAGGGTTGTCTCGGCCTATGCACCGAACAGCAGCTCAGAGTACCCAACCTTCTTGGAGTCCCTGGGAGGGGTGCTGGATAGTGCCCCAACTGGGGACTCCATTGTTCTCCTGGGGGACTTCAACGCCCACGTGGGTAATGACAGCGAGACTTGGAAGGGGGTGATTGGGAGGAACGGCCTCCCCGATCTGAACCCGAGCGGTGTTCTGTTATTGGACTTCTGTGCCAGTCACAGCTTGTCCATAACGAACACCATGTTCGAGCACAGGGGTGTCCATAAGTGCACATGGCACCAGGACACCCTAGGCCGGAGGTCAATGATAGACTTTGTGGTCGTGTCATCTGATCTCTGGCCGCGTGTCTTGGACACTCGGGTAAAGAGAGGGGCAGAGCTGTCAACTGATCACCACCTGGTGGTGAGTTGGATGCGCTGGACTGGGAGGAGGCCGGATAGACTCGGCAGGCCCAAACGTGTTGTGAGGGTCTGCTGGGAACATCTGGCCGAGCCCTCCGTCCGCGCAGCCTTCAACTCCCACCTCCGGGAGAGCTTCTCACAGATTCCGAGGGAGGTTGGAGACATTGAGTCCGAGTGGACCATGTTCTCCACTTCCATTGTCGAAGCTGCTGCTCGGAGCTGTGGCCGCAGGGTCTCTGGCGCCTGTCGTGGCGGCAATCCCCGAACCCGGTGGTGGACACCGGAAGTAAGGGATGCCGTCAAGCTGAAGAAGGAGTCCTACCGGGCACTGTTAGCTCATAGGACTCCCGAGGCAATCGACAGGTACCGGCAGGCCAAGCGAGCCGCAGCCCGGGCTGTGGTGGAGGCAAAAACTCGGGTCTGGGAGGAGTTCGGAGAGGCCATGGAGGAGGACTTTCGGTCGGCCTCGAGGAAATTCTGGCAAACCGTCCGGCGCCTCAGGCGGGGGAAGCAGTTCTCCACCAACACTGTTTACAGTGGAAGTGGGGAGCTGTTGACCTCAACTGGGGACATTGTTGGGCGGTGGAAGGAATACTTCGAGGACCTCCTCAATCCCACCACCACGTCTTCCATTGAGGAAGCAGAGACTGGGTTCTCAGAGGTGGACTCGTCCATCTCCCAAGCTGAAGTCACCGAGGTTGTTGTGAAGCTCCTCGGTGGCAAGGCACCGGGAGTGGATGAGATTCGCCCAGAGTTCCTTAAATCTCTGGATGTGCAGGGACTGTCGTGGCTGACTCGTCTCTGCAACATCGCGTGGCGGGCGGGGACAGTACCTCTGGACTGGCAGACCGGGGTGGTGGTCCCTCTCTTTAAGAAGGGGGATCGGAGGGTGTGTTCCAACTACAGAGGGATCACACTCCTCAGCCTCCCCGGGAAAGTCTATTCCAGGGTACTGGAGAGGAGGGTCCGGCCGTTAGTCGAACCTCGGATCCAAGAGGAACAATGCGGTTTTCGTCCTGGTCGTGGAACACTGGACCAGCTCTATACCCTCCGCCAGGTGCTTGAGGGTTCGTGGGAGTTCGCCCAACCAGTCCACATGTGTTTTGTGGATCTGGAGAAGGCGTTCGACCGCGTCCCCCGAGATGTCCTGTGGGGGGTGCTCCGGGAGTACGGAGTCCGGGGTCCCTTGTTGAGGGCTGTTCGGTCCTTGTATTCCCGGAGCAGGAGTCTGGTTCGCATTGCCGGCAGTAAGTCGGACCTGTTCCCTGTGCACGTTGGCCTCCGGCAGGGGTGTCCTTTGTCACCGGTTCTGTTCATCATATATATGGACAGAATTTCTAGGCACAGCCGGGGGCCGGAGGGGGTCCGGCTTGGGGACCACAGAATCTCATCTCTGCTATTTGCGGATGATGTGGTTCTGTTGGCCCCATCAGGCCTGGATCTCCAGCGTGCACTGACACGGTTCGCAGCCGAGTGTGAAGCAGCTGGGATGAGGATCAGCACCTCTAAATCCGAGGCCATGGTTCTCGACCGGAAAAAGGTGGCTTGCCCCCTCCAGGTCGGTGGAGTGCCCTTGTCCCAAGTGGAGGAGTTTAAGTATCTTGGGGTCTTGTTCACGAGTGGGGGAAAGATGGAGCGTGAGATCGACAGGCGGATCGGTGCAGCGTCTGCAGTTATGCGGACGTTGTATCGGTCCGTCGTGGTGAAGAAGGAGCTGAGCCAAAAAGCGAAGCTCTCGATTTACCGGTCGATCTTCGTTCCTACCCTCACCTATGGTCATGAACTATGGGTCATGGCCGAAAGAACGAGATCCCGGATACAAGCGGCTGAAATGAGCTTCCTCCGTAGGGTGGCTGGGCGTACCCTTAGAGATAGGGTGAGGAGCTCAGTCACCAGGGAGGAGCTCGGAGTAGAGCCGCTGCTCCTCCACATCGAGAGGAGCCAGCTGAGGTGGCTCGGGCATCTATTTCGGATGCCCCCCGGACGCCTCCCGAGGGAGGTGTTTCGGGCATGTCCCTCCGGTAGGAGGCCTCGGGGCAGACCCAGGACACGCTGGAGGGACTATGTCTCTCGGCTGGCCTGGGAACGCCTTGGGGTGCCACCGGAGGAGCTGGAGGAAGTGTCTGGGGCGAGGGAAGTCTGGGCTACTCTGCTCAGACTGCTGCCTCCGCGACCCGGCCCCGGATAAAGCGGTAGCCAATGGATGGATGGATGGATGGATATATGGTGTGCATTGAAGAAAATAAAAACTCTCCATGAAAACAACAGAGCAAAACTACTATTCTAAAACTACAATACAGACCAGACCAGAAATAATGTGCCCTTTGGTGTAAACCAAAGACGGTTTGTCTTGAGAGGAACATCATATCTTCTGTGAACCCTGTTGTTAAAGTGGTTGGGGTTTGGATGTGAACCTTGCTTTGAATAATTCAACTGAATTTTCCATCTTATCACTTGGAAAGTACTTGGGGAGCAATATGTTTGGAATCTAAGAGCTGGACTAAAAACGGAAAGGGTTAATGAGGATTAACATCAGAACAGGTTTTGCAAGTACAGGAAATTGTATCGAAGGTATTAAACATGGATTTAATTAGGTCAGTCAGTCAAATGGCTCCTGTCAGTTTTAGGCCCTGCTTACACGACAATTAAAAGGAGTAAAACCGTAAAAATGTTGTCACATTTTGGTTGGCCATTTACACAACAATGGTGGTCAAGGCCACTGCAACTATCACTTTTTCACACTGGCTACCAAAATGGATCTGTTCTTTGACAGTCCCGATTGCTCTTTGCAGATACAGCTGGAGGCTACAGAGCAATGTTACTGCGCATGTGCACCTCCACCTTGATAAATAGTTATTTTGCTCATGCTCGAGTAACAAACATGGTGGCCTCCATTTAGTTGAGATTCTTCCCTAACAGCATCCAGTTCACCATCTGTACATAAAAATGTGGTTCTCTCACTTGTTTTGACACTTATAGGATATTCTTCTATGCCAGTCACATGCTAACAACATCATTTTCAGCATTTCTGCTGTTGCCCTGTTATGGGAGCCCTTTTTCAGAATGCTGCCTTGTAAAGGCTAATATTTTCTGAAACGAATGATGTTTCGGTCACTTGTTGTCACTTAGAACACTGCCATATTAAAAGGGACCTTAGTTACTGTTATTTCTGAAATTAAAGAGTGACTCCATATACAAATCTGCTCAACTCATGCAGTTGACTTCTACAGAATCAAGACAAGAGAATACAAATCAAACGAATGAATACAATCACTGCACAAAATGTGTTAAGCACAGATTTGTATTAACTCCAGCCCAGACATAGAAGTAACAGAGTAGAAAATTATTTGTAGACAAGTAACATGCCAGCTTTGGTTGGACTAGAGCTTTGTGACACACAAGTGCATATAGCTAACACATAATAGTTTGAATATATGATGTAAGCCCATCACATTGTTTGTGAATTTAAATGTGTTTATATTTTTGAAAATAGCCTGTGTTGGGTTTTTTTTCTTTCTTGGGAGCAGGCTGAAGTTCTCACGAGTGAAGCCAATGAGTCATGAGCTCCCTGAGTCACAGGGCGCCATGGTCAAAAATAAATGGAAAACTATGACACCATCTGTTTATTTCATCATTAGCAGTAACTTTGACATGAGAAGGTCAATAGGCGCTTCAACAATGACTCTGACCCTATATTCAACTGAGGGTCCACATACAGAAGATTACTACATTGTTTTCAGAAAGAACACACATCACATCTTCAACAAGCCTTGCCTATAATATCAAACCATATAATCATGCTTCCGCTTTCCTTCCATGTAATTCAAATCAATAATTTATTCCCTGCTAGTGTCTCTTATATTATTGAAGACTTCCCCAAATGTCCAGTGCTGTGCACGAACCTCAGGGGAATGTCAGGGATTGTTGTCCAAGTAATAAGAAAGCATGGGCAGTGAGTGTTGCATACAATTATGTTTAACTGGATGCAAACCACATTATTAATAAATAAATAGTTGTCTTGCAGACCTTTAGGAAAACTTTTCAGTATAGTGAGACAACCAATCATCCATATTTCAAGAGGAACTTAAGAACATCTGCCTACTTATGTTTGCTAACCTCCAGTGGCTTTACTTCTTAAATTGCGCATGTGATGCACACATGTAGCACATGACATTATGTGATGTCAGTTTCGTTTAATTGCACACACAGTAAAACGCAGATGAAAAAGACCCCGAAAGACTTCAAGATTCAGTTTAACTTGTTTTGAGTCACTTTCATAGATAAACTCATCAGCATCACTCCTTTAATATATGAGGGTAGAAATTACTACGTTATTTGAAAAACAAAATGACCTTCAAAAAGTTAACCCTGCGAGCAGTAAAGATAATATGCCTTGACCATATATTTTTTTTATTTAATTTATAGTCAATATTAATATATCAGAACAGTTTCTTTTAGGGTCACTACATACAAATGACAACTGAAGTAAAAACTTTGATCTAGGTCTCTTTCACTTTTGTCTGATTGTTGTCATAGGGGGTAGTTCCCAAAACTGCAGCGCTACTGGGGCCAACAAGGGATAGTTCTGTAGCAAAATGTGTCTCGTTAATAAAAGACGTGAGAGGAAAGACAACAAACTGGTCAGACCTGAGAAAAATACTACTGTAACTCAGATCACCATCCAATGCAATGGTCGGGGTCAGCATTTCAGGCAGTATTCTCTGAGCCAGACCAAAAACTGCTGTCCAGTTTGCGCTGCATTTTTAATAGTTTACATTTTCAATCTCAAACAAAAATAAATTAATTCTTTTTTTTTTTAGATGTAAGCCTCTTTTGCTGAAAACAGATTTAAAAAATGTAGGGTAGTTCTATTTTCACGGTCCTGATATTATGCCAAATACCGCATAACACCACCGTCAAACACACCTGACTGAGCAATCAAATGTTAGGTGGCACAGTAAATAGTGACTTGGTCATCATACCTTGTGATGGCGAGCCAGCGCCAGGTGCTCGGGGATGGCGTGTTATGGGAAGACTAGGCAGAACTGAGGCAGGAGAGTGACGATAGTTAAAGTGGCAGTGGCGAGACAAACATTTGTGTGAGGAAGACACCAGAGACTGGTGGTCTCCCATCGTGGCCCTGGATGGTCCAACCTTCGCTTCCAACCTATACTGGAATAAACGCAATACAATACCTGTGACATTATGTTGCTGGTATTTTCCCAGTTCAAAACACACTATTAGCTTTAATAGCATAAATAAATGTGCATTTTTCCAAACTGCAAATTGTGTTATAACCCACCCAGCTAAATTAGAGTGAGTAGCGAAGCTTAGTACCATATTGGATTGAACATACGACAATACCGAACATAAGATGACAAACTATCAAGAGCCTAAATATTATCTGCCATGGATGCCATGGATAGTTTGACTTCTTTGTAAGTCTTCAAACTCACCAGATTATGTTTAATGACATTTAAAAGACAAGACAAACCTGTCATAGAGATTAGTAGTAAATGTAACACATGCACAAATGAACTTAGTTACACACCAACCACAAAATGGCTCCTTTGAAGCACTCACCTTCCATGCTTGGTTCCATCAGAAGTGCTTTACCTTTGCTATGTTTCCAATTCGACTAATACTTGATAAACCAGTTTTTCAAACAGTGTTAACGTGTTTGGAGCACACGACGGTTCAGAGCGCATACCTCCATAAATCAATTGGACCACATAATGGCAGCAATCAGGAATTGGTTTCCTTCAATCAGACCAAATCTAACAAATTTCAACATGTTCTTACATGCATAAAATATCCCTCCCGAGCAACAGCAATCCCACCAGATTTGTGTGTAGGTCAGTCAAGAACAAATATATGACACTTGGCACAGGTTTGACAAAACAGGTTACTTGAGAAACTCAGAAAACCGAGTTTAGATGACTGAATCTGGATTTCTCTCTTCTGGTGTAAGAAGAATCTGAATTTGATCACTACAGGATGGACCTAAAGAAAAAGCCTGCTTGGTGATAGTGGTTGTGTAACAGTATGGGAAACGTTTTCTCGCAAAATTAATATCGTATAACCTTAATATGAACATGCCAAACAGTCATGTTCTAAATGTCAAAGCTTATCTGAGTATTTCAACCAATCATGTGCAACCCTTTGTTCTTCCAGCATCAAGCCCTATGCCACAAAATTAATCTGAAAACCACTTTCTGTAACTATACAGTCGGTCCATTCAAATTAAATCTGATGTCCCAGCTGGTTTAAAGGTCAACCTGAATAATACATGTTCTATATGTCAGTCAGAAAATAAGTTAATTGAGAAAAGTGGTTTATGAAAACAGTGAAAAACAAAAGTGATACTTTGTCTTTGTTTTTTGTCCTAATCAACTTTCAAGCTGAACTTGATCCCAGCTGAGAAGATTTTTGGTGCTCAGTGGTTTGAGGAATACTCACATACCATGAGGTTTGAGCTTGAAGAATACCTTCCCAAAAGATGCTCATCTCTCTCTTCATTGATTCATCTGGGAATACATATGCGTCACTAACAAGCTGTTGGACTGCAGCACTGCAGCTACTACTGTAAACTGATGACAGTTATCCATCTTCAGGGAATTCATTACTCTTGCACACATAGCACAGATGTTCCAGTTAATTGCATGTATAAATGCCAGACCGTATCTCTGATCACATCCCATGTAAACACTTGACCTGAGGTCTTCAATCTGAATGAGAAAAAGTTTTCTTTTAACTGCAGCTCAGTGAACATCAATGGCCTCCCCAGTTACCAGATCTGACTCCAAGAGAGCACCTTTGGGATGTGATGGAATAAGAGATTCACAGCATGCCTTTTCAAAATGACAAAACTACAAAAATGTGATGTAAATGTGTCATCATGAAGCAATGTCTCCAAGGAATGTTTCTAACATCTTGTGGAAGGCATCACATGGAGAATTAAGTGCAAAAAAAAATCCCTACAACCACTGTTGGGATGAGTTCATTAGTGCAAATACAGACATAAAGTGAGCTGCTGGAGGATCAATGAATGATAAGTGACTCGCATAAGCAAAGCATCAAAAGTCAGATTTCAAAAAAACAAAACAAAATAAGGCTAAGGCTAAAATTCTTTATTTTAAATACAGTCAATCAATAAATAAACACACTTAAATCATTTCATATAAAGATCAATGATTCAATATTCCACATATTACCACTTGGGGATTTATTTTCCTATTACTTACAATTTACTTGTTTAACATTTCAAATAATAATCAGTGTCAATTGCAGCATAAGAGACAGGAGATCCATGCAACAGCGTTTAATGTTAAAAGAGTAGGAGACTGGTTGTATGGGGATATATCTTTAGGACCTGGGCCTCCTTGCATTTCATCTGCAGGACTCTGAAAGACTGCTACCAACGTAGGCTGTCAGAAGATGCCACACTCCTCATGCTGATGGTTGTTTGAACACACAACATCAGAGCAATGTGCTGACACTGAGCTGACACAGAGCAGGCAAGTCAGTTTGTGTCCACAGCTGTAGCACACTGCTGGTATATAATGCCTTAAAACGTTTGCTTCCTCCCCCTGTCTCGTGTAATGTAAATATCAAGCACTGCTGTTCAAGGAATGTTTTGGGGTTTTTTTCTTCCCTCGCACCAAAATAAGTGTATTCCTCTGTGTATAAGTTCAACAGAACGGGAGACGAGAGATCAGTTCCAAATGCGCTTTCCCACCCTAATCCCAAGTCTGCTTGCATTTAAAATTTTAGTTTTCTATTTTTGTGTAATCATTTTATTGAAGTGATAAATCAAAGGCACTTAAAGGGATGCAATGGAGGAAAACATCTTAGTTAAATGAATTATTAGTCTTGGGTGTTTTTCATTAGGTTTTACATTGCTCAGTTTATATATTAAACAGCCAGCAGATCAAAATATTTGTGCCAATAATGTACTCTGTCCCAGCTATGTTGAAAACTGTGGCAGGGCTGAGGATGTTGAGGGTTTCACTGAGACTGACCAGAATAGACAACAAATGTAGAAAAAGCTCCACAGTTTCACATGTTCCACAGTTTGATGGGAAAGTGATAAACACAAGATGGAGAAGGTTTGGTCATGCATCATGGAAATTGATCACTATGTAGGGGATGACGATACTGGGGATGGAGCTGCCAGACACAAGGGAAATTAAAATGACCAGTGAGGACATTCATGAATGCAGTGAGGAAGGACAAACAGAAAAATTGTACAAGGAAAGAAGAGGGGAAACAGAAGCCGTGGCAACACTTCACAGGACAATCCTGAAAACACAAGATGAGCTCTATATCCTCAAAGCATGGAAGCTCCAGCTTGAAATCTAGCAGCTAGCTCGGGCTTTGCTCGCACGTGTACAGTTTATATGTTCTTGATGTGACAGATGTGATTTTGTGAAAGAGATTGTTGTGAAATATAAGACCACGGTTGGGAAGGTTACTTGAAAACTGTAATCCTTTACAACTACAAGTTACCTGTCAAAAAATGGAATCAGTAACTTACTATAAGTACTAAAATAAGAAAGGAATGCACCAGAGTAAGAAAGAATAGAATGTGTCATCTTATAACCCAGATTTCGTCCATGTAATTGAGCAGAATGGCAATTGTTGCAAAGGTCCAACTTCATAAGGTGAAGACAATATAGGGTAATCATAGGAAAGCCATCAAACTATCTTTTCAATTCTGTTATTGCAGTGTGTGCAGCTTATACAATAACAGAGATGTTCATACTCGTCAGGTTTTGTCCTGATTTTGATGTTGCTGATCCACAAACGTTTGCGGCAGTCTCAAAAGACCTTCAGCTTGATACTTGAAACCGGAGCTATGAATGCATGTGGCACCAGCAATGCAGAGACTTGCGTTTTCTTAAAAATAGGTTATTTTTCTTCAAACTTCTGGCACGTAGCGAGCGCTTGTTCAGTGAGTGTGAAAGCTGCGCTGTGTGACAGAGTCAAAACAGCATATCACATTGTTGGAGAGGAGATGCATTTAATCACATTGTATCTGAAACTCCTTTCTAAAAGAATGGGGAGATTTTATTACACAACTCCTGCGTATGAATTCTGAACATGCAAACGAATGCAGAGGGCCATCCACATCACTTATAGAGAAAATTGGTAAGTGAAATGATATTAATAACACCTTAAATTGACTTAAAATTGCAAAGTAATTAGTTGCATTTACCAAAATATCTGTATTCACTGGGTAAGGAGCACTTCCAAACCACCAATAACCTAAGTCTGTATATGACACCTCCTGCCCACATGTGCAGATATTGTGCAAGCTACCGTTGCTGGTTTGTGAAATGTCCATCTCACACATCCAGTGTTATGTGTGTATTGTTCCTCTTAATTTGACTTTCTGTCTGTGTAAAATGCACATAAAAGAGGCAAATCATTGAGCTTGTAGTTTTGAGCATTTCTTTGCAAATTGCATGACTGTGGCCATGCTACATATATTACAGATCGACTGGGAATACTCTTATTTGGCTGGTATGAGAGTCAAGATTTATGCAACAGCCTCTCAGATGCAAAGGAAAAATCCACACATATCTGAAGCAGACCTGAACAAAAGATAGTGGGTTATACCTCAACAAGACTGTCTTTGAACAGATGAACAGATGTAGAGACACTTGATCATATCTCATATGGTGCTTCAAAAGATGAAAAGACACTTAGACATGCAATCTCAGTTGAGTCTCCACTCATACATAAGTGTGTCATTTGGTATATGTTCTCTCAGTGGCTGAACACACCTCTGCAGAAGTCATCAAACATACTCCTTCCTCCATATGAAACTGCAGCACATGTACATGCCTCTTTTAATGGCTGTTGTGTATGAAGAAAGCACAAGACCAAGATTCAATCTGCAAAAGATGAACAGAATTAAAGATAAAAATGTAAATCTAAGGAAGGTTATGATACATAGAGCTTAGCCTCGAGCTAACAGTTGCGATCAGGGCTGTGCAATCATGTTAGTTATGTGTCCTAATTCCAGCTCCAATCGACAGAAGTGGAAACGTTCTGCAAAATACGCTAATGTGGTGAAGTTTGTTACTATGACCTTGAACATATTTGAGAAGGAAGAATCAGAACCACCTATAGCATTCTGTTCCAGGTCTGCAACATCTATGAAAGCAGATGAAGGAAATCCAAACTAAATAGTAGTATGATATTATACAGTGCAACACAATACAATGCATTACGATGTAATAGGATGCACCAACATATGACAGAATTCGATGCAATTTGATGCAGTAAGACACAAAACACTTTAATTTTTTCTTACGCTGGTGAAGCTGGCTTCAGAGGAAGAATTATGTGCTCCATTTCAAAGGCATGATTATAGGTTTGGGATGACAGCTCGTCGCCTACCAATGTTGCAAATATCAGGGGATGCTGGATGACAACAGAAGGTGCCATATAAAACAGCAATGTCAAAGGACTACACCACGGTGGGTGCACCCACATGATTGACTCACTTCTCTCTGAAGCTTTGGCCACTGTGAACGATGTTTTCACATATATATGATGCCAATAAACCTTTTCAAACACAGGGAGAAAAATGATTTTGATTTAATACATAATGCGACAATTCAAATGAGTGGGATTGACAAGGAACGATAATGAAATGTTTATCTTGTGATAAGATAGCATGGCAGTTTGTTTTTCTTGGACTGTTTGTTATTGCTTTTTGAAAGTCTAGCTATCCCTACGTCAAGAAATCCACTCCACATGTGGGGCCAAACAAAATGTTCTCCAACTCCTATTTGGCCATTCAAATCCATTTGGCAGATATGTCCTTCCAACAAATAGTACCTTAATTTGTTATACGTCATGAATTTGCAATACCTCAGTGATTTTACACATATTTATTAAGTGACATAACTGTCACTTTACAGTCAAACTACAGCTATGCATGAATCAATTCCTAATCTAATCTACTTGTCCTTTTCAGGGTCACAGACTGCTGGAGCTTGGCCCCGGACACTTTGAGCAGGAGCTGAAAAAAAGTCTAGAAAGGTTTTAGCTGCATTACAGGAACAAAGTAGCACAAGGATGAAACATGTTGAAGAAAGCAATCAGAGGTATCACACTGGTAATGTAGTATATAGAGGTATGTATAAAGTGAAAAATGTATCATTCTGGAACCGACCTACACTCACAAGCTGTTCTCTACACACGCAGACACACACACACACACACACACACACACACACACACACACACACACACACACACACACACACACACACACACACACACACACACACACACACACACACACACACACACACACACACAGGCTTATTCAGAGCCAGCGTGACAGCTTGGTCCTGTGATGCAGAAAGTGATAAGCTCATCTCCAAGTCTCTGTGGTACTAGGAAAAGAGAGAAAATGAGGGGAAAAAAGGAGGAGCAAATGAAGGAAGGAAATGAGACCAGTGGAGCCGGTGAAAAAGAGGAGGGAGAGAGTGGTGAGACAGCGGAAAGAGATAAAATGAGAAAACAGCAGAGGGAGAGCGCATCGCATTCGGGCTTGCAGACCTGAGCCCAGACAAAAGGACGATGAAGATAAGTAAATGATCCTCATTTGGATTCCATCATGTAATCACAGAGTAGCTATTTCCTGAAGAATACAATTCAAAGGCTGTTTGGAATAATAAAAAAAGAAATGTTTGTTGTGTAACGAAAGATTGGTAATCCAAAATCTAACGGCCCATATGTCAGCAAAAATATACATATGACCATAAATAATCTTTGGCTAATGCGTCACCTCACAGTGTCAAACCCCCCCCACCCCTCGCTCCACACCCCATAGCTCTGCACCACCGACCAATTTCCTCCACCATCGATTGGAGGTCCATTCCAGCCTGTGAGAGAGGCAACTCTTCTTCCCTATGGATTTTCACGTCACAACGATGACTGACTGCAAATAACCACTCGCCAATCATGTCCTACTTCCCGAGTGACCTTTACGTGATGCAATAATGTGTTTTCATGAGAGGTGCACAGATGAGCTTTGTCTAAAATTTGAACCGTATGCCAGTTTAAATGTATGAATTCAAATTGTGTTTTGTTAACATTGTACGTCACCATCGGTCAACAGTTCAACACATCAAACAGGGCTCTTTGCAGGGTTATGATTCTTATCAGTGGCACCGCTTTCCTCCCATTGCCATTTATTATACTGCTTCAGACTGTACACCTGAGGCCAGACACATATAAAACATATAGACACAAACAAATCAGCCTGTTCTGTCTGGCCACTTGAAACTGCTTGTTTTCACTCACATATAAGCTTTGCTTTGTCAACAGAGAGCATATTGTGTTGACTGTTTCACATGAAATGTTATTTTCTTAACATGAACAATTGTGGACATGCATCAGAACATGTATTATCATGCCTGTTCTAATTTAAAGAAAAAAATTAAGAGCATCTGTGACAGTAGAAGTCTCATTGATCTGAATTGTGCTTATTCAGACATCTTCAACCAAGATTAAACCAGAAACACACATGTGAAATCTGAAAACTGTTTGGTCGCACACATGCACTCATGTACATATAATGCATAACTGCTGTAGATTGCTAATTATGACATTATAGATTCCCTAGTTTTTTAATCTTTAACAGTCACCTTCACCCCTACATATTAACATAATGTCCTAAAATCATCTTAACCACAGCAAGCATGCAAAAAACGGTGGAGTAAATAACTTCCATCCCTATAATGTGGGGCAGAAAACAAGTGTAATGTGCTGCAGGTTTTGGACTGCACAAACAAAATGGATAAACCTGCACATATGCATCCCCATGGGGCTTGATTTTCTGGGATCCCACTTATGCACAAAAATGCATGTTAAATTGAAAGTGTTTTGAGGGGGATCAAATGAGACTAATAGTATTAGTGACAACACATGTAAAGAGGAGAATTTAAATGAGGGTTCATCTGTGTCACAGCATGTGTCCCGTGGAAAAATTGGATGGAAGTTCGCATAGTTGGAAAAGTTTGACAGCATTTCATCATTGTAGGGTGTCTTTAATGTGACGAATATCCTCAAATTCTTTTTCCGCGTTGTAAATGAAAACCTTGTTTTAAAATTCATACCAAGTACACACCACAGTCTATTAGGAATGTTAAAATTTATTTTTGGAGTTTAATTTAATTTGAAAAATAAAATTCAAAACTCATGTTTACTCTTCTGTGTATTGAATTCAAAAATGTGTTGAATGGATGGCTTGTCTCACATTTGTTCCGTTACATAAAAATGCCTGTTTAACAGACGGGGTCAGACAGAACTACATTGGCGTATTGAGATCTGTGCAGATCATTTGAACACTTAACAACCAATGTGAGGTGTTTGACTTTCCATCATTAATCAGAATAATATAAAGTAAAGATAGTAGTACAGATGATATAATTGAATTTCACATATGACAGGTTTGTCATTTTGTGCCTAACCTTGTTATGAAAGAGCAATTTGAACATTCTCAAGTGCTCTAAATGTATTTTCATTCCAGGTAAATATGTTTGACTTTGTGATTAACCATCATTAACAAAATATGTAATTTTGTCCGTGTGTAAATCATTTTTGTGCGGCCCTGTAAATGTTTATTTTATTTATGCTCAACGGAAGGACCAGAAACATCTGTGAGTTGAGGGTAAGAAGCAAATGTACATATGTATGTCAGGGGAAAAATACTTTGACACTGCTGATACGTATATGTCTGTTCTTCCACAACATTTTCTGAAAAAGGTGCATGTGTGGCTCTTCGATGCTGATGTGTGTATGTTTTAGTCATCCTTCCACTTATGCCTGAGTCCATAAAATTATTTAACTGTTATTTTCCTGAAATGAATGGCCAAGCTAAAGAAAAAAAGAAAGGGTTTTCAAGCAAACTTCACACCATATTTACTGACATCTAAAAGTGAATGTCACCACAGTCATAGATTTACTCACTTAGACAAGTTTCAGCCCACATACATTCTGTGTCACCAGTACTACTGTTCCTTCTCTTTTTCTGTCATTTATTGTTAATGTTTCTGGACTCGGTTCATTCTCAGTCTTTCAAACTCATTGGTTTCCACTCACATGAACTCTCAATTAACTTTATTTATTAAATGGCTTCACAAAAATGTTTGACATTTAAAAAAAAAAAAAAAAAAAAGCTTGATTCATCTATTTTATCCTACTGCCTTGATTGTAAGAATGATTTTCCCTTTTTTGTTTCTTCTTGTTTTTAGCTACAATATGTTGACATTAGTTTTCTACTGATGTAGATTCTTCATTTAGTTTGACCACAGCAAACTCATTGGAATTTATCTCCCAACGTACAGCTTTGCGGTCTGCATGTTTAAATATAAAGAGCCATCTGCTCTTTAACCTGTGCAGATGATTTAGTAGGGCTGGTCACACTCCTATTTCATTAAATACGCTTCACCTATTCCCTAGGTTCATTAATGAATGAGAGAGGTAGGTTAAAGATAGTACTATGCTAATAGGTTGCGTGTGAGAAAGAGAAAGATTGAGGTAGACACAGAGAAAAAAAAATGGGTGAGGCAAAATGAGGTGATGGGTATGGGAAGTAAGCGAGACAAGACTCAGAAATCCTCAAGGTCAGCCAGGATGAGGTCCCCCACTACCGCTGGTACCGAGATCATCAAGGCAAAATGGTGAACGCCATGGCAAACGAGGTCAGTGTATTCGCTTGTAGAAAAAAGGAGTTTGGTGTGACGCTATATTTGAAGTACACTCAACTTACTCTTACAGAATCATAAACAGAAACAGAGGTACATCAGGGCAGTGGTGACCTTCATTGTTGCCACAGTTACTTTAAAAAACTAATCCGATTACTGATTACGAGTTACCCCTTTAAAAAGCAACTTAGTTACTTCACCGATTACTTGTTTTTAAAAGTAACTAAGTTAGATTACAAGTTACTTTTAGTTACTTTCAGCAGCTGCCGACACCACCCCCCCACCATCTGGACATAAAAATTACAACCAGTTTTGCTAAAAACTCTGCTAATCCCTGCTTCCTGCACCTGCTGATACATCTGTTCATTAATATGCACTGTCCCATTCAAATACATTTATAAAGAAAGATATTTAACCTTTGGCCTTCATTCTTTGTTGTTACTATGACTGGTATTTATTTACCCAGAGATGCAGTTGTAGTCTGTTGTTGCACTGTTTACGTATTTATTCCAGTATGGTTAGTTAAGTCAGTTAGTTTATATTAAACACTGCTGTTCATATGCAATACACAGGGGTTTGAATGGCTTGATCAGCATTAAAAATGGTTTGACTCATAAGCTGGAGAGTTGTGTACTGGCATTCTGTCTTTAAAAGCTTCAAGTGTTGTTCTTGCAAGACCAATGTCATAAAAGGAAGTCACTCTGAGGCATGAACCAGCACAAATGTGAAATGAAAACAAAACATTGTTGCTTTCGGTGAAACGAGATCACTTGTCTTGAATCAGCTGAGTCGATAGTCTTGTTAGCACCACCACTTTTCCCCATTGTCAAACAAGTCTCTATGGCTGCCCCATTAAGACTGGACACAAAACTAATCTTTACTTTAATGCTTTTGTGCATTTAAAAGAAATAAACCTGGTTAGAGTTTGCAGCTCTCAATGGAAAAAGCCCCGTCAGAGCCCGATATGTAACAACAACCAAAAATGTAATAACAACCCAAATTGTTATTACATATGACCTTATTAAACCCACAATGCAATAACTGGTCAGTAATGTAATAAAACACTGAGCTTTCTAATATTTCATGAGGAGGCAGGAAACATATTTGTCCCCGAATAGTGTAATAATTTTATTACATCATAAAATCATTGATTCATGGTTTGGACTTGATCTTGAACTGCTTCAGTTTGAATAATACTAAAAAAATTACTTTGGAAAGTTTAGACTATTTGTTTATGTTTTTTTATTATAACGCTACAGTTGTGTTATGGTGTTTATATATGATTGCTGTTGTCCAAGTCATTTATAGTCTTCTGTTCTCTATAATCTGTAATCTAGTTATCCAATAATTGAACATTAAACATATTCAGATCACATTTTAATTCTTGTAAAACCTTTTCACACTATAGTAATTACATTTTGAGCTACATTTCAGATTTTATTACATTATTTTTTCATAAGAATTCTTATTGTTCTTACATTTTGGGTCCTTGTTACATATCGAGCTCAAACGAGCCCCAGCTCAAACTGGAACTGGTTTACTTCCAAAGGCCAAAAAGTTGCATTTGAAGTGGCCAAACCTCTTGTAGTTGTGAATGTGTGTGTTGGCTGTCTTTTTGTGTTGACTCTTTGGTAGACTAGTGATCTGTACTTTGCTTTGCCCAGTCAACTGGAATTGGCTTCAGCCAACAGCAACGCTAAATTGGATTAAATTGTATATAAAGGGTACAGATGCGATGGTGACCAACAGTAGGATAAACAGGGTAAACGTTTTCCTCTTCACCACAATACTGTGGTTTATGATCATTTTCTTTTTCTCTAAACTATATTCTTGAGTCTACCTACATTTTAATCTATATTTCTTACTGAAATGCACACTGGGAGGTGCAATATCCAAGCCATTGAAAACAAGAACCCCAAAAGATTGGCAACTATCAATCATGTAACACTGTTTATTAAGGGGAAATAAAGAGGACAGAAAATGGGAATATCAGAGAAAATCTCCCCGTTAAGATGCTGTTAGGCCACTGCACAGCCACCCAACCGTAAATGGAGCTTTTTACCGCCACCACCGAAAGATAAGATTTACAGACAGACTTCTAAGCAAGGCTGTGGAACAACAGAGCTGTTGTATCAGTCTATCGTAGCCACCATACTAACATGACTTCGTGTTCCTTTTTCTCTCTCAGTTTTTCATCTGTTTTCAATAAGTGCAATATATCACTACGAGTCCATCTTGGATTCAAATAGCCCTTCCAAAGAAAATGCATCATTACTGGATGGGTTCCTCCAAGGAGAGCAACATTAGCTTGACAGTCAATATGTAGAGGCATTTTGTCAGGGCGTTTCATGTCTTGTGCAATTTGCACAAACCTTTGGGACGTAAAATACCAGATCAAGAAAGGTTCATAAATAGGAGAAAGGAATCTGAAATTGTCAATTTATACAGTGCCTATTAGAGAAAGCACATGCTGAGTTTTGGCTGTTGGAAGAAACATTACAGTTCTGCAAGATGGCTGCTGTGAAGATGTTTGATGATCAGAGCACAAACAGAGAATTTTCAGGGGAAAACTGTTACACATTTTATTGACATAAACAGCTGGGTTTATAGATTTGACAACAGTGACAAAAGTGATTCGAATGTTACCTCTTTATTTCACCGTGAATGATGGCAAATGTGTTCTTTTGATTTGAAGAAGTAATCAATATAAGTAAATTTAAAATAAATAAATGTAAATAAACAAAACATTTTTGATATTTAAATAAAATCTATTTGTTGTCAATGATAACGCAAAATCTGGAGAAATCACCAGGCCTCAAAACAAAATCCCCAGGGTGATGCTACCTTGATGAGAAAATCTGGTAAATGTACCAATTCAGCGTCTTAATTAAAAATGTCCTCAAAAGCAATAGGAAAAAACATTTCTTTTTCAACTTTATTCACAGACATCGTCTTCATTGAGGTATTTTTAAACCTTTTTAGTGGCTGAGAGGGTAAATGTGCACAATATTGACATTGTTGTGTAGTGTTGGGTCATAAATTAAATATATGATTTTCTACATGAAACCCCGAATAAAGAAAACCTGGATGCTCTTTGAGTTCAGTCCCCTGTGAAACTATCCTTGCTACGGCTTTGCTATTATATTATATAATGTTCCTTTACAAATCTTGCACCCAGATATGCATCTAAAATTGTACAAATGGCAAAAATTTTAAAAATAAAAGGACAATGGAGCTTAACAACAGATAACTATGTCATTCTAACTAAGCCCACATTAAAGCTACAGGTCAATGCGGGGAATGTCTTCAGTATTGTAAGTTTCAAGAATGTTGGATGACTGTGCACTTCAACACAACACATGCACCATCTACAAACAATAACTAAGGAAAATTGCCATGGAGCTACTGGTTGGCCTGAGAAGTAAAGGTTGCTGGGTCCCCTCAATGGAACCTGAGATGTTATATTTTCATGCTGCACTGAATCACATGTTATTGATGACAAACAGTTGCCAGTTTATTGGCATGCTCACACTCAAGCATAAAATACATAGCACAAGTTTAGTGAGCAGTGTCTTGAAACTTACATAAAAAATATACAGGATTGTGGACACTCACAAGATGGTCGGATAGCGTTAAAGGTTTTGTATATATTTTATAGACTTTGTGAAGATGTCACAAAAATGATTCCCCGACACTTACAAAACTTTGACATGGCTGCCATCCTCAGAGTTCGTATTTATCTTTTCAAAACATTTTGTAGATGTCAAAGAGACATATGAAAACACCACCTATCTAAGAAGCGTCTTTAAATGTCTTTTACTGACATCAACAATAAAACACGACACTGACAACAGTTGACAGAGAATACAGAGGTGGCCAATGCATTGGTTTTTCAATCCTAATATCCTTAAATCCTAATAATGAAAAGGTGGTAAGATATGCACTGTTAACGTCCAACAATACTAGATCAGGTTAAGAGGATTACCAAGGCACCTGAAACCACATTACTCCTTTATTCCTTCTGCAATAAAAGGATTCTGCTTTTTATGTGATTAGCTTTTATGTGTGTGTTGTCACTGAACTATATAAATGCACTCACCAATCAGCCACAGCGTAATGACCACCTGTATAATATTTTGCAATTCCCACCTTTGGTTCCTAAATTAAAAAAACTGTGATGCACTGTACATTCTGACATCGTTCGATCAGAACCAGCATAAACCCCTACTGCAGTTGTGTCTCGCCTTCCCTTTCTTCCCAATTGACACCAATGTGCCAAATCAACATACTGTACATATGACAATAAATTGTGTCCATGGAATCTGCATCCATATACTTTGAATGTCAACAAACTGAATCAAACGGATGAGGCCCTATTGCTCTCAACGTGTACACACTTGGTATATGTGAGTTTTTCAGGGCAAAGACAAACTCATAGTCATCCCCTAAAGCACATCAATTTCTGAGTGATTCACGGTCATTTTAGATGATGCTTGTGTTTACACTTGGAGATTCAATTCACTTACTGTAGTATTAAGTTAAAATAAGATCAAGATAGGAAGTTGCCACACAAAAGGCAGCATAAATCAAATAATGTTCAAACAAATATCTTGCGTTGAAATTAAATATTTCACTTCATGACTTATCACTTACATCTTTATCTCATATGTGCTAGCCACATGGCAGATGCTCAAAGTCAAGGAAATATAACTAAAAACCAACCCATGTTTTCCTTCATCTAACTTTTAAGACAAAATGTTTGCTTGTTGAATAATACATTTTCTAACAGGTGCATCGATAAAGAGATAGTAGGTGTTTTTCACTTCATAAAGTTATGCACTGCAATTCTATGTACAAACCTTTATGATTTGAGTAGCAGCTGCAAATTTGATGAGCAATTGGCATCATATCTACCCACCTACCAATCTGTCGGTTATTCTTTCCCAAAATTTCCAAGCAGAAAGGCTTGGTGGGAAAATGCACTCCCCGTCATTGATACCAAGAAATGATCATGGATTTCGTTTCGGATGTTGAATTAACATTCTTCCACAATCAAATTGATGTACTCATTTTTATTTATACATTAAACACTGCAAGGTTTTGAAATGCGTTCAACAGTAAATTGCAGGAGCAGGAACCAAGTCCTTGTGTCGTTAACAGTTTTAATCACTGAATGCCTTTTTGCTATCTGGTTCTGGCAGTTCATAGTTGTTCAGACTACGACCAGACTCTCAATTAGTTTTGGCTGTCAGTAGACAAGCAGATTACAGTCCGGGGTAAAATCATTAGTTATGGTCATTTATAACCAAGACTACTTTTTTAATGATTTTGAATGTCCACTGATGGCTATTGAGGCTGAACAAACTATTTTGGAAGTCTATGTACGAGCCAGTATTGTAATAAAAGTCACAATCCTGAATGTGTTTATGAACATTACAAAGCACCATTACACCAAATACAAAAGACAAAAACTAAACTGAAAACTAATCAGAATATCACAAAAATCAGGCATCAACTAAATTATGTGAAAATAATGTAGTTTTTAATCAATATTGCTTTCTGATGACATTTTTACATACATATAAGGAGATCAAGAGATTTGAATATGTACCAACTGTGTATAAATGTATTCCCGACATGCAGCACTGCAACTACATATATACATGAATACAATATTTGGCATAATAAACTTTATTCTGGTAGATTTTCATAACAAGTCCCCCCCACCCCACCCCCACCCCCCTGTGTATCATTAATACAATACACTGGCCACAGCGCTGTAATTATGCCCATAATGATCATTATGCTCAGACCTTGCTATACATTCACCTCCACCCCTCTGTGCCCGATAGACTTGCATAACCACATAATCATATTTTATGACGATACACTGAGGATGCATCTCAGATTACTAATATTGTATGAATTGTGTACAGTGTGACTTAAGATATCTAAAATCAGATGGGTTGCTAGCAATGAAAAACTTTTACAATCAAATATGGGCTCTTATGGATACCGCCACTATGTAGTCATAGAAACGTCCCTTCTTCTGGTGACTTGCAAGAGCCAGCGAGTGGGGTAAGTATTAAAAATGCATTACATGGATTCACAAGTGGAGGACTTGCATGCTACTCCCATTATTGTGACCATTTACTGTGCGCTGAAATTATCATGAAAAACACAGCAGTAGATCACATCTGCATTTGCATCTTAAAGGAAGATTGTGTGTATGTGTGTGTGTGCGTGCGTGCGTGCGTGCGTGTATCTCTTATCGTGTTAGAGTAGTATGCGATTGTCTATTATTTATTTGCATTTGATATGGCAATGTAATGGGGGGTAGAAATAAGGTAAGAACAAGAGAACATAAAACTTCATTACTATCACTGTGCTTTCTTATTGAATATTATACATTGTGTCAGTGGCATAGGACCAAAACAATATAAATGGTGAATGGAATTAGCATGTATATTAGCTGGAGCCAAAACAAACTCAGGTCAGATTGGTGGCCTTTCTTTTCCCAGTTTGCATGTTCTTCCCGTGTGTGTGCACTTGTGTGTGTGTGGTGAGGGTGGGGGTTTATTTTGAGGCTAACTGATTGCCCTAAATGGCCCATATGTGTGAATTTGAGTGTGTTTGCCTTTTAAAGGGCTGGTGACTTGTCCAGGATGTGCCCTTCCTTTGCATGTAGTCAGCTTTGGTTCCAGCCTTCCTCAAACTCTAAGTGGGATAATCATGACAACATAGACATGTTGTCATGAAAAGTTGGATAGCCACAGTGCTGCTATACGAGACTGCGAGCTGGTTCCAAACTGTGGAATGGATTTCCTGACTCATTTTCTCCGACTCTCTGATTCTCTGTACTTGGCCTTAAGAGTTTTAAGTTGTAATACCAATTTGCATTACTTGAATATAACCATTCTGCATGCTGTTGCTATTGCTGTATTAGAATAAATATGTGAAGTTCGATACACTAAAAAGGCCATACTATCTGGACATTCACAGTTCTTTTTCACATTCTAAGTGTGAATGATTAAGTGTGTTATTCAAAGGCACTGACCCATCATATCAAGTCTTTTACAGATTATTTCAACTTAAATACTGCATACTAATTCCAAACAATGCTCCAGGGTCCTATGCCTGGACTCTAAAGTCAAACTCCGACGATAACAAGTGCACGTCGACAGAGAGGGGTGCAGTGGTTTACAGAGGTGGTTGAGGTTATACAGCTCAGGCCTCAGGCCGTTGTTCTGAGCTGGCAACGCTGACTGAAGTCGGGGCAAGACTCAGTTGAGTTTTCCGCCCGTCTTCTGGAACCGCAGCGTGCGTTGGATAACCTTACCCTTGTACAGAGGGCTGGAGATCTGGCTCAGGCCAGGTCTAAATTCACCGGTTGACAGGATGAACAGGTGAATGCCATCAATTGTCTAAAGTACGATTAGACTGCTTGAGAGGTAAAATATGCAAAATTCCATCTGAATGCTTTTCAACATCTTTTGATAATGCCATTGTATAACATACAATTTCAATACAAGTTTAAAATAAATGGGTTTGAATCATGAAGATATAAAGAACTGGAGAAGCATTTTTATTACCTCGACCAGCGTTTGTTGCAACATACAGTATAATGTGAACTCAGACTCAGACTGTACAGACGCAAAGATGCATGCACACACAAACATGTGGATGCATACTTGAGTCCAAATACTATTGTGCACACAGCAGCACTTTACATTTAAAACTGAATTAAGTCCCTGAGGACAACATTGAGTGCTTTATTAAGTAGACATTATGCAAGATGCAACCCAACACAGAGGAAGGGTCCTGTGCTCCATGTTACCATAAGCCTTTACTGGTCCAGAATTAATCTGAAATCTGAAATAAACGAGTTTGAGAAAACCATTTCCCTGTTTTGTTTGTTTTGTAACCCACTTCAGAGTTTGTACACATTGCTACTAGGTTCGGAAGGAGCTGGGATTAAAAGCTTAAATTGTCCATTCGAAAATGTCTGTTGTGATCAAAGTTAAAGTCGATTCAGTAAATCGGAGAAATAGTCAAGAGTTAGGTGAATATCCAATGTAGGCTTTCATTGGTGCCGGTCAGTGGGACTGACACAATCCTACCACAAGATCCATTGAATGATTTGGTGGCTCATGTTTTGACTTGGGTCATCCTGGATTGACTGGACGATTAGAGATCAACTGGGAGATCAGATGTCAACTGGGGCTCTGTTTACACAACAACATTTAATGTGACAACACCTAATTATCATCTAATCACCGAACAACGCTATAAACGTGAAGAAAATGGAGAGAACCCGACATCCACATGGACTGACGATGCATCGGATGCTATCATGGGTGAATCTCAATGATAAAACTACTGATATAGACAATAAAACTACAATATGGACCGCGAGTCATACCACTACGGGCCGCCATGTTTGTTTACAACTCAATGAGGACGGTGGGGGGGGGGGGGGGGGAGCGATGCACACGTGCAGTAATAGGCGAGACAGCCCCCGGCAGTCTGCTGGAGGAAATAGTGGCCGTGAAAGAATCTTTCCACTTTAGGAGCTGGATTAAAATCTTCGCTGATACAGTGCATCTGCACACTGGTCCTGTATAAATGGACCCTCCAAAAGTGAAGAAAGTTTTACGGATACACTCATATTCGTTGTCGTGTAATTGGGGCCTGGGAGGCTAGCTATCACTGGATCGCTTGTTAACCTCAAAGACATAGACACAAAGTTGGAGCTTCAGTTTTTTTCCCACCATTTAAAAAACCTGATTTGTATTTGCAAAATAGATGTATAATCCATGTTTTCATACAATAGTATCACATTACATTCATTCAAAGTGTTGTTAAGTTCTGATTTCTATAAGGAAACCAAATTAATACAGCTCACAGGTAGATCACTTTAGTAATTTCCATATAATACATTTTAAGTTGTGAAAATATAAAAGTTTAACAAAGTGTAATTACAATGAATTGCAATTATGTGTTTACATTGCATCAATGAATTTACTTATTTATATTCTCTCTCTTTTTTCACCTATTTTAACATAAGCTCTTAGATTTTAAATGAAATAAATCAGAATTACATCAATTACAGCTGAGCTGCTTTGACCTCTCATAAATTAACTTAAAATTACACTTTACCTTTCTAATGAAGATGGTTTTAGTTGTCAGTGAAGGTAAGTAAGTATTTCACACTGTAAACGTTCTCACAATGTGCTAATTACAGCATACAGGATAAATCAAGTACAATTTTAACCCAAATCATAAAGTAAATGTTAAAGTATCCCTCAAAACCAAGATAAAATGTATAATTCACCCTTAATAGCATGTGCTAGCATCTTCACCTCGTGGTACTTTCACACACACACACACACACACCAATGGGAACATGTGGGAGCCACCTTAACAAGAAAGGAATTTGATCTGGAGAAGCCGTGACAAACACAAATTCTTCCTCGGTTCTCCAACCTCTAAATCAAGATTTTAAATCAGGATCTCATTAACGAAATAATTTCTTCATTTGGACACAAAATGTTGGGGTTTTTATACCTTTTTCTCTTATTGTTCAACAACATGTTCTCCATCCGTAAATTTGTCAATCTCAAATTGCCTAGCATGGTTTTTCAAAATAAAACTCAAAAGTACATATCAACATGATCAACATAATGATCATGAATAAATAAAACTGTTATTCAACCCCCATTTTTACGGGTTACACCTGTGGTATGTTTTTTGCTGCGTTTTCCTTTATGAGATTAAACTTTTGGGGGTGATGTGGGCTTGTGGGGATTTGGTCTGTCAGGTTTATTTGTTGGGATTTTTAAAAGGCTGTACCACTTCTGTAAAGGCAGCAGAGAGAAATGATGAAATTCATGGTGGGTGGCATCCTTTGGAACATGGTTGGTTATATTTTGAATTCAGCCAGTGTAAATGTCTCAAAGTACAGGGTGTGGTCTATGTTCAGTAGTACTTACAAAGATAGTGTACAAAGAATGATGGCATGCCAACATTGCTGACAGCCTCAAAGAAAACTTTCAGACATTCTCATTTATCTCCATGGTTGCACAAGCCTTAAACTTGGTATCAAGAAAAGCTGGTGAAATTAAAGCAAGTTCACTAGGGAAAGAAAACAAATAAGTTTCATTATTAACTTCAACTGATCCTTTAATTTCCCTTTTAGTTAAAACAAATACTTCTTTCTGTGATGGATTTCATCGGCTGAGGCCCCCATAGACTGACGGATGTTTGTCAAACAACTTAGTGAATCTCCCTTCTTATTGGTGGCAGTCTGCCAAAGCCTTAGAAGAAATATTAAAAGATAAATGAAAGTGGGAAGGTGGTATCACTAAATGCCTGGGGAGAACACCAGCCCCAACACTCATGTAGAAACATCAAACAGCTTTATTATTGTTCACACAAACAGAAACAACACTCACAGTGTCACATGATGAGGAGTGACATGTACTTCTTTTATTATTGAACTAATTACCTCATGCGTACCACCAACAGATGCCTTCATGAATTTCAAATGCTCTCCTGGCCTCCTTCTCTTACCTCCTACCAGGCCTGAACCACTGAAGCAGGTGAGTGAAGTGCCCTGGCATGAAAGGCACTAAAGCGTATCCAGTGAAACCCACAATAACAGTTTTTTAAAAGTTCACTTACAGTATAACATTATACAGCATAGAAAGATTATATCTTGGTCTGGTAGTTCTGTGTATGAGCAATAATAAAGCTTTTCTTTTTGCACATTATTAATAGATCGGCACCGGTCAACCAATCAAACAAACTTCCACTTCCTTAAAATATGTCATAGAGCTTAAATCAAATTCTAAAATGCAGAAATTGTGTTACTGATTGGGCAACACTCCAGACCAGGGCTTTTATTTTATTCTTTCTTCCAGCTCTAATGCCAACTTTTTGGGAAGAATTGTAAATAATTTATGTTATGTAAATTTGGCTGGGTACAGTAAGATGACACTCTACATTGATTTGACAGAGGTTTCATCATCTGTTCGAAGCCATTGAATTTGCTGTGCCTGGTAGGTTTTGCAAGTGAGACACCTTGATGGTCAAGACATGGTTTACTGTAAAAGTGTAAAAATATAAATGTATGATCCTTCTTGTAACATGCAACAAATTTGATGAAAATGTTTTTCATCTGTCTTTGTATTTCTAATTTTCTATTAGAATATACATGATAATGGCAACCTTTATAATTCCAACTTAAATAATAGCCATCCAGTAAATTAGTTCAATAATCTGTATAGCCAACCAAATAAAATCCAATAATAGGTGATGAATCCTCAACTTTCAAAACAGTCGGTTGTTGTAGTAATTTTAATGCTGTAATTCCATTAGTGTAATTAAAATGCAACAGTATGCATGGGTTTTTTTTTCAGGCTAAGACTAGGACTGCTATTGATGATATTGAGGGTTTAAAAGGCCATGAATACCAGAAAATGTTAACTCCGTTGGGACTGATGGCCGTTTCTGATGTGCCACATGACTGTCTACCTGCTCAGCATCAACATATGCAATGCACTTAATCACATACATGTACAACTGATCTTGCTTAAAAGATATAAATCAAATAGTATATAATATATACCAAACTAAAAGGAACACAGGGTGACTTTCAACAAATTTTCATTTTACCAAAAGTATTATGTAGACTGCAGACATTTGCAGAAAACTAATTTCTCCAGGGAGACGATTTTCTATTTGTCCTTATTTGTAACAATGCTTTTTTTTTTTTCCTGGTGACAATAACGATAAATGTCTGTTGAGCTTTCACTGCATCCACGTGGTTTATGGTTTGAGTTGAAATACAGTAAGCAGAGCGGCAATAGGTGCCATGGGCATGCTGCAACCAAGACAGTTAAGGGGCTTGTGGAAATATAGCCAAAAAGGGTACAAGCTTTCCTAGTTAAGCTATGATCACTTCAGACAGCTTTTTATTAACAACAGAATCCTACATTAAAATAGAAAAAGTGGTTCCCATTTGCGCTGCAGTCTCCCTTGGGGCTGTAAAGGAAACATGGCAAATCATATTAATCAGAATTCAATCTTGTGCAGCTTCTCAAAAGCCACAGACCAGGGAAAAAGGGATGCTGTTGTGTGATATCTGCTAACAAGACTGTTTGTTTTTTTATTACCAATTTAAATTACGACATGAAAAGTGGTCTCTGAGAATTCAAAAGGCTATATTGTAGGCCTCACAAAAAGCTACATAAAAATAGACTTTCAGTCCGTTCAGCCCACTAAAACCCACCTCCCCTCAACTATGTACAGGCATTCAAGCACTCCTACATTTAAAGTATCACCTCATAGGATCTGCTTACTCAGTCATAGTAGCATAATATAACATGCTCTATATGCATTTTCCACTTGGAGATCTGCCCTGGTGTAGAGAAAACCTTTAAGGAGAGTGTACTGAAGTCTGCATGCACTTTACACGGACATATGTATGACCTGTTTCAGTTAACGTGATCACATTTTGGCATGCAATTTGTTAAACTAATTCAATCGCTTTTAATTAAACCTCATCTAATTACATCTAGTCCACTTCTAAAACACCATATATTCATGGTGGGATATTAAATATAGCTTAGAAATAGTATAATCAGGTGAAACCAAAGAATGAGTTTATTCGGGCATCGAGCAGTATATTTTCAAAGGCATAGTTTTAATAGATATTTACAAAATCATAACAATTGTTGTTTTTCCACAATTTTATGGATTTTACCATATGCAGGGTCAAAAACTTTACTGTAGATGCTTTGTGCTGTGATTTGTTCCACCCTTTCACATTAGTGGGGTAATTAGAATTTATTGTGTCCATATAAGGACAGTGGTGCTGCCCTCGTTGTACCATAATCAGGACTTCACATCAATAATTTTCAAATCTCAGAGGAACTATTTCTGCTGTTATTTTGCATATTTCTCTAAAGGTTAACAAAAGCAGGTTTGTCTTGTTCGTTTCTCTTTTGTGTCTGGAGTGGGCGCTGGCTGACATGGCTGTTCTTTTCTTGGGCCCACTGATGCATTACAATCAGTAAAAAGAAAGATAACAAGATTGACTACTGTGAATATGGCAACTTACTCTGACATCTCCGAGACACTATATTTTCATTTCATTTTAACACTTTTAAGAAGAGGCATTAGATAGATGCATTTGCTAAGCAACCTACTCTCAGACGACTAAGACAGTATGTTACACCGTAATACAAAAAGAAATGATAGTTTATGTTCCAATACAATGTGTTTGGTTTGTATACAGCTTTGGTTATGGTTTTCTCAAGGAATGTGCCACTGCCTTGACAGAGTTTATGTAGCAATACATTTCAACATACAAAACAAACAAGACCTAAGTCAGCAATAACAAAAATAGTAATATATATACAGTAAAACATCTGACGTAGGGACTCTCTAAAATCCAAGGGCAAGTGTCCCCTGAAGACAAGTGTCCTCTCTTCGGAGGAATGGGTCAAGGGGACAGATTGTAGGACCAGTTGATACTGAACGAACCAAACACCAAATCTTATGGTTATTTTAAAGCAAATAAGTGAACCAATGGTTTGATACCAGACATGAGTACTCATACTCATACTGATAAATCTGCCACCGATACCACGATACTGATGCCACTTTACGGCAGTGTGTGGTTTACGGCACCTCACTGCAAAGCGCAGTGGCCAGTGAGGAGCACCCCTCTTGCTCAAAGCTCTGTTCCACTGAGTGCACCCCCACCCCCACACTGGGCGGCCCGCCACTCCTACATGAATGTAGAGGAAACCCTGCATTTTCTGACAAAGTTGTATTGAAGGCACTTTTGTTAAATGTTAGTTCTCGGTTTCTGACAAAAGTGTTAACCCTTCCTGCTACGGTCTCCAGACCGTGGTCAAAAGGCGCAGTGGTGACCAACTGTCACTGCGAGGTTGAGTTTATTCATGTATTTTTTTTTTTTTTTTTTTGCTTCTTGGTCGAGAGGGGGGCAATGCACTCTATTGGCCAACTACCCCTGCTGAGTACCATCATCATGTATACAGACACATAAAACGTAGCAGAAGCTTTCCAACTTCTCTTGAAAATGTAAAAGCAGCCCGAGTCTGAGCTTTGGCCTTTTTGTGTGGTGCTTGTATTTTCTTGTGAAGTTGAGTTTAAATACTGACCCTAACATTTTCAATCGGGGTTAATGTGAGTGCTCATCTGTCTGCCTGCGTTTGTTCTCTGATGTAGTGGTAAACTGTTATAAATGTAACCTGCCTTTCCACATAGCCCGGTGGGATCAGCTCCAGGACCCCGCCACTCTAAGTTGGATTATGGAATAGTACACAACATGGATGTTTTAGGCAACTCACAGCATTTAATTTTAAAACTTTAATTGTCTCCCCATTGAACTCAGTGAATAATTCACCTTCAAACTGCAGTTCAGACCTGGGATGTGAGAGTAGGAACGGGCAGCATTTGGCTATATACATATTATCTTGGGCTTTTCCCCACCATTATAACATTTTGGTGCCACACTAAAGTGTATTTCCCCTCAGATTTCTGTGCTGTTATGAACCAAGAGTGCACTTTGCTGAAGTGCTGCTGTTTATCTTAAGAAACTAATGTACACTCTGAGATGAGATTCAGGCAAAATCATTTAAAACAAAAAGACTGCAAGTCAAGATGGAAGTGTTGCACACTTATACAAAAGGTCCTCTGAGTAGGACGTTTGGTCCACGTCATTGGTGTTGTGTATTTGTTATACGTGTGGGACTTTGTTCCATTAAGAACAATATTCCTCACCAACTAAAATGATTATACAACTGCTATAAAAAAAAAAAAAAATCACTCAGGGCACTTTTTACCTTTGGCCTAGTTTCGGATAGTCTATAAAGAATAGTCCTTTCATAGTAAGTAAACACTCCTAAAACCTAGTTCCCCGAGACCTGGTACATGCTGAACCAACCTCATTCATTTGCTGCTGCCAGGATCTTGAAATCTCATTCAAATTGAATGGGATAGCTCATCAGCCCCTGTTATTGTTTATCATTTAGCAAAAAATCTTCACGCAAGTTATGATATATGCTATTTAATTGAAATGGAAAAGTTCACAAGCATCAGTATTTCAGCCTGCACATTATAAAATGAGAAATGAGCCACTGGGTGAGTTTGAAAGAACTTTGCAGGGATTTATCTGTGAAATCTCCTAAGCTGCACCACACAATTAACAGAGCAAACTGGAGACTACAGAGCAGAGTTATCCCAGGGCAATCTGAAAAAAAAACCCCTTCATATTCTGGCATTAAGGCAACAAAGTTGTTTTGAAAATCTCTAACAAGTGCAGCATTAACATCTGAAAATATCTCAACCTTAATTCCAGATTCATAACATCATTGCCTACAATCTGTACTTCAAAACAAGCACATTTAAACATGTACTCAAGGATGCAGCTTGGGAGAGTGTTATCAGGCTTTGCCATCATCCCTTGCTCTTCTTCCAGACAAAAGGAAGATTTCTGTCACACACACACTCATTGAATGTTGCAGCCAGACCTTTAACTGACCCTTCAGACTACAGCAATGAGTCATGCAATTCAGGGCCTACACATTCACTTTGTCACCACATTGCATCCAGAGCCTTTCCACACTCCAATTTAAGCTCTTTGTATCTTCTGTATCTGTGTTTTTTTTAATCTTGAACACTCTTAAATCAGAGCACACAGGAAATTAAGGAAAACAAACCACAAAAACCAGTATGCTCAGAAAAACTCATTGTGACCTGGCAATACATGCTGTATGATGTATTCTTTACATAACTACCAGGTCTTGGCAGTTATTTTTACTTCATGCAATAGGAATTGTTTTTTCCTTCGTATGTTGGTCGTTACAGTAATCTTTTATAGTTTCTTTATTCACAACCATGACTTTGCTGTTAGGAAAATATACTCACAAACCCAGGAGATATGTAATTGGGTCAACTGGAAGATCGGTCCAACCTTTGCTCCAAAAGTGTGCAAGTCGAAGTTACAGCAATTTGAGCTATAACGTTGCATGTTTTATACTGCTGTAAAAGATGACATCTAATCAACACATGCAGACGACCAGGTGCCCAACTTAGTGTCGCGGAGGGTTGAAGACGATACCAGTGAACTACAGTGGTGAAGAGGGAGTGCACCAGATGTGCATCAGACCGAAAGTCACACATTCAAAGTCACTTAACAACCTCACACATATGTTTGAGAGTTGAAAACCCCCACAGTCAGAGAATAAATACTACCCCCACATGGAAATGAACCAAAGACCGCTGAGCTTGATATTCTTCCTGTATTTCACCATCAAATATTTCCATTTAAACTGGTTAAAAGAATCATAAGACTATTAAAAGACTGATAATTCTGTATTTTCTGCTTATAATTATTTTACATGTTACATTTACAATTTTCCAATTATAGTCTATTCAACATGTCCTCGACCAGATTTTTTAGATTATGTTTTAGTTAAAACTCATATCCTAAACAGTATGTTTCATGAATAAATGTTTTTTACTCTTTTGATATAAGTGAGAAGTCTACGCTCCATGGAAGCAGAAATAGTTTGATAAATGTTGCAAAATGGCATGGAGTGGATATGCATGTATGTGTGCCATTGTGACTATTGTCTGAGAGCTGGTATTCTCTTATATAACAAGTAAATAAGCAATATCATACTTCACCAGCTCCTGCCCCCCAGTTGTATTCTAAAGTTCTGAATTTTGTTTTATTAAAACTAAGGAAAACTGCTCTTGGAGAGTTTTGTGGTTCAAGTATAATTGCATGTAAGTACAGGCACATATTCTGAAACAAATAAAATGTATATACAGTAGGTGAAAGAAGTTAGGGTTCACTCCAGACATGAGTTTAATTATTGGTTAAACATGAACATACAGTGTAGGTGTGGTATGCACATACAAATACCCACTTTAAAAGATGGGCAACATTTATTTATGGTTGCTATTTGCTCCGCCTTGTTGCTCAGAGGCAGAATTTGTGGTGGCATGTGGAGGGCTTTAATAGCAGTCTCTTCACTCTGCTCTCCTGTGAGTTCTGTCTACTTCATCTCCGCCTGGTGTGTCTGGACAGCTTTACCATGTGTATTTCTTATGCTCACAGGCTCACCATTACTCTTCGTCTCTTTTTTATTCTCCCCCTCTGTCATTTGTCTGTCTCTCTGTCTTGCTGTTACTTTATCTTTTGTCACAGGCTGTCATTTGTCTTGATAACACTTCCTGTCGTTCTAGTCTCTCACAAGAAAGTTTTTAATCATCGTAGTCACCAGACCTAAAGTAGCAGATGCAGCCTGATCAAGGCGAGCATGGCACACAAACATTCGCCGTCAGTCATCAGTAAATCCTGTTTGACATATTCTTTATAGCTATTCTGCCTAATCATTAGAGATCGATGAGGAGCCAGCATTATGTGTATCCCCTCATCCATTAATACAAAATGATCACAGATTGACAAAGTTGATTTGTTCTTTCACTACCTACTTATTACTTACTACATATTTTGTGTGATGGTGTTAAGGGAGGAAAAAAAACACAACTGCTGCTTGAATGTTTATAGTAAGTTCATATATTGCGGTGGAACTGAAAGATAATTGGTGCTCACATAAATCATGAATCACATTTGATGAACTTTATCCAACTTGGTGTTGTTTGTGCCTCAGTATAAATACTAAACAGCTTTAAGAAAACACATAAATATTGGGACTAGACCAAGGACTTGAGCGTATCAAATTGTAGCATAAATAGAAACGGTAACCTCACTGATATACATATGAAATATTCTTCAACATTTATCCACCAGACATAATTATATGCGTGCACACTGAATATATCTTTATGGCTGCAAACACATGGTAAAAAGATTTCATTCATGAAGCACTTATACCATACAAGGTACTCATTACGTCCATATCAAGCAAGACAAGGTCTTGCATGAAGACATTTTGACAGAGAAAGGGAGATTAAAGTTCAAACTTGTAACCACCTGATTCAGAGATTACCTGCTTTGTCAGCTGAGCCACAGCCACCTAATATGACACACAACTTCTTTTCCAGCTGCAGCCGACAATCAGTCCGGCCAGACTGGAGCCGCCATTGTCTGGCAATGAGATGAATTAAAGAGATTTATCAAAGAGATCCCTTTTGGTTGACATTCAATATTTGCTTGATTAACTATAGTTACCATTATAACTCAAAGTTTCAGCCCTCTTTGCTATGTTAACTCCACCACCAACAACAAAAAAAACACAAATCTGGATGCCTCAACTTCTTCAGCCCAAATACCCCCAATCAGCAGTACTTGTTTCATTGTGCTCTCTGCGAAATGCATTTTAACAACAATATACACACTGAGCCTTGTGTTCAGTCTTTTTGAGTAAAGACCCATAAGTATTGTTTAGTTTTCAACACATAAATTCACTGCATACACAGAAATAATATTTGAGGGATTTGAGATCACTTCCAGTTGTTTTTCTACATTTCTGGGAGAATATTTTACTCATGCATATCAAATGTAGTCAAATAGGTCTCTGTGCTGTACACACACAAAAAAACCTTCAAGGAAAATACATGATATTGGGGAACACAAAACACAATGGTTTGTTTGTGAAGTAGAAATTCATTGTTATAAAGTTCTTCATAGCAAAAAAATGAAATAAAGACCAAAAATACTCACTTTCAACAATAAGGTTTGTATCCTACCATCATGTTTTATGGCAGTCTTAGTCTTAATTTTTCGACAGCTTGAGCTCTGAATCTATGGCTCCCAAAGGAAAACTAGACTCCTGAGTCATTGCAGAGGACTTCATGTTTTATGTTATTTGGGCACAAAACAGTAAACAGCAGAGAAGTGCCTGTGGCCAACTCCATGAACTAACAACAGTATAACTCCAACTTTAATTAAAACAAGTTTTGTGAGTCATTGACATACAATCATTAAAAGAAGGAAACTTTATTTATTTTCCTACCTTTAACATCAAATCAAAATTAATTAGCAGCACAACACATGCAAATGCCATGTCCTTCACAGGATGCAACTCCTGAAGGACTATGATCCGGTTATAGAAACGTGTTTAACATTGACAACACAGTGTACATCCATTAAACTGGAAGTGAAAGTCAGGAGTCTGGAACATTTTCAAACTACTAAAATACAACATATTCTTTGTTTAATTTGTGCTGCTTGTTAGCCAGCAGGAATATTCAGATTCTATTTTGTCCTTCAATGTTTCAAAACAAACTGATCAAAGCTGATTTTTGAACCATATTTAACATTTAAAAACCATTAGCTTTTCTTTGCCAACCACATGTTAACAACTCTGTGACCGTCATGGAGTTCAAAATAATTTCAAGTTGTTTAGAGCAAATTTCTTCTATTTACCTTTCTGCAGTTTGGTTTTGCACATCTAAAATGGATTCATTCTAATTCAACCATTGCAATCAAGCTTATTTATCCAAGTAATGGCCTTCCTCTCCTGATATTTTTCCCATATATTTGTATATTGTTACATGCAAACATTTTAAAACGAAGACCTTGTTCTTTGCTTGTTAGAGGCCTATTAGTTCAGAATATATCAGGATAAAGTTATGCTGATATTAAAGTTTTAGAGAAAAAAAACTTCTGTTCCTAACAGAGTTTGCAACATGTTTAAATGATTTATGTTAGACATGTATGCCCCCACACGGCGAATAGCTACTCATCCATTTTCAACATTATTGATTTGAAGGATTGGATTTCAAAGTATAATTGACACATGTGGAAGGATTAAGTATATTTGACACAAAAACATAAGCAGTGGCTGTTTTTGCTATGGGTGAAATGGACAGCTACCCAGAGCGCAAACTCGGCTCAACGGCTCAGATATGGTCTTCAGAAATACGATTTTCAGAAATATATATTTCTGGAAACAAATAGGCTGTGCAGTTGAAAAGTTAAAACTTCGCTTTGCAGCTGACAGCTTTGAGTGATGCATTCAGGTGCATCACGTAAGCCGCCCTCAGACACGTTAACAAGCTGCAGGGCTCATACAGTAGCGACGTTACATGCTAAATATGATTAAAATATGACTGATAAAGTCATTGGTGCCGCCAGCACCGGAATCCTGTAAGCACTGTGCGTACAATTAGTTTGAAGGTATGAAAATATATATCTACTTTAAAGGGTGGCCTACATGTCACGGTTTCAAATGCATCAAATTCCCACATGGCGCTCACGCTCTGGCAGCTGTCCATGGTGCTGAACTGGATGACAGTTCCTCGGAGTGGAATTGCATGAGACACTGCTCAGATCTGGTGGGAGGGGGCTTTGTTTCTCGTGAAACAAAGCCATATGATACTAATTATATATGGACATATACTAGATATATGAAAAATATATGTAGAAGTGCGTTGTACAAGATTTATTTTCTCCAAAAACAAGTTTGTAGACAAGTTTTCCTACAATTCCACCCACACTCTAGATGATTTTTACGTGGGACATTTCTTGTCACAACCCTGATTTGATCAAAATTTTATAAGCCCCTCATTGCACTGCTTGTGCTGGGGTTTAGTGGTCAGTGTTGTGCATAGGGTTTTGCAGTGTACATTGTATTTGCAAGAGAGGCAGATAAGAGAGTAATTTAGCTCCATTGTTGCTTAATGGTCCCTAAATTGACAGTTACAGCAGAATAATAATAGGGTAGCCAACTCACTGCAATGGCTAAATCAAACATTCAAATGGAGGACTACTGACAAAACGCTGCTAATTCATGTAAATAGCAGCATCCAAATGCTTATTTTGTGCTGGCTAAAACCACTACTTAACTAGCTCTAAAACTGCATGCACTTTGGAGACTAGAATCTTCAGAGAAATATTTATTTTTTAATTATATCTCCATCATTTATACTGTCAAACAAAATAAACGTTTTTTTTCTCATTGCCAATGTGTGGTGATTCACATAGAACCAATGGCGAGTTGTCTTACAATTAAAACCCATTTAAGACAACATGATGGCTGAGTTGTAACTAATGGTGCGTTCAGGTAACAGAAAAGAATTGGAACCAACCATTGTCATTAATAAACCTTAACATTGCAATAAGCCTCCACCCTTTTTAAATCAATCAATCAATCAATGAAATACTTGAATGAGAGGAGCAGAGGTTTTATCACCTATTTCTGAAAAGAAAAGTCTTTTTCTCATTCACATGTGCCTCCATGGAAACTGCCTGCTTCCCCTCTCAAGTATCTCATCAACACTCCGGTCCTGCTCCAGTACTTTATTTCCATCAATTTAAAGTGTTTTATTTTGGCAACTAAAGATTCTCCCTCCTCAAGTGGCCTGTTCCAAGCATCAGACATGAGGCAAATAATTAACTTCAAAATGCTTATTTTGTCTCTGTAGGATAAAAAGACCATGAGAGGATGAAACACACGAAAAGGACAACTCGTCCATCCCACCCGAAATAACTCACTGAAATGCATAATGCTTGAGAGACCAGCTGTTGTCAAGTGAGTTGCGGAGTCTACAATTTTTTTTAAAGCCTGACAATGTTTTGCCAGCACCAAGAGATTTCAAGATCTGACCAGATGTCTCACTCACACACACCCACACAAACAAATACAAATATGCTACACATACAGTATATAAAACACACGTTCTCTCTGTAATGGAGACGAAAAGTAAAGTAATAAATGCTGGCTGACAAAATAGACACTTTGCTTGGAATCTCACCCAATCTTTCCGAATCTCAAAAGTTTACAACGTTACACTGCCAAGTGCCGACTTTGGGAACAGCGCCCAAAAAGCAGTTCAGGGCATCTTCAAACCATCATGACCACAATTAGTTTGCAAAAAAAAACATGTGGATGAATTTAGGCTGGATAGAAATTATAAAGATGAGAAGCCATATCACATTAGGTTAATTGAATTTTAACACCCCAGGTAGAAAGATTGCTTGTGGCTTAAATCATACTTAACTACACGTACAAATGCTGTGATCAAAAATGCTCAAAGACACAAACCTGCGGGTGTAAAACCAGCCAGGTCTGCCATTGCGTTTAGGTACAAAGAATTCCTTTGCCAATGGCAGGTAATTGATTAATTTAGCTGTGTACAATATTTACAGTCAACACATTTAACTAGCGAAGTAAATATAAATTACACTATGATGTTTTATATAATTAAATGGAAATAAAGGATGAGTTTTCTCATTTGAAAAATCAATATTTTTTCAACTGTAATCAGAATTTAGTGTATACTCATGTCCTACTAAAGGGCTTTTGTATTTGTGTTTGTTTGGGGGTTTTTTTTTATAGCAAATTAGAGCCCATAATTTACTATATTTGGAAAAATGGATGTGAAATAACTTCCCAGAAAAACCGCAAATCAAATATGTGAATAATTCCAGTCTAAATTTGCCATTGTGTGCATGGGCATTTTGACTAGCTCATCTAACAATGACTTCTGTTGTGTTACAAGATGGTTATTTGTTGAGATCGTGCATGCTGTGTTGTCACAGTTTTACCTATAAGCTGTACAGGTGCTTGTGACAAATATTCCTCCCACGTCCCTCGAGTCAACAGAGCAATTCCTGTGGGCACTGAAGACAAGTGACGCACAAGAAGAGGAGGTGGAGGAGGAGGTTGGCACAGCTGGCAAGGTGCATGCTGAACACAGCAAAGAAAATACTTTGAAATAAATAGAATTATGTACTACTGTCTTTGTAGTTAAATACCTGCTTCACATTCCAAAGGAGAGCCCTAATCCTTTGTCGGTCGTTGCAAAAGCTCAGAAATGCAAAACGTGAATATTGACACAGCCTATGGATTTGCAAAGGGGTAATTGAGTCAGATGTACAATATATCTGTCTTTGAAAGAAAGCACTAAAGCCTTGTTGTATCAAGTGAGCCTTAAAACACTGACAGGTTTTGTGCTCAGGATTTGATCTACGCCCTGCTCCAGAGCCACCACTGTGCTTTTCTCTCCTTAAAATGAGCTGTCAAGGCTTAAAACAGGTGCTAAAGAAGGCTGAAAATAAATCAGGGCATGCACCGACAACACTCATAAACCTCTATGTTAATATTCGAGAAAAATAATGTGTCTGTGTTTTTGTGTTGTAAGAGATTGTAGGTAGGATTCTAACATTAGACTTATTTTTTTCAGTAAGAAAATCAAAGTTGGGGACAATCATTAACCTACATATATATATATATATATATATATATATATATATATATATATATATATATATATATATATATATATATATATATATATATATATATATATATATATATATATATATATATATATATATATATATATATATATATATATATATATATATATATATATATATATATATATATATATATATATATATATATAGACACACACACACACACACACACAAGAATATATCTTGATAGCATTAAAAAGATAGCTAAAGTAAGAAGGTTTATTTAAGAAAATGTAAAAATCAGTTGCACAATTGTAAAACATGAGCAGATTGAGGAAGGAATAAAGAGCACAAGCTCAAAAAAAGGGTTTGGTTGGCAGTTATGTGTTATGCACTGATCATTTGCAGAGATGTGTCTTTACCTCGAGGCCCATAGTGATCTGAAGTTGCTGAAAACATGCTCCTCAAGGGAACTCTGAATCAGTGCTGGCTGGAGGTCGGTATGATTGCTCAGATAGCACTGGGAGCAGTGTATGTTTGTGTGTTCACACATAGCTTTAGGTGCTATTGACATACCTGAGCATGCATTACTCATATACAGTACTCACAGTTACAGTAACTTGCAAATCACTTTTCAGTTTATTTGTAAAAAAAAAAAAAAAAAAGAAGAAGTACAACAACAACAAAAATGACAATTTCCTTTTCATGTCACAATTAAGAAGCACTTTGTTTTAGTCTGCCACATAAAAATCACAATAAAATACATTCACACTTCTGATTGTAATGTGAAAAACATTCATAATCTGGGGGTATAAATATTTTTGTAAGCTTTGTTCGATATGCAGAAATATCAGATTAGTTATGGTACAAGGATCTACACCATTTAGTCATTGTAACACCTTGTGTTGCATCCAAGTAATGTCAGAATAGTCCTTGTTAATGTAATTGCAGCCTGTTCTTGACAGAAAGTGTACACCTCACATGTTGGCTGTGCACCAGATGTTTTCTATGAGGTAAGGATGCTGGCATTTTCACACTACATGTTTAAACAACCTTCATGCATGGCCAAAAAGTCCATCTTCTCTTTAATCACACAGAAATGATCAATCAGCCAGTCACCATACACACCTCACACTGTATGTCAGCACAGAGCAGCCCTTTGGTACTCGGTTAAGCAATGGTCACAACCCACCCTACGTATTTTTAGTCCGTACATTTTTTGGGGAGGCCACGGCTGCCACGTTTTTCTGAAAATGTGGAGCGAGAGTGGCAAGAGCAGGGAGGGAGTACGTCAATGCAAGCTGTAAGTACGTGGCCTGCACGCCACACCTATCATCAGGTATGCATCATACCTTGCACAAGTGGTAAGTGGGCTGTAGGTGCTTACAACATAAGATCTCCATAGAATTGCTGTTATCCCATGGAGGCTGTACTTATGCGTACTGCTCATATACGGTGTCCTTATTCACTCGCAGAAATACAGCTGCTTATGTTTAGCATTCATCCTCGGCCACTGAAGTTGTTACAAATAATTAACTAAACATGCTTTTTTTTTTTTTATTACTACCCCACTGTGATTTTAAACTACGTCTAAAATCTAAAAGACGCACGGACTTAGTGCGTTGTGTGCGCATTGGCTGTAGAAGGCACGGGCGTCACCCGTACAGGGGTGAAGCCGTAGGCCGAACGCAGCGAAAGGGTCTCATGCACGGAAATTGCTACGGCGTGTCTGGTGCTCCAAATCCATACTCACCTTGTATGGATCCCGCAATTTTGAACACGTTTTTGCAAGGAGACAGCACGCGCTTGCAAGTACAGCTTGTTGTGACCATCGCTTTACTGGGGACACATCTGTCTTGTTTGAATAATGATCCTTATTGGAACAGTGTTGACAAAAAGAAAAATGGCAACATTGCATTGTGCCCTTTGTGCCATGCTCATGCTGAAACTGCACTGTGAGTTTTCAGGGTTCATTAAATGTTGTATACAAATGTGCTGAGAGCATACAGGTCGAAGTCCTATGTTGGGGCATTACTGACATTTGTTATTTCTGCAAGTTCTCCGATAAAAGGCCAGTATTTGCATACTTTATTGGTAATAGTAGAGATTTTTTTTTTTTTATGCATATGAGGATGAAACCCAATCCAACCTGTAATTTTTCGTTTGTTAAATGCAGGACTTCATAGTATTTTCTACACTGTAATATATTGCTGTTTAAAGATTGTTTGAATGCTCCGAAAGTACATGTTGTAACAATTCCCCCCAAAAACATGCACATTTTTTGGGATTTCTTCTGAGAAAATCATGCTGGCAAAAGGCTTCTTGACCAAAGAAACATTTCAATCTTATCACCATATAAAGCCCAGACTTTCACTCTATATACTGACTCCTGAGGTGACTAAGTGATGATAACGTTTTGCTGTGACAACACTTATTTGCTGTTGATTGAATAAGCTGTTTGTTTGCATGCTTGTTTTTATGACCGAGACCTTCAGCTTGAAAATAATTCTGTGGAATAAAATGTAATTGAGTTAGTTATTTCCTACTGTTGAATATCTAGACCCTTTTTCCTTTGGACCTGTGCTGCGTTTATTTCCACATGTTGACTTGGGCAGGCTGAGGAGTTGATAAAGACTCACAGCTTGGCCCTATGGGACACTCGAGTGCAGAAACGGGTTAGAGGTTCTTTCCTGCTTGACCTCCGTCTCTCTTCCTCCTCCTACTTAGATCAATAACAAGCTCCTTGGCCACAGGTGCTCTCTGGGGATCCAGACCTGCAGCCTTCCCTTGTCAGCTCATTGTCTGTTGCTGACTCTGACAGCACCAAGCATTCAAGCCTGACCACCGCACGCGGCCTCGAGCCCACTAAGGAAGTGAAACATCCAGCATGCAGATAAAGCCTTTTTTGTAGGAATGTGGACATGCATGCACATTTCAAGTCTAAATCTAACCCGAACCCAGCATTCAGTGCCTCAAACGTTACAGTAGATAAAGTAAAGCTATTTGCGGAAGTCTGTTGGTCCATAATTGCAGTGAAGTTAAGCTTCTTAATTGCAGCATGGCGAGTGGTTTGCTACACAATGTAACGTTAGATTAATGCTGTATTTATTTGTATTTCAACAAGTTATACTTGATTTGAGTATTGTAATCGCTCACATATATACTTTTACTATGGAAGCAAATGTGGCTCAGAAATACTTTTTTATTTTCAAATTAAACTGCATTTTTTGACTCAAATAAAAAAATAATCAATCATCCAAACTGCATTTTAATTTTCTCCTTAGAAAACGGCTTATTCTGTGACTTAATTAAAATGAACAAAGATCTAAGTTTTAACCCCAGAAAATACTGACTAAAATTGTCAACATTTTGAAATGTCAAATTTGAAAATTAAAATGTAATAGCAAGATTCTGGCTGCATAGTTGGACTCAAAAATAAAATTATTAATGCATCATCAAAACTGCATTTTAATTTTCTTATTCAGGTTGTACATTTTGTAACAAAACAAAGAGGGAATTGCTTCATATTGCAACATTCGTCTTTCAATTACACTTACACCAACACAAACATAAACACAGGAACATATTTGTCCTACAAAGAAAGTGTCTTTTATAGAAATGGATAGAGCACCCTTCTTGTGTCCAAGCAATTCATATTTACTGTAAACAAATGAAAGTATAAAGATGTGTGCATCACACATTTTATTTTGACCTTCAGTAAAAATGTGCGTTTTTTTTTTTACTTTAAATGCTGGTGCTTTAATCAGTTAGAATAAAGGTTGTCTATCAAAATGATACGGAAAAAAAGATTATTTTTGGATAAAACTTTAGTTATCACATACTTGAATTTGTTTTCGACTTACTCCCGTCTTATTTAAAAAAAAAAAAAAAAAAAAAAACTGTCTCAATGGAGATTATGGCCAAAATTCCATGAGCTTTGAACAGCATTAATGATTACATGCTTGGAGCACTCGAGCAGATCCTCACAACAAAGGGGATATGCCATACAGTGCTCTGAATTCATGCATTTCTTATAATCCCTTAGACAATTCAATCTCATTTTTGTGAAAATCAACTGACTTGAAGTAATGTAATGATCAACATTTCCAGGTACATTTCTTTGCATTCCTTAAGCGTACACTGCACACCACAAAGCTTTTTTATTTATTCATTGTTTTATATTTCTAAGTAATGCTTACAAGAAAAGGACCTTCATCTTACATGTCATTCTCTGCAGGGTGGCCCTGGCCATCACGACTTCCTGTTTCGACTCCACGCTACCACTTAATTTACCGTTGTTGACACACTGAAAGCTTCTTGTAGTATTCATGACTCTGGAGGATCATGTAGGCTTTTGACAATTTGAAATGAAATGACTATAAGATTCTAGATTTATTGGATACGGTAATCGTGCTCCTGATAGCTCCGAGATCCCAACCTGGGATTTATACTCCCCTCAGAGTTTCAAAAAAATATGTAATTCAAATATATCAAATTTTTTGTTAACAGTAATGTGACACTGTAATCGACAGTGAGTTTCGTGAGCGGTATGTCCCGTAATATTTATTTCTTTGGGGGGTTGTGGGTTTAAATTTTCAAGATGTACAGCTGAACATTTTAAGTATCTCAGTGTGATATTTATTTTAAGATTTTCTGTAAGTTCTGCTCACTGGTCAGTGGTTTCTGCCCATTCCCTGCATTTCATCCAAGAGTCGTGAACTGCCTATGTTTGGAGCTGAAACAACAAAGCCAGATGATGGGAAGGTATACAAAAAAGAAATACCTTGTGAACCATAAGGTTTTAGTTATTATTTAGTTTTACTCTTCTTATTTTCAAACTAACTGAAGTACAAATAAGTGACTGTATTCAACCTTGAGCATAAATCTATTAAACAGAGAAGGATTCTCTGAAACACAGCTTTTACTGCTATGGTGCATTTTATCATGGGGGTGGGGGCATTTGTCAGTTGGGCAACCTTGTTCATGAATAAAACCCCACTTGGCTAATACTTTTTTGGGGCAAGAATTTTAATAGTTTAGCAATCTAATTGCACACATCAATATGTGCACAAAGAAAACAATGCATTCAACCAACAATCAATGAAGAAACATATTGTTCATTTTATGAATGACATTCTTAGAAATACTGCATTTCTCGAAGTGTATGCTTTCTTTCACTCACTAGCCTTCACAGTCAGTTTTCAAGAGAAATTTCAAGGTGGTCTTGGTTAGTGTAAAGCAGGACTGGTAGATTTGACAACCTCTGGTTCTTCAACACAAGGTCGAAAATCCATAAGCTCCCACAGATGGGATGGAAATGACCTCTGTGCACATGGCAGAAAGGGTTACATTGCACATGAATTGCCTCGGATTGCAACTCATGTCCTGGAGAAAAACCAAGAGGAGTGATGAAGAAAGAAGCATAAGGTAGTGAAAGGAAGGGAAACTGAAGAGGGTCAGAAGAGACTATTGGTTTTCATCACTTCCAATAAACTCTACAATACCATAGATTTTTTTTTTCTGAATAAATGCTTCAATAAAATTGGAAATAAAAGTTTTCTAAGCCATACTATTCTTGCATGTTCTATAATGCAAAGAAAAAAAACTCCACTCAGACAAATACATTTTCTCATAATGCATAGATGGAGAACATGCTGCAGAAGTTTTATTTTAGCAAGTTGTCCATGAAAGAGTACACTTGCTCAACTTAAAGACAACTGGTGGAGCTAAATCCATTTTTTACGAAGCATGCCAAGCCAAACGGTGCTTTTAAAGCTCAGCTATAGCTTGGTAATTGCAGGTTGGGCAAATGTATTTTCACAATGATGTAGCTTAATGCACTTTCAATTGATACGGCACAGAGTGCAGGAAGACCACAAGAGTTGCCAGAGAATTGCAAGGGGACAAGTTGTTCAACCATCCTTGCCTTGCACATGCTCTGTGTTCAGAACAGAAGATACGAACAGAAATGAGGAGCATGTTTTGAGTATACCTTGCATACATTCTAAGATGGTTCAAAAATATACAAATGCATCATTTATGTTATATAAACTACTTATTTAAACTCCTCTGCTAAATGATGAAATAATTTGTGACAACCAAATCATTCTCTAGTTCTTTATAGGCAACAATATTGAACATGCAATTTTTGAAATGATTTACTGTTGCTCTTAGATGGAGGCAAATCTGTTGAAGGATTGTGTGGGGCTCCTGTACAAAGCTGAGTCATTATTAAAATAGCAAGTTTTCCATCTGATTTGTACGGAACCCCTGAGTGGCTATAAAGGGAAAAATAAATAACAATATGTGGAAATGATATAGTAAGTAATTCCCTCAAATTAATAAAACAAGGGAACAAGATAATTCAATACGTGGCCACGAGATAATAACTTGTGGCCACGAATTAAATTATCTCGTTCCCTTACATTATCCATTTGAGGTAATGACATTATCTTGTTTCCATGCTTTTATTCCCTCTATGGCCACTCCAGGGCTCCATAGATTTAGGCACAAAAAAAAAATAAATAAATAAATTGCACCTGAGCTCAAAACAGATTAACCATATTCTAAGTCAAGTCATCTTCAAAAGAGAACAGATTGATCAATTCAGTGTTTTAAAATGGAGCACAGTCGAGACTGCAAACATTACGACAGAACGTGGAGGGATGGGGGTTATGGCAGCTGATATATGGATCTTCTACCCTATATTGTTTTCATTGCGTATCTACATGATTTCATCTAATCAGGGAATTTCAAACTTATAATATTTCGATTTGGTATAAGTGTATTATGTCACAGTTTGTTTTTTTAAAGTGTTAAAATATGTATGCCCTGTAAGCTCAGGGCAAGAAAACCTAGTCTTTGGCAGAAGTGTAGCAAAAGTCATGTGTACAAAAAAACAGCCAATTGTGAAACTGCTCAACTGGTAACTGTCTGTATTTTCAGGATTTGAAGCTGAAAACAGACTTTAATAACAAATATCTTTGTACATATTGGCAACTCTTTGTATGCATTGACAAATCTTATTAAATGTACAAATTCTAATACAGATGAGCAAATATTAAATACCTTTTAAATACACATTTAAATACCTAAAAACAGACAAACAAATTACAAGACGAATTTTGCAGATTCAGGTTCACATTGACAAATTATTTTACACAATGACAACTCTAACTTTGGAAAGACGGATTGAAATACAGACAGAAGTTCTCCATATGCATTGACAAATAGATTTTCGACAATAGTATTCCATACTGTCCAATCAGAAACTATTAGTCTCAAACAAATACTTGATACATTGTACAGATCAATTCAAAGATAGCATGCTCACCTTCTTTTATTACACCATGTTATTGTGTTATCGTTTGCACATAAAGGAATGGTAAGATTTTTTTTGTCCTTGTCTTAGGTCTTTTTTTTTAAGGTACAAAAAAGTGGAAGTTTTTTTCACTTTCAAAGGGTTTCAAGGACTTAACTAATCAATCCTAAGAACAAAAGTGGACAGCGACATTTAAGTAAAATGCACTGATCAAGTATTTAAGATAACAATTCGAAGCGAAATGTTTTTGTCAGTACATCATGCAACCTCCAACTTTGAAGCAACACAAAAACATTGCACCCAGTCCCTGGAGAATGTTCACCAACATTGCTTCAGGTCTTTGAGCAATTAAAAAATTATAATAACCAAGAAGAACCTCCACTTTATCCAGTAACGTTGCAATGAGAGAACGACGGGAATTAGCAGGAGAGGTCACATCACTCCAGTATTAGCTTCTTGTGAAATATAGAATCTAATCACCCCAGCAGAACTCTGCATTCTCAGAGTGCCGGTCTCATGGAGGGCTATGGCTTTGCTAAAAGTAGAATTGGAGGCAGAACTTTCAGACGTCAGGCTCCTCTCATGAGGAACCAGCTACTGGTTTCAGTCAGTCTCTACTATTAAGAGTATGTCTAAAACAGGGCTCAAGCCACCCTGGGCCATTTTATAATTAACTTACTATAGATTTAGACTGCTGGGAGTCCTACACAGAGCTTATTTCCTTTCTCCAAATGTGATGTTTCACTGTTCCATATCTCTCTTTCCGTTACTCTGTGCTTTCTCTGTCCTCTGTCTCTCTGTACCTTCCTGCAAGACCTCTGGTGGTGGAACTGGAAGTGTGTGAACTGAACATCCTGCCTTCATAAGGTGTTCAGCAAAAGGATTATCTTGCCTCCCTATGGCAATCTGTTTGTTTGCTTGTTGCTCTGTTTCCATCCTATCTCTTTCCTCTCTATCAAGCCTCTCACCCCAATCGGAACAGCAGAAAGTCGCCACCTCTGAGCCCGGTTCTGCAGCCATATCTTCCTGGTAAAAAGGATTGTTGTTTTACTTTTCCACGTCGCCTATGCTTGTTCATGTAGAATAGTTAGGTTTCTCTCTGTAAAAGTGCCTTAAGAGGATTGTATTCTCACTGGTTCTATATAAATAAAATTCAATTCAATGGAATGTCTCAAAAAAAAAGAAAAAGAAAAGAAAACTCTGAAACTTTGATGCTTTAATTTTCCACAAAATGTGGTCTAAAACATGATTAGAATGAGGCAGCCTTGGAGCACTAAAATCCATCTCTATAAGCTATTTCAGTCATGGTAAAGTACTGCAGCAGGGCACCTTGTCCAGTCTTTACATGCCCAGAAGGCTCTGCAGCAGACTGTAGATAATTCATTAGAAAGTCTAAACCCCCACGGGAGCGAGTACAGCTCTGTTCATTCATATGTTGTGGCTCAGTGCCAAAGATGTAACACTTAAAGCTTCCCTGATGATGTCTTTTTTGAAAAAAAATAAAGAAAATTAAATTGATTAAAGCTGAACGCTTCTGTGTGAGACGTGTCTTAGCAAGACAGTTTGCCGGAGCGGCACCGTGATTAAATTCAGTGGTTACTGAAGGACAGTGATGCAACTCCAAGCTGGATTTAGGAAAATCCGGACTTCTAATCTTGTTAGCATAATATGCAGATAATGACAAGGATGTGTCCATGCTGGATGGATATCCCCACTTAGAATCATGAAGGCTACTTACAGAAGCAGTGCTTCATAAATTCACATAGAGAGTGTCATTCATTTCTTACGATTTACAGCTGGGGATAAAGGATACTGCACACCCAAATACGAGAGCCAATCAAATCTTTCACTTGATGCCTGGGGCAACGCAGCATGATGAGCAGAGACTTCCCTGGCAGTGAGAGTTTGACTCACTGGGTCTTCTTGCCACAGACAATGAGAATTTAGCACTCAGTCGGCACAGGTCATCACTTTTCGATGTGGTACCACACAATTTTGCAATGCTGTTCTACCTCAATATACATATGAATAACACCCAAGATTTATTTTCCCACATTCATAAAGTTGAGGTAAAAGAACAGCAAGAGCCCAGTTTTCACTATCTGATATCAAATATGATAAAGAATGCATGTGTGTACTCTGTATGCCTTTTTCAAGCAGCTTTTTAATGCAGAAAACTGTTTGAATATTTTATTTCGAGACAAAATATTAATTAACTCATACTTGGCTAAAATAGTTTTTTGTTTTTTTTTAGATAGCCTTCAATTTAGCAGCTGAAATCAACAGTACAATTAATTATCTCATGGACTAAATATTCCACTTGAATGTTTCACTCCTAGTCTATTGAGGGCGTTAAAGCTGTTCAGGTTCACGTCAAGTGAACTGCAAATTCACAACATTACTTAGTCACATGGCATCAGCACTCCTTGATTTGACTTTTAACATGACACTCAATACAAGTGAGCCCAAAAATAACAAACATGACAGTGGATTTCAGCAAATTCAGCAAAATCAGTTCAATATGCAGTGTGTTGCGACTATGTGGAAGGAAAAACAGCCAATGCAATGTCATGCATGTCTAATGTGAATTATAAGGAAAGTTGGACCAAAATGAGATGCTTACCTGTCTGGTCTTACTCTCTGCTGACGACTTATGTTATCAAAGTCTTAACACCGACGCGAATCTAGTTCCAAATTCAGGAGGCCCAGCATGGGAACTGTGAAGCTGTCAGCTGAACTCGAATGGCATTATTTAGAGTTAAAGCTAAATATTGCTATTATTCAGATCAACTAATCAGGTGTAACTCTTTAAACAGTAACTCACTATATACATTGATATTGGTCATCTCAAATGTGATTTTCATGGAAATTACAAATTGTGAAATTCTTGGGGGAGTGAACAAAGTAACAGTGGGAAAGACTTTGCTAACGCTGATGAAAGTTTGGCCCACAATGGTTTGCTTCTGGAAGACCTGACTTGGAGCTAGCTCAATGTGCTTACGTCCATCATCTCCTCCCACCCCGAAACTATCCCTGCCTCAAGGGCAGTGGCTGCAGTATCTCTTCACGCTTATTAACCACCCAGTATTGTCGTAAAATAACAAAATCAAGTTTATTGAAATATTTTGTCACTGAATCCATCATAAGATGCACAAAAACTCGAGATGATATTGGAAATATTGAAAATCACTTTTCTGCTTGGAGGATGATATTTTATTACAAGTGAAGCATCCCTCTTTGAAGACTCCGCTCCATTACGCCCACTGATCCTCACGCTCGATCCTCCACACCTTCATCCTCTCTAATGACATCTCCCGTCTAATTCTGACTCTATTATTAAAACCTGTATGAAATAGTCTCATCTACAACTCTTTCCATGAATACATTGACTGGATCAGCTGTCAAAGTAAAGAGTCTTCATTTCACCAGTCACCCACTAATTCGCATTCATGAAAGTGAGAGGGCAGGATTTAGATGGATTTTTTAGCTTTGAGCCGGGCGAGGCCTGTGCTATGCAAAACAGGTTCAGAACAATATAAGAATGGCGGTATACTGGTGGAATTGATTTTTAATGAACGCGGGTTAATGAGCACATAGAGGTCTTTTGTGTTATCCAGTAAAGTTTCCCAAATGAAGGCCTCCCTTTGTACAGTCCCGTTTTCTGTTCTCAGGATAAGCTAGACCACTTTCAAAAGAAAGAGTCTGAAATAAATGAGACAACTGTAGCGTTGCCTAAACTACAACAATAGCTGACGAGTATTTGACTGAAAATACTCGGGAGGTTGCAGTGTGTTACTTTAAAGACTCGAGGCAATCAAACCGACTACTCAGATCCAGATGTCGTGGAACAGCCAGGTTTGTTATGCTCTCCTTTAACAGTTTTGCAGCTCAGCATGAATGCACTCTGCTAAAATGCTTATAATAAACTTCTAACACTTTCAAAGGTGTGCCTCAAAAGCTGCATCTAAAGCTGGGTGAGAGGAATAGCCACCTTCAGAAAATCGGCCACTGTGCAAAACCCAGAAAAGTACATTGTAGATCTATTCATTGCAAACAGTCAGTCTTTGAGGCAGTATAAAGGGATTTAGGAATTAGGTACACAGTATGGTGATGACGGCACCCAGAAACCTGTGTGTGACTGCAGCTCTGAGAAGGTGATGAGAGTTTTCACTTCTTTGTAGCTGCGCATCTGCCTTGACTTGAAGAGTATTCTGTGCATTTTAATGTTTTGGGAGGTGTGATTAATTTATTCTAATTGATGAACTCCTGTTATAAGTTATATCAATAGCCTGTTTTGTAAGTGTAAATTTATTCATAAAAGGACCATTCTGAGTCTTAGAAGTACAGAATTATTGGTTTGTACTGGTTTACATGGTTGTCTTTTAAAAAAAAAACTGTACAAAAGGACTGTGATAGAAATACAGTAGGTCAATTCCCTTTTATTAAAAATTATTTAGGTTTTGCTGACAGAATATACTTCCACAGAGCATCTTTTATTAACATATCGTAGGATTTTTAAAAATGATATAGGTATAATGCGGAAATCAAATTGTGAAACAACGATAACAATGTAAAAAAAAACGTGGGACTTTTTAAATATTTTTAAATTCTGTATGAACTTGAATTCAAATGTATGTATGTCAGTGACCCTACAACAAACCCTTTGTACTCTATGTACGTGCGGACGAAACTCCCTCCCTTGGACTTGGTCATGCCAGAGTGCCTTGTTTCTGTAAAAGCCTTGAATATTTAAATACAAGATTGACTCAGGAGAGCGCTTGTAATGTTTTTCCTCAGTTCTGATGCCTTTCGGGTGAGAGGTGAAGGTCACAACAGGGGTGGACTGGTTATCGATTCAACCGGTACAATTCTTATTGGCTTGTTTTTTGTTGTTTTTGTTTTTTTTAACATGACCTTTACTGTCGTTAAATAACGTGTTACTGCTCTGTTATAAATGTGTGGGATCTATGGTAAGCTGTGGGTCTTATATAATCTCCATTCACCAGTTTCACACGATCAATTTCAACCTAAATATAGTGTTCCACTCTACAGCTGGGTCATAAATATCTGTTGCATTATTTGACAATAAATCAATATTTGCAACTCAGAAAAAGAGTTGAAGACTGTATCAGTTAATGGCAGATTTGTAGACAACAGTCACATTTTAGGAAATATTGCTGCTGTTACCTTTGTAAATTTTAGAATTTGCATCACCATTGAAAGGGCTGGATTCAGTCGGGAATCAGATTGAGTTTGGCAACACTCCTTGAGAATCTACATGTTAGCTCTTCTAAGAAACAGATTGGTGTTTGAACAAAAGACAGACAAAAACAAAAACCCCAACACAAACAGCTGGGGTAAGGTACAAAAGTTATCAAAAGGCAACTGACAATAAACACATATGAAAGCAAGCTCACCTTGTTTAACTGTTCAAGAAAGAAAGCACATTAATTCATCCTTTTTACATATTTTCCCCTCTTTCCTATTTGCAGGATGCAGTGGGCTGCCATGTTGTGGCGTTCTGGGGAGACGATTGGAGACATGGGTCTTGTTCAGAGACCCACTGGCTGCTGTGGGATTCAAACCTGCAAACTTCCATAACAAAGTCCGCTTCTTTAACCTCAAGTCTACCACTGGCAACCAACTCACACTTCACAGCCATGTACAAATAACATAGAAGCTACAAACAACCCACTCCCTGAAACTACTTATGCCCATTTGGGCATAAAGTAATGTGTCATCAGTTACTAGCACATCGCTGCCATAACAGCAACTTTTTTTTACTTCATTACCATCACTTGTCAAGAGGTGATTTGTAACAATACTATTGTGTAGAAATTCCTCTATTTAGGCAAACCATACAGAGGACAACAATGCAACCAAATATATCGCTTCACTGATGAGCTGTTAGTATGTCAGCCTGAATTACCATTCTATTGTTAAAGCTTAGTGAACATTTTGTGTGGAGCGCCTCCACAAGTCCAGTTGTGTAGTAGGATATTTATATGGTGACATCGTCTTAATATACATGTACCCGAATTAAAAAGCTGTTTAGTTTATTCCTCTAGCATATACTTGGACAACGATCGGTATCCTATCCTCACACATTGCGAGCAAATTGCCTGGCCAAAAATGAGTTAATTATTATTTTCATAGGTGATGGTAGGATGAAGGGCATTTAAAGTACATTTAAATGAGGTTACCCTGAGCTTATCTCAAGGTAATAATATCCACTGCATGCATGTTGATTGACATTAGAGACATACAACTAGTTACCTTTTGCATCAATCCTCTATGTCATAGCATTGCCCTCTAGCAACAAAGCACATTTTCCGGACAGTGTCCCTTTTGATTCTTTAGCCCGTATATTATTTTAAAACATTTGGAATATGGGTCTGTCAAAGAAATTCATGGTTTGAATATTGTGCAGGATTTTGAGAGAGGTCAGGAAGCAAAGCTGCATGTGACAAAATGACAGCAAAATGCAAGATGGATACTACTTTTCTACATTGTTAAATAAAAATGATTTGGTGACACAAGCAAAGAAGCATGTGCGATGCCTTATATATGTCTTTTTAAATTTTGTTTATAGATGAATATTGGGTTTTTTTCTCCATTTTTTGCAATAATAAAAATGTGTGTAGATGTGCTAGACTAGATGTGCAACATGCAAACCAGGTTAGAGACCCAGTTAGGAAAGTCAGGTGATAATCAGACGTCAAGCTAATATCAGATATCAGAGGTAAAGGTAAAATCACCATTTTCTTTGCTGAAAGATTGTTTTAAATGTACTCAAAACAGACATTTGAAGTTCATCAATATCCATGTTAAATTCATTTGTGTACATTTCAGCAAACACTGTTGATTTAATGTTGTTATATGAATGAACTTAAGCAGAACTATGTGTGCATATCAGTACCAACAGTTGCACCAAATCTAAAAAAAAAAAAAATGGTAACATCTGGTGTCTCTGCCCAAACTAAACTCACCTCAGTGGTACTAGAAAATCCCCAAAATGTCAAGCTTCCTGCTTTTTGGCGAATACCAAGGTAACAAGGTGTCAATTCTTGTGACTTTCTTTGAAAATCTCCATCATGCATCACTGCTCACAAAGTTGCATGTAAGCATTGTATGCGCATCTCTTTGCCCCGTCACTCCAGCTTATGCATATATCTTGTCAACGTTCACATCAAAGCAACCCTGATGGGCTTCATAATCTATCCTCATAACAACAGGAGATGTTGGCTTATTAAAAAATAATATAACCTGTTTTATGAGGCAGAAAATGTCTGGAGAAACATCTGTGAAACAAGTTGTGTATTAAATATTTAGGGGCTACATTCAAAATTCCTTTTTGCATGGGATGGCAGAGCTATAAAGAGAATCCAGAGTGTGGGCCCCCAGGCTCATTCAAGTCCCGCCATTCTCCCCATCTGACAGTCAAAGCAGTAAGATCTTTGCCCCCCCCTTCCCTCCCTTTCGCTATTTCCTCAACTCTGTGGGGATAAAACAGTCAAAATGTTCTGATCACCGCTGCAAATTAGTGACTCAGGAAGGTCTCTGATCATTTTAGAAAATCAAGAGAAAAACCCCCCAAAACATTAGAACAATTTTTTTTTTTTGTTCTCTTCTTTTCCTGAAAGCAAATGTGCAGGCTAAAGAGTTCGTTAATGCTGTTTTTGTACTGAAGTGGAGGCCTCTGGAGACATCCGGGCTCCCCAGGCTAGAGGAATGAAGGAAGGATGGGGGTGTGTTGCAGTACAACAGGAAAAGGAGAACAATGCTAGCAGATAGATTAAAGAGGCTGGATTTCAAAGGCTTCTTCATAACCTTTTAATATACCGTTGCTCTATTCTGGAGAATTAGACTGAACTGAGTTTTCAGTTCATCTTCACTCAGCTGATTTTCCAAACATGTAGAACATTTACAGTATTTATCTGAGGGTTTTGTGGTGATTTAACAAGATGTAATATTGATCGGACAATATTCCTTTTTTATTCCTTTAATGTCAGCCTCATTATAAAATGACATGAAAAGTCAACAAACATTAGGATATGATCATTTAAACATCCTAATTTTGATGAGTTTGATGATTCGTGTGACAAAGCTTCGGGGGGGGGGGGGTGCAGTCCTACCCCAGACCAGGGTCACTCAAGGTCCAGTACTCGTGATGCAGTGTGATGCAACTCTTTAACAAGTAAAGTGGCTGTCCTGAAAGTCACAAGAAGCCATTGGATTACACCATTAGCTCATTTGCAAAATTGGCCACGTCTGTTTATTGTAATGGATGCTGGAGGAAAGAAGAATAATGTTGTGGAAGAGACAAACTGCGAGTGAAAAAAACAACCCAAACAAACTTTCTCCCGATGAGCCTTCTTTCGTGCACACATGGAAGGCTGAAGATTTTCTGCTCTCTCTGCAGTTGGGAGGGACTGCTGCATGAGGACTGGGATGCCTGTGGGCACTTTGGGACACTGGAGGGGTCCACAGCAGCACCCGCTGCTTGTGGAGAAGAGCAAGAGTGAGATGTACTTTCATTTCAGTCTCCAAAAGTCTCCAATAACACCAGATTAATTTGGTGGCTTTGCTGCGAGTCACTGCCATCAAAGAAACTTTCTAGGAGTCAAAATTGCTAAGTTAGTAACACTGCAGTATGGCGGCATGTTTGTTTATAGAGCTGATCTTTCTTCATGCGTTTGATGACATATCCTTATATTCATTTGCGTTAATGCCTATTAGACTCATATATGTTCGACCAATTATTGTAATGTTTGGTAGTAACTAGGGATGCTCGATAATGGCTTTTCTACCGATATCCGATATTCCGATATTGTCCAACTCTTAATTTCCGATACCGATACCACCGATACCGATATCACCGACACCGATATATGCTGGCTTTTTACATCAAAACTGTTAGGTAACAACAACATAAAATAACTCCTACTGTGGAATTAACACATTATGCCTAATTTTATTGTGATGCCCCACTGGATGCATATGTGAATCAAACATGGCTTTCCAAATGTACACACTGAGAAAAATAAGAGAACAACAACTTAAATTCTGGAAAAAAGTGCCATATTTATTTAGTGTTAGAGAGAAACCTCAACAACAAACTCAACAACACCACAGACAATATAAAAAAAAAGGAAGAGGCATATCTGCAGTCCATTAGTTGTAAACAGTCAATGAATGAATAACTGGACATAACTTGTCAAATAATAGACTCAAACTGGGCTCAATCTCTTTTAAGAGTAACACAATAGTGGAAATATAAACAAGAAAGGCACAGAAATGCTCACAAAATTAAAACAGCCCTCCTTTAAAGTGCAACAAAAACAAAGACTGAAGTTGACTCGTCCATATAACTGGTCTATTTCTTTCCCCATGTCCTCATGTGTAAGAGGTAGATTTCCCTGTATGAATATAAGCGTCTCAGGATTGTCGCAATGTCTGTGATTTCTCTTCTCATCAATGATGTGGGCACCAGTGCTGAACAGTCGTTCACTGTCAACACTGGTGCAGGGTGCAGTCAGGTACTTGCGTGCAACACGAGCACCAGCAGGGAAGAGGGCCTGGTTGAGCCTCCAGTCCTCCACGGACATTTCATTCACCGGGCTTCTCCTTCTTAGCCACGAGTCCAGCATGTTGTATTTGTTGTTGTTAAACGTCATCAAGCGCGCGCCGGTAAACGTCCCATGCTGCGTTCATCCAGACTCGGAAATTCCAATATCGGTTGTAAAAATCCGATACCGATATTTCCAAATGTTACATTTTTAAGTCAATATCGGCCGATAATATCGGCGGGCCGATATTATCGGACATCCCTAGTAGTAACTGTTGCCATTATGTAAGAAACAATAAATACAAGTAAAATATCTTCTCGCACAAGTAGCCTGAGTGATGTCATGCTCACATGTTACTTACAAAATGCTAATTTATAAAATAATGGCTACTTTTGTCTCGCATTCTATGTTTAAAAAGAATTAAAAAGGGAATGGGCTGACAGGGGTTATGAACCGGGCTGGAGTTACCCAATGTTTTTCTTCGCCTCCTATTTGGAGCAAATGCATTCCACTGTGTGTGGGAAAACATTGGCTCAGTTTATAAAAACCTGATGAGCAGGAACAAATCCCCCATAGTGGGTCAAAGAGGGAACACTTAACAAAACATGCAGCATGCAAATGTAGACATCAAGTATGGTTCCCCGTTGAGTGTAGCCTATATCACACAAATGAAAAATGCAATCAAGAAAGTTGTGCAGCAATGGAAATTTCAATGTTTTCTAATCTGACTGCAAATTGGAAATCAAATGGAAGCCACTGCCGACACTTAGATGGTAGTTCTCAGAAAGCAGTGCAATATTGAATTACACGGGGGAAGGCAGTGTTTTATTTTACCGACATTAGAGCAAACCTGTTTGTGTGTGTTCATATCGAATTATTTGCACGTGTATGTATTCCACAAGTAGCATTATTTGGATCAAGCTTTATTGATTTCATAAATTACAAGAGCAACAGGGGAAAGATAGAAAACATATCACTCCAACTGTGAAGTGAACCTTTGTGTCGATGGAAAGGCGTTCAGATCAAACTCAGGTTTTCTAATTGTTTTGTTTTTTTCTCAAAATAATCTTTACTTGATAGACAATTAAATCACGTCTGTGACAGATGGGCTGCAGCGTCCCCTCCTTCATTCCCTTTGGAGAGTGTGTGGAGCAAGTTTGTATTTTGTGTCCTTTCATTTCCTGCTCCAGATGGAGTCTGAAACTTTTGTGCCATTATGCCAGTATTGACCTTCACGGTGATGTGATAGTGATTTGACCTTGGGATGTGTGTTTATTCCCTTGCGCTCTACACCAGAAGTACAGTTTTGTCACATGGCACAGAAGGACATCTGCAATTTAGGATTACCTTCCGTTTGCACTGTAGCAAACACAAAACCAGGTTTAAATGCTGTTTTCAGTATGGAGGATTGACAGAACCAGGAAGAAACACGAGTCTGACAAATAGCCAATGCTATTGCGCCAAGCTACTTTGAACTTATGCTTGGTACCAGGATCAAATGTTGCTACTGATCAAAATGAGTGAACTGGAAAAAAAAGATCATTTTAGCGAAGGATTGATTTATACAGATTCAAGACAGAAAAAGTTAGTCAGAAGTGAGAAAAGGTAGGTGACACTATAGTAAAGCTTGTTTTTTTGATAATCCATATCGGATATTACTAAATATGTCTCAAGTATAATCATAATTGTGATGTGTGGGATGGGATCAGGACTGAAATATCTGTCTCAAGTCAATGAGAATGAGAAAAACAATTGAATGAAAAGCAATAAACCAAATTAGCAGGATTGTTTTGGTCAGCAACTGCTCTTTCAGCATAAATCCTTTGATAGTTTTTATATTTTTTGAGCATGTTTAACAAGCATTGACTTATTCTTGATCAATACTGATTGCGTCCACTCATTTGCACCCATGTGATCTACAGTCCTGGTTACAAAGGCTGCATCATAACTGATGAGTTAAGCCAATTATCAGATTAATGTCAAAATTGTACAGTATTTTATAAGACAGTGCTGTCAGAGTTTGGCTTTTTGTCTTACTTTTTCACTTCCAATTCAATTCATGACTCAAAACCACAATGTGGTCCGCACTATGAGCGTTGTGATCTGCTTCGCCCCTGGTACTAAGATGTCATTAATAATGTAATACTGATTTTATCTGCTGCACACAAACCTAAGAGTGACTGCTGGGTTAGGTTGTAATAATGAGCAGTAATTATATTTCACCCCACGTGAAGCCCATGATAACAGAAAAATATGTAAATTAGAACGACTTACTCTGTGAAGTAGTTCAAAAAGGGATTTGTTTCATTGCTCTTCCCTGCTCTTTTCTCACAAATAGTGGAACCAATAAAAAAAAGAAAGCGTGCCGGCAGTGTGTAAAGCTTAACAAAATTCCAAATTATCTGGGATTCATCATATTAATTCTTAGAGATGTAAAAGTGTGACGTCAATTTAAAAAAAAATGCTGAATTTAAAGCGAGCACAGCATGGAAAATTGTGAGACATCACACACACACACACACACACACACACACACACACACACACACACACACACACACACACACACACACACACACACACACACACACACACACACACACACACACACACACACACACGAGAGAGAAATCAAGAAATCCTCACTTTTATTGAGGAAGAGAACATTTGATGTGAAAACTACAAAATGAGATGGATCCAAAGAACAACAAAAAACACTAAGGCTGCATTAACAATGAAGAAATTGAGTAAATGTATTAACCTGTGTCTTGTTTTGCCTCGATCCCTCTGAAATCACTTCCTGACCCTCGCATGCATGTCAACAGGTGCAGACCCTGCATTTTGGGCCCTACAAGGTAACCCAATCCATGAGCTCCCAGTTTGTTGTGCCCATAAGAAGAGAAAGACTAGTCACGCACGTGGCAGCAGATCTTCTCTGGCAGCCGCCGCGGATCTGGACGGCCACGCAGCCAAATGCTGTGAAGGTTTCAGAAGAGGAAAAATGGAATTGTTGCCCTTCGTGTTTGATCAGAATTTAAAGTGTTTTGAGTAGATGTATATATTCAAGTGTGCATTCATTGAGACCTATAAATGGAGAGATGGATTTCAATGCACATACAGTGTATTTAAACCATCTCCAGGTTTTGGTCTGCTGCAACACAATGTCTCCTGCCTTTGAGCCTTGAATGATATGTCTCCGTGCCTGCTGGCAAGATGAAAGACTCCATTTTGAAGCCATTAGTGCCAGTGTGCAAGACCGGGTGCCTTGTATTCCTCCTCCTGTCAGAAACACTTGGCTGGACACGTGTGAAAACCCTTCTGCCATCCGGAGCCTTTTATCGCATGAAAAAGCTGCTGTCTGACCATAGGATGTTTTTGAGCATGCTACTGCCCACCACATTGTGTGTGATTTACTCTGCAGCTATTGGGAGCTCAAAGTAAACATAGAAAAAAATACATTGGATAGTGATGAAATCCTGTTTGAAATGGACACATCAGTGCAGCCTGAGCACCGTGGCACCGCTCTACAGCTGTGAAGTTATTATGGATGCAAGGAAACTGCAATTTATATGCAAAGCCATGAAAGGGATGCACCTGGGGTTGGCTTGATGAGGAAAATTTTTCAGTTTAGACATTTCATGTATTTTTCACTCTTCTTTTAGCTTTCCATTAAGTCATTTCCAAACCTAAAAGCTTCGTTCCTACCAAGTGCCTGCCGTTGAGATGAGGAGCTATTACTTTCACATCTGGGACCAGGAACAATAGCATGGTGGCACGCAGAGGGCCCTCTATGTGCAAAACAGATTACTTTGCTGTTTGTAGCAGCCTTTTAGAGGCAGAGCGAGCAGAGATCAAAGGAAAAATCAGAAAAAGCAAAAACTGTCGCAACCTATTTGGGTAAAATGCCATTATGTGAAAATCCAGAGAAAATTGTTTAGAAATAACTCAAAATCAAGCCAGTTTAGAAAATGACATACAAAAGATTATGTACTCTACAGTTTATATTTTGATGCATTAATCTGACATTAGGTTCTGCACAGTCATTATATAAATGTTACCTTTAATGGATTATGACATTTGATGACAACACAATTCAACAAATCTAACTCAATCTTAATTTACTTTTGTGTATCTTTAAACATTATTTCATACCAATCCTCATCTGAAAATACACTGGAACTAATCATACTTCCTTGTGACAAGTATTCATAAATCCTTAACAAAAAACACAATAAAACCCTTGGAAATCATAAGAACGAACACACATATTGATCTGGTTTCCTTCCCATTTCGTGGCATGTAAAATGTATAATCGCAGAATTATCAGCTTGCTCATACTTATGTTGTACGTTTTATAGCTCAAACATGGCTTTTAAGTGGAGCAATTCCCTGTATCAAACCAAAACTGGGCATCAAAAGTCTCCACAGGACCATATTCTGAGAATATAACAGCCATGGTGATGGATAGAGATACTTACAGAAAGGTAGAGATGCATTTAATGGGCAGGTGGACATTTTAATGGATGGTGGAGGGCCTTGGTGTCATACTTTAAGCACGTGTTGCTATTAAGTGCAACCAGAATGAAATTATGAAGGAAAGAACCAGGTTTCAAGAAAAGTAGCACTGTAAATCCCGACCACAGAGTGCATCAATGGGCAACCAGCGATCAGGTACAAACATCCTGTTCTTTCATGTTCAATTATTAAGTGAAACTGGGAGTCAAGCTTGATCGATATGATGTTTTATTTTTGGTTGTTTCAACATGAACAACATTCAACGATTGTAAATTCCATTCAAGAACACAACCAAAAAAGTGTTTTGGCAGAAGCAATGCTTTTTTTTCAGCCCACCCTGTACATCACATCAACTCAACAACAATAACAATTTATGGAGCACAAAACACCAATGAGCCTTAAAGTATAGTTCAATCCACACAAGGTGCAAGTATCAATATTCTTGAACAGAAAAACAAAGAGGACTGAAAGTTAATGTTTCAATGATCATTTTGTCTTCCGATTGTTTTAGAAGATCCATTAATCCTACACTAATCCATTAATAATGCTGAGCTGAGGACAGAAATGCAACCAACAATTTGAAAGTAAACATTATTACAATCCTCAATATCAAAGCACATATATTAGAGGTCACACAGTTCACAGGCAACATGCAGCCCTTTTATATGAGTGAGGTCGTTTGGGAATAAATCGCATGGAAATTTGGAAAGAAAAATTGGTTTCTCAATTAACAAACACTAAACTCTGTTAAAAGCATGGTTCAAAGTGGTGCAATATCCTGAAATATACAAAACAAATGCGATGAGACAGGGCATGAAACATCCTAGTGTAAAAAGGTGACACATGCCCCGAGTAGTTTTTGATGGGAGTATACTCTTACTTCAGTAATTGCTTGCCGAAGACATTTCACTGTATTTAAAGTCGGATATGTGCACCTTACTCTGTTAAGAATTTACATACTATGAAAAATAAAATCGTCTCCGATTTCACTGTGCATGTGCACATTTGTGTGGGTGCACATTCGCTAGTTTCAGTCGTGAAATGAAAACCCTTAAAAGCATCTGACTCCTGGAGGTTTCCATCAACATGAGGACCAACACAGGAAGCCAGCGATTCCACTTCATGCCTATAAACAATTTCTTCGTATGCTTTGAAGTTTGAGATTTATTCAGCCAACCAAGAGAAGGGCAGCACAAACAAGGAGTGACGCAAACCAGGCGCACATATGAAAACCAAGAACTGATTTAGATGCAGCATGCCATGATGGTACAATGCTAATAATGATAGCTCTGCCTCCCTCCTGGAGAATCTGGCTTGTAGACACTATAAGCTTGTTGTTTGTGTGTACGTGTGTGTGTGTGTGTGTGTGTGTGTGTGTGTGTGTGTGTGTGTGTGTGTGTGTGTGTGTGTGTGTGTGTGTGTGTGTGTGTGTGTGTGTGTGTGTGTGTGTGTGTGTGTGTGTGTGTGTGTGTGTGTGTGTGTGTGTGATACCTGCAGTTAGATTTATTGGATTTGGGGTTGTCTCCTGCTGTGAGCTCGGTGGTACAAGTGGGCTTGACTCAGTCTCCCTGTGTGAGAGCTGACAGCGCTTTGCACTGACCTTGCAGTAGAGGTGTCACTCCGCGGTGTTGTCGTCATTAGTCAATTAGAAAAAATTAGGCACTGGCTAACGTGACAGTCGCGTGCTGTGAAAACTGACTCCAAATTAGATTTTGGGCTTGGCAAGGTTAATTTTTATAGAGTGGCTATGAAATCAGTCACAACAGGTCTGTTTTTAAGGCAATGATATATAAGGCCTCTGGATATTACGCAGGCAGCTCTCAGTAAAACAATTTAACAAAAACCACAGTAAGACACATGAACACTGCTTGAATTACCAGTAAGGTAATAGCTTGTCAAAATGATGACTTACTTCTGTTTCAGACTGTACTGTCAGTACATCTTCCATCTATTTATTCTTAGTCCTTAGTCTAGATGAGGGCACGGTGGCAATATGGACTGCAAAAAATCCCAGACACCTATGTCCACTGAAGCTTTCACAGAGAAACTATTGATGGAAAGTTTGGGAAGATGTGTACTGGTTCTGGTAGACTTCTGAAGGGAGACAAAAAGGGAACCTCTATAGAAAAAAAATAAATAAATAAAAATAAAAATTGAATCACCTCTTCCCAACTTGGTGTAGCAAAGAAGGAGAATACAGACAAGAGAAATCCACGTCTGTAAAGCTGTCTCCACCCAAATTACAGCAGGACTACAAGCATCAGTCGCCATTTTTCATTTGGGCTTCATTTTGTGGATAATGATGCTCCTCAAGTAAAATCTGGCAGTCATGACCCAAGTCTTATGACCATATAAATGAGTGATGGGCGTCAACTGACCAACAAACCTGCTTTCTCTCAGTTCCTTTTTCACCACAACACCATCTATACAAATATAAACTGCTCCATGTGAGGAAGATTCTCCCCATCACCTATATAGGGCATATGTCATCTTTTCCAGAGAGAAAACCACAGATTCAACTTTGATGGTGCTGACCTGCAGCTAAATGGTTTCACACTTGGCAGAAAATTGTTCCAGTATATGATGGAGGCAACGTAACCAAAAGAACAACATCATCTGCAAAGAGCCAAAACACCAGCCTACCCATACAATGCGTGGTTGATGCAAAAAGACATTAATAAAAGATAACGCATAAAATGAATCGGTTTGAAAATATATGTCATCTTTCACTTACAATCACTATCTTACACTCATCAGGTATGGTTGGGTTACACAGGGATTTAAGAGCTAATTTATTTTCTATTAACATTTAGTTTAAAAAAAGTTGTTATTATGATTATTATTATTATCTATATTCCTATCTTTGTAATCTGTGTATTATTTTTAACTAGATAAATGTTTGGAATGATCCAATATTCTTTCCTTTCTCAGATATAAAACTTTCAAATAATGTGTTTGTATTAAATTTACAATACCTTCTTGTGTTTCTTTAAAAAAAAGAAAAAAATATATATCTAAAATCGGTGATGCTGCACATTTATACAGTGCAACTACTGTATATCAAGTAATCTACTTTAAAGTGCTTTTTATTGCTTCAAACTGCCACACCATACAAAAGTATATTTTTTTGAGACCATCTAGTAAAGCACACAAGATCCTTCAGCCAGCTCATGTATCTTATTTTTATTGAACTGAGAAATTGTTTTTTGAGGGGCAAAGACTCTTTATGTTCCCCAGTCCATTCCACTCCAGCCAAATGTGGTGCTAATGACTTTCAGCATGTGAATTCTTGCCTGAGCAGAAAATCCCATAATTTGATGCAACATTAAAACAAATGGTTTTATAGCTTGATTTATATCCGTAGTTATCTGTGTTTTACTGTTACAGCTGACTAACCCATAAAAATCTGCTGACCGAGCAGAAAAATGTTCAAAGTTTCATCAGTCAAACACTTCTCATCCCCTCTTTAACCTCTATAAAAGCACATCTCTCCTGATGGGTAAATATGGACTTCTCTTAATGCTCACTCGCTGAAAGCTAATGTTGAGTATATAGTTAATAGTTGTAAGGGCGGTAAAAGTCTGGGATAGGAGGGAATAAGTGTTTGCCATCCTCCGTGTGTGTGATAGGAATTTTCTTCTGATTGGCCGAGTTTCAGCCTCAGTGGAGGTCACACTCCTCCCTCATTCAATTACAGAGTGACATTAATCAAGCCGCTTCTCCAGCCTCTTTGGCCAATTGCTGACCACTTGATTATGACCTTGTTCAAATTTGCAAAGGATATTTTATTCTTTGGTGCTCTATCCAAAGCTCTGTGTCACTTTAAAATAAAAAAGCAGAGCTCTGGCTCATTAAGGTACCATCTGGTGAAATACACAGTAAAAATGAACATGCTCAGAAGCATGCAGACCTCCAGCAGGGCCTCTGTTCACTGTTAAGTTTACACTCAGCAATCATCAAGGATACAGATTGCAAGCTGTTATATCAACTCAGCATGAACAATAACAGAATTTATGTCTGGAAATGTTTCCATTGGTGCAACTAACTCATCAGTCCAGCTGCTGATCCCACAAATGCATGCTCCTTATGAATGTGGTAAAAGTGAGGTTCATGACACATTATCTGAAATATTTAGTATTTTTTTTCCCATTCTTAATTGTTTAAAACAAGACATCTTTGTGATAGAGGGAGTTCAGTTCATCCCTGCAGGAGAGACTCAAAATCCCCCCACATTGAGAGGAGCCAGTTGAGGGGGTTCAGGCATCTGATTAGGATGCCCCCTGGACACCTCCCTGTAGAGGTTTTCCGGACACGTCTGACTGGGAGGAGGCCCCGAGGTCAGCCTAGGGCTCGCTGCAGAGATTAGATCTCTGGCTTGGATTTGTGCAGCTTGTGCGGAGGACAGAGATGTCGAGGCTTCATTGCTCTCTGTACTGCCGCTGTGACCTCATATGGACTAAGTAGGTAGGAAGATGAATGGAGGAATGGATGAATCTGATGTCGGGATCATAAGTGCTCCATGGATGAATTTGTTCATTATGCAACTTTTATTCTGCGACATATCCTACCATGCTACCGCTGTTTATAGTTATTCAGCTGATCCCTCAGCCACACCCACACTAGTTAACAAAACCAGAGATCATAGGATTCATCTCTGGTTTTGTCTGTTTTTTGGGGGCTATTTTAAATTTCTGATGACGAGGACGAGGACGAGGCTGGTTTCATGTTATTTGACACAACACCCCCCCCCGTGTCCGATTGCTTTTTACTTCCACAAAATGTTCCACCTGTGCATGAGTGTGCGATTGTCCTCACCTGGTGGCATGTACTGGCCATCTACTATGTGGTCTTGGTGCGTTCCATTTGCCGGAAAATGGTCAAAGATTATTGGAGGCAATTTTTAAAAAAATCCAAAAACACAAAATCCTGGAGATCACAAGAGACACTGGAAGGAAACCCATGCAGAACAGGGGAATACAGAGCAGACCAACAACCAGAACACACACAAGATGTCTAATATATACCACAACCACCAGGTGAAGACAATCACACACTCAGGCACACATGAATTACATCAGTGCAGCGAGCAGCAATCAGATATGAGAAGGAGAATTCAAGGAGCCTGAAATGTGTACCATGACATGTTTTTCATCTTGTTCTTCCCCCCCCAGGACTCCTTCCCGCTACGGGCGTGGCTGCTCAGCTGAATGCAAAGAGCGTCAGCCAAAAGCATTCTCCCTCACACTCTCTCCACTGCAGAAGTCTTCCCTGAGTTTCACTGTCAGAAAGCTGCTAATAAAAGAGGCAGCATTTAACGCTGCAGTAAGCCTGCTGCCAACCTCACCGCAGTGGGAGAAACAGACACAACATGCAGAACCAGCAGCGACCAGGATTCCTCCATCCTGCAGCAGGAGACAGAACAAACTTCTTCATCATCATCTATGACTCACATGGCCAACTTTTCCACTCTTTCATGGGCTCAAGTGATCACAGATTAACAGCAAACAAGGCCAAGCAAGCAATGTTTATTTTGATAAGAATGAACTTGTGTTTATATTTGTTTTGTTACATTTAATTTGTTCTGATGTTGTATGACTTGGTGATCAGTGGTTGGTTAACATCTTGATTCACCCAGACTTCCACATGTGGTTCACAAAAACACTCGCTAACATTCACAATGAAACACTCACACATCAGTCTTGTGTCACGTAGTAGCTATTTGGTTTAGATATTGTCTTTGTTTAAATTTTCTTCTTTAATGTTTTCAAATACGAAAGCTGTTTTCTTCAATGTTGTATGGGAAGGGATCCTTGATACCAACTTCTTCTATCGTTCACTTATTAATTAATCTATTATTCAGAGTTCAATTTATTAGTTCAGCATAATTATATGAGACTGATTAATTCAGTGGTACGTTTCCCTTTTTAAGAATAGTGGTATCCTGAAGAACAGAACATTTTTTTAATACATTTATAATTTCAGTCATTTTTTCCTTAAAAAATAATAATGTCAATCATTTGGTAATAACAGTTTTGGACCTTGATGTCAAATATTGTCCATTATGATTGCATGTCAATAGCCAAAGCTACTTGACATAAAAGCTCACATTTAATAAGATCAGTAATAATATTTAGCAAGAGGTGTTAAAAAAAACAAATACAACATTAAAAACCTTGAAATTATGTACTAGTGACAGCCAAAGCATTTTGTTTTCAAAGGTGTTCCATTTGTTTGAGATGCAATTGTAATTATATCAACAAAGTATTCTGCAAATCACACATTTCCAAACAGGTTGTAGTCAGCAAAAACAGATTGTACAGAATTGTTTGCAGCGAGTTATGCAGAAGTAAAATCAACACATTATTTTCTGGAGCATGCATTGACTTGGTTTTAAATGTCCTCAATGTCAGCTCTCTTCCAAAATGAAAATATATACAGGCTCCTTTCAGATAGCAACTCAAAAACTTCTGAGTGCACTCTGAAATACAGTATGTCAGATGGAGAAGAGAGGAGCATGAAGGAAAGGACAACCTAAATACAACAGGTGCTTGTTGTTTTTATTGTTAGACGTTTTTCCCTCCAAAGAAAAGACTACTGAGGCCTGCACTATGAACCATGATAAACATATCCAGGATCTCTCTGCTTCCTGGGATGACTTATCCAGACCCATGCAATCCTGATAACCGTTACTACGAAACAAGTTATCAACTCGTTGGTCCAACCCAGACCGAGGCGTGCGTGTGAACATGAAAGGAGCGGAGTTTATAGCATCTGACCAATCACACACACGGAGAAATCCTGCAGCGCAATTTACAGATTACTGAAGGAGTTATTCTCTGAGACTATGAAGAATTAAAACACACCCACCAGGCTAAAAGCAACACTGCTGCCATATCCAAAGCCAGACTTTTTCATGCGTGACTGCATGATATTATACCATATTAATTAATTGGCGATATAAACATATGGCACTGTGATCACTCGGTTTCACTTCATTACTGCAGAAATGTGACGGGCTGAATTTCCTCACTGCTCTGCTTTATTTTATATTTTCCATCCAGTTGTTTTGAGGCTAAGTTTCTCTTGTGTGAGTGTTTTTTGTGTTGGAATATTAATTCATCACCACGACGGCATGGGTAGTTCCATAAATTCATGTTTCTGTAGTTCTGTCGGGTGTGATCATTAACCTCATTATTACAGATCAACCCTCGTGGAGATAGACAGACTTGGAACAAGTCAAGAACAAAAACATCCTTCAAAGCCTCAGTGACCAGGTTTTATTTTATTATGTCAAAAATATCACTCTAAATTAATTTATCATCTCCGCTGAGCTGCAGCTCGCCACTGAACCTACGCACCAATCACCATCATTTAAGAATGGGTGGGTCATTTTCTAATGACATGGTTGTAGGGAAAACCAATTGCGCAGTGGTTAGCATTCTTGCCTCACAGTAAGAAAGTCATGTGTTCAAGTCAGGACACACTTGTAAAAGAGATTATTAATCTCAATGTGGTTCTCCTGACTAAATAAAAGCAAAATATGAGAGAAAATCCAGCATTGTAGAACCTGCAACACCTGCAACTCAAGTATCAGCAGAAATGAGTCGTCAGGTTCCATCAGCTTCATTAAATCTCAACAATGAACTCACACAAGTTTTTTTCTTTCTTCTGTTGCTTCAAATTTAATGAACTGACAGAAGAAGAATATCAATCTTCCCATCTGAGTTTCAGCAAAAAAGTGAAGATGCGTGTTTCCCAAAATGTCTGTTTTCCATGTAGAGCTACTCAACAAGAAAAGCATAAACACTCAGATGAATCAAGTCAGACAAAGTGGGTAAATACTCTAGCTGCTAATGAAGTGATCTGAAGCTGCAAAAAAACAGCTAATAAACAGCCTCTGGGGACTTTGATCATGATCATGTGTCATTCATTGAATCTAAACGGGCAAATCTAACTGGCCATAAAAAACAAAGTGCAACTCGCTAAATATAAGCAGGACTTCTTATTTCTACAAAGGCCTGCTGCACAGATGCAACCATTGATTTTGATTTGTATCTTGTTTTCCTGCTGCTTGACCTGTAGATGTGTCATTATTGTAAATAGGATTGTATTATCAGAAGTTACAGAGAAAATGGAAAAAGGTCAGACGGCGAGGGCTCAATAATTAGAAAAATACAAATTGAGCAAAACAAGGTGCTAGACTTCAGCTGACAACTAGAGAAAACAGTGGAGCTTCATATTCCAACCTTCTTACTCCCCACGCGAGCTTAATTAGGATTGGAGGGGCTGGAGCAGATCCCAGTTAACATTGGGTATAAAGGAAGACACATCCTGGACAAGCTGCCAGTTCAGAACGATGATAAAACAGAGGCAACGTTCAGGAGGCTCTTCCAACACTGGCATTATGCCTTGTTTGAGGCGGTTTGGTGTAGTTGGTAGATCAGGTAGTCTTCTAATGTTGGCAGTTCGATCCCCCTTCTTATCCTGACCATGTGTTAAAAGGCAATACACCAAAGCTTAAGTTACATTCTATACACAAATGATATATGGATGCAATGCATTGACTGCAACCCCCTCAACTTCTATCGATGATTTTGGCACAGCACAGAATGCAAGGGGAAGTACACAGACCACAAGTGATGTGTGATTTGTCCATGCAACTACATCATGGAGCATGTGAAAGAAACTCCACTTGTGCACTTTATTGAAGTCGTGCTGTTAAATTCAAGAGTGAACAGCACAGGCTGCCCAGGGGCAGGGCAAACAATTATGGTCCCAGTGCCATCCACAATGTTTTGCACACCTCAGATAATATAGACAATACCGCACAGGAAGCTAGCTCGCTGCTCCAATCTACTGGCTTGCAACCGAAGACAAAATTTGAGGCGTCACTGTCATCCTGTGTGCCAAACTGCTCAGGAATGCACACCTGGAAGATAAACACTACCAACCATTTTTCATGCTGTTTCACAACAAATTCTGCTATGGCACTAGTGCTATGATGATGAACTACAACCTCAACGCAGATCTTCCACAGGTGAAAGGACTTCATAAATGATACACATACTGTAGACGCAGTAGTTTATAGTTTCTGACAGTGGTGTTCCGACACCCTGCATGGCAACCACGATGTATGATGCAATGGCTAATGTATATCACATTGAGATGTCACTATAAATGTTGGATTTAGGTTTTTTTTTAAACTTGTGTTTTGTTAGATAATGAATGAAGAAAGTAAATGCTTAAGTTGTTTATTCCTCTTCAAGGGAACTTATCCATATGTCACCTGCCCACTGTAGTTTTGAACTCTTTAAGTATGTTTCTCAAAGGGTGTGACAAGTTGCAACTCTAATGGGACGTCACATACAACCACCCACCTCTCACTCATGCTGCTCATCTCTCACCCTCCTTACCTTCCTCCCTGACAAGAAAGGAACTGACAAAATAACTGCACCCCCCCCATTACCAAACTGTCCATCACTCCAAAGGTCAGCACAACAGCGCAGCCTTGGTCCCCTTCCAAACCCTACAGCGCTCTGTCCATTACACCTGGAGACGGCACTGTGGCCCCTGCCCTTTCCTTCCCCTGACTGTCCATCACTGACATCCAGGTGAGCAGGTAATTGGAGAGGTTCAGCCGCAGCAAAGCAGTGGCATCTGACAGCCTCCAGAATGCACCCAATGACTACCAGAGAGCCAGCGGTGCTTCGACAGCAGCTGCTCAACACATTTGTGGCAATGAATACTTGTCCGGAGTCTGGTGCCGCACACGGAAAACAGAAACAAAAGAGTGAGACTCTTTCAGCAACGAGGAGTCTTTACAAAAGCAGCTTTTAAACACTGTACACATCAGGGTTCAGGCACTCTTTGAGTTGCAGCTCCTCTTTGACATGTCAATATCAAATCACATCATTATGGGCTTTACATGTGGACATATCCATGTATGCACAAGTAGACTGTGTGGCAAAGAGATTAACAAAACACTTGTTTGAATATCTCAGTAGGATAATACACGTGGGATTTATGTTTGTGTATATTTGTGCACCACAAGATTCATACCCAGTAATAAAAAAAATTGCATACTAAAGCCGGAGGGAGTGAGACCTTTATGTACTTTTAAAGATTTATGGTCACACTGTATTGTTATGTAGCACATGTCTGCAGCAGTTCAGATCATTTCACGATGCAACAGTCCAACTTCACCTTTACTAAATAAACACTTATTTCATAACCCAAACCATCGGCTTGAGTTGCCTCACTTTGTCTGTAATGTTTGTAAAATAATGAAGTCTAAACCAAAACTGCCGTACACAGCTACCACAGGGAGAGAAAATTCTCAAAAGTGTTGTAAAGGGGGGAGAAAAAAAAGAGTCAAATTTGTCTGGTAACACAGTTGTGTCTGGCAGTCTGTTGGAGCAGTCAGCTTGATTCAACTGATTGCAGATAAGTCAGGTCTGAACCTGTCTTTCCTCTGCCTTTAGTCATGAGCCCAATATCTGGACCATCTTCACAGTTCATTCAGAAAAATGTGGCTTCCAGCATCGAAACTGAATAACATGCAGTCATTTTCTCTTCAAGATGAAGTGCTGAAGTCAGATGCTGCTTTACGATGGCATACTGAATGAAGCTGCATTTCGAGTGAGACGTGTTTGTCAGTAAACACTTCAGCGAGTCCATCATTTAAATCAGAGGTCTCACACTCAGATCCTGGAGGGCTGCAGCCCTGCATTGTTTCCATGTCTCCATGCTTAAACACGGCTGATTGCAATGAGTCACTTATTATCTGGCTATGTGCTGAATGTGGTGAACCATCAGGACATTCAGGTGTGTTCAAGAAGGGAGACATGAAAAACATGCAGGGCTGCAGCCCTGCAAGATCTGAATTTGAGACCCCTGATTTAAGTATTTTTAATTAATTAAATTTGTCACTTATAAAGAAAAAAAATCTGTTTTGTTGTATATCACACTTTACCCTTTTGTATATATCAAATGGCATCCTTGCACATAAATTGGCTCTATATAGATTGGCACTCCTATTCATTTCTAATGACTCTGTCATCAAACAGTTATGGGATATCAATTCAAGGCAATTTTCTTTATATGGTGCCATTAACAACACAGACATCCTGAATCACTTTTACAGAGAGTCCATTTATTCCACATGAGCAAGAATAGGTGATAGTAGAAGGGAAAATAACATATTTTGAACCGGAGGGAACCTTTCTAAAACCAAACTCAGAGGTGGAGACTTTCTGCTGTTACAATTCAGAAGGCAAGCTAATCCAGTCACTGCAGAGATCATGGGGCAGGAAGCTCAGATCATGAAGTTGTACTTATCAGAGATCCAGAGAGAGAGAGAGAGAGCACAAACTTGTAATCGAATGGCGATGTGTGACTCTATGGAATATCACTGAAATAAGATGAGAGCGTGCAGTTGGTCTCCCAGCACTCTAAACCTATAGCAACTTAACTAGAAAATGGTCCTAGGCAGTTGCAGGGTATACCCAGGACACATCACCAGGACATCACAGGGCAAACACACAGAGAGATTTTGTAAAATGTTTCCATTTCACTGATTTTCAGCACCAGGATAAAGGATGGGCTTTTTTTTCTTCTTTTTTTTTAAGGCTGTTACATTACAGGTTTCAATGCTAACAAATGCTAACAAAATAATTCCTTCTTTTTTTGTTACTTGTGATCTACTTACACTTCTATTCTCCTGTATTTGTATCATATCTTCTGATTTTTTCATGAGTTCATGAAAGGGTTTTCAGTTGATTTCCTGTTCTCTGTGCAGTGCTCCTATATTGATGCTCACAACAACAACAACAACAAAAAGAAAAGTATTTCAAACAAAAACACAGAAAATATACAGTGAACTGTAAATTGTCAGATTCTGTGTCATTATAATATAGTTTAATAAACAGTAGTTAAACTGACGGCAATGTTTTTTCTTTTTTTCTCATATTCTTTTCACATGTAATGTTCAGCCAGGTTATGGAAACTACTTAATGTTATTGTTGGCTACTGAAAAGTTATAAAGATATCTAAAACATTATCTTTGTGTTTTGTAACATTGTCTTATTTATTATTTCCAATATTTATTTTCCCCATATCTATGAGTTTGTCAGATTGTATTTCAGTGGGATTGTTACATGCTCCAGAGCCAAGTCAATGGGCAAAGGATGTGAGACATGCCTGATGTTTCACAGGGCAAATGTACGTGTTAACTCTTCAGCTGAAGGCACATATGCATTAAACAGAATAAATTCAAGTATAAAACGGAGCATGTCCTACAGTGATAGATAGGGCTTACAGCGAACACTGGGCATTTGGATATATACTTTAGTTTTGTGAGTTTAGGTTAAGTTCAAGCTTGTGACTTTAACTAAATCTGTCGTCTCTTGGAACAATCAGTTATCAGTGGAAGACCTGTTTCCGCTGTGGCTGGTTTGAATGTCACCTCTGATAATCAGTTCATTCAGATGCATTCTGAGCCCACTGGCTCCATCACTATTGTACTAAATTCAGAAAAAAAACTGTCAAACTTGTTTAAATGGAAATCTTCAACATTATTACTTTCATAAAAAGCTGAAATGTCACTGTACAATGATCCTTTTCTTGTGTTGACTCACTGGGTGCATGGCCAAAACTCTTTACATCCCAAAGGTCTGAGTTTTCCAACTGAAAATACAGAGTGAGGCAGGCAGAGGGGTCTGAATGTGAACAGTCATAGTGAAATGCCATGCCCACTTGACCTCCAGACACTTTCAAGGAGTGGAGCCGGCGCTGGAGAAAGCATGAAGAAATAATTTCGGGCATAAGGTTTTCAAATAAGAAAAGTATGTGTGTGTGTGTGTGTGTGTGTGTGTGTGTGTGTGTGTGTGTGTGTGTGTGTGTGTGTGTGTGTGTGTGTGTGTGTGTGTGTGTGTGTGTGTGTGTGTGTGTGTGTGTGTGTGTGTGTGTGTGTGTGTGTGTGTGAGAGAGAGGAGAGAGAGAGAGAGAGTCTTTCTCTTCTTATATTCCCAAAAAATACTGGGAGCTCATGGACTGACTTGTTGGGCCCAAAATGCAAGGTCTGCACCTGTTGACATGCATGTGAGGGTCAGGAAGTGATTTCAGTGGGATGGAGTCAAAATAAGGAACGGGTTAATACATTTCATCAGTTTCTTTTTCCATGTCTTGATTGCTATTCCATCCTTACTGGGGTTTATTTTGTTCTCTTAATCCATCTCATTTTGTAACTTTCACATCAAATTTTCTCTTCTTGTGAAAAGTTGTGAATACAAGGATACCTGATTATATGGATTATGGAGTCATGGATAATTAAGGTCCCATCCACATGAAGATGGATTTTGGTGTATTTACATCCATTTTTCATCAGAAAGGCGTTCAAATGATATGGAGTCAGAATTTCTGAACAGCAAAACCAGACAGGCAGCGGTGGCTCAGTTGGTGGAGCGAGTCGTCCCTCAATTGTAAGGTGGAAGGTTTGATTTCCTTCCTTTCCAAATGTCGAAGTGTCCTTCAGCAATACACTGAAGCCATTGAATTGATTGAGCTTGCATGGCAGTCGTCTCTATTGGTGTGCTCGTGTGTGTGAATGAGTGAATGTGATTTCACAATGTGATGTACTTGAGTTCCACTGTTCAAGCAGTGCAAAGGTGCCATGTATAAATTAAATCCATTTTGCATTTTTTTTGTAACCAGCAACCAGAATGGAAAAATAGAAAATTGCTTGCTCAACATCTCCATCTTTCCCACAAACAACTGAAAGTGCCGACACACGGACATCATGGCCCATATCTACGAGGAGTAACCCTGTCAACCAACAAGTAAACAATTGTAGATTACAGTGTTGTGAAGCTGAGCTATTTCTGGCAAATTTTTACATTGTTTTGTAATTGGTAATTGGAGCAATAATCCAGTCTACTATTTGGACATCAATCCACACAAATGACTTTTTTCTATCTTTCATGTCCATCACTGCCATGTTGTGTCTTTCATGTGGTGCACTTCATGTCGTCCCGGTTTATTGTGTATTCCTATAGCACTACAGATTTAGGCCTGTTTACAGTGTTCTCAGATGTCTTCTGCAGAAAGACGTAATCGTGTGGAAATGTATTGCTAAACAGAAATGCTTTTGTCTCCATGTGGATGAGGTCTAATTATGCAGAAAAAAAATCCAAATGCAGTTATGTGGTGTTTCCTCTGCATGAACAGCTTCAGATGTCAGCCTGAAATAACGTGCTTATCCAACACCCAATCCACTTTAAAGCATTTTTACGGTCAATAGGTACATTTACAGAAATGAAACTGCTCTCAAGCAACCTTTTACAGAGTTTTAAAAGGAATTGTAAGAATGCATTATTTCACTGTGAAGGCTTCAAATAGACAGCATCAGAAGTTTGAATGCATAGACTAGTGTATGTTGCTTGTCAATGGAGGTAAAAACAAAGTCAATACACTTGTATGGTCTGGCCTCCCTTTCAGAGGTTAAAGAGCAGGGGCCCTCCCTGGTTTGCATGTATGTGAGAACAGGTCAAACAGCTATGGTCCTCCAGGTTGGAGGGTTTGAAGAGTGGGGCAAAAAATATCAATGAAAACCCTCCTATTAAAGAAACCAAAACAAGCAATACTACTACTCCTATGTGCTCTCAGGAGTGAACACTGAGTAGGTCATGAGATGCACTATGTCATTGTGAAAAGCCCATAAAGGTAGTGCTCTAAGTCTGTGTGAGTGTATATGTTTTACCTTGACTTCTGCACACCATAGCATCAAGCACTTTTAGGAAATCATAAGAAGTTTGGACTTCTCTCACCAGGAGACCAAGAATTAAAAACCGGTTTGACCCTTTCCTTGAATAACATTGAAAGAGCTTAAAGTCTAAATAAATATATACATAAATGGCAAAGCCTGCGGTTTCACTTCATATCTCCCCAAAACTGTCTGCGATTAATTTGCAGCAGTAATGTGCCCAGGGGTTCAAACTGAATTTATTCATCCATTTCAAAATGTGTATTTGTTGTAACACAAATTTCTCTGTGTTCGGGTAAACAGAGATTGAAATTAATCTGAAAACAACAACAAAAACTAAACAAAAAAACCCAACTAAACCCTTTTCTGCATTGTAATGTAGAACAGAGAACACTTCAGCTATCTCTTCCACAAATTATATTCATCTGATAACCTTTCTGGTCCCTCACATCGTGGTGATTGGACGACACTCGACTGTGAGCCATCAGGTCAAACTGGGTGGATTCCAGTCTACTTTCTCTCTCTTGTGTTGCATTATGAAGCAACCGCAGCCATAAAAGATGTCCCTTTATAGTGCTGATGTCCATGTGTGCAGATGGCAAAGTGTTGAGAGTCAGAAGGATTTTGACACTACAGACCTGGAGCCAGAGATCCATATTGCAGCAGCTGGTTGTGTGCTGTTCATCACCATTTTCCCTCTGGGACTCCGACAGTCATTTTCCTCTCTGTCTATTTTTATAGTTGGTCTGAGGGAGGTTTGTTTAATTCGATTAGAAATCTGTTTTAATCCCTTTTAAATGCAGCACATTCCATGTAGACATCTCTCGAATCAAAGTACTAAAACCCTGCACCGCACTGGCATTCCTGCGCAGACATTATTTCTTTTTAATTTTCAGAGAGCACGCTGTCAGCGACCATGGCATGTTTTATTTGGTTGGTGGAGATGGATACACACAGGGATTATTTCAATTTAGACAGCAGCACAGCCAGGAATTAATCCCTCCATTAACTGGATTGTGTTACTACTTTTCCCCCGTGGCCCTGTTTTCTAAACAGAGGGTACTCTGGCGATGCATGGACGGCCAGACGCATGTTGTGTTTAATGGTCATTAGCAGTACAATGCAGATAGATACAGGAAAAAAAAAAAAAAACTATCTACGATTCGACTGCAGAATTATCTTGTGAGCCATTAATGGGGCAATTACGCTTGTCGATGCTTTTGATTTCATTCACGAGAGATCAAGGTCGTGTTAAGCAATTAGTTGATTTGCTCTCCCAGTTTTAAATGGCAGGGTGGGCCGCTGATGCCTTCCGGGGCCCCGACAGAGATGCTTTCTAAAAGTAATGCATTGTGCTGTCGCTTGAAATGAACTAATTCACTAGAATCATAGGGCATGAAGAGAGGTTAAAGCCAGGTTTCAACGGTTTTGCTCAAAAACCAGACCCGCTATATAGAGTTGGCATTGATAATATCCACGTTGACCTTTCTTTCTGCCTCTGGAGAACTAAAATTTTTTTTTTTTTTTTTTTTTAATCTGAGAGCATTACAAGGCTTTGTGTCTTGCTGACTGTTGGATCTCTCAGCTGGTGAATCTCAGTTCCTGAACAGCTGTTCCTTTTATTACCCAACCTTTTTTTTTTTGTCCTCTCAACAACTCAGCTGGCTTAAGAGGGATTGATGAAGACTTCATTGGTCAATGCGGGTTTATACACCTGACATGTGGTCAGCAGTTAACTTTGAGACAATAAGGAAGAGATATAGCTTTGACTGCTTGTCAGATGGATGTCCCATCCAGAGACGCAGAGATCATGAAGGGTAAATGGATTTCCATTACATGTTGTGGTTTTCCACTGTTTGAGCAGCACCCAAAGCACATTGTTAATCACATTCACCTATTCACACACCCAATGGAAGTGGCTGCCATGCAAGGTACTCAGTCCATCTACTAGGACCAATTTGGGGCTCAAGGAAACTCTGACATGTGGGCAGATAGGGAATGAAACCTGCAGCGTTCCGACTGTGAGTCGACCCGCTCTACCAACTGAGCCACAGCCACCCCTGGGCTAATGTCAGCATGTGCATGTGCAAATTGGGAGTCTGCTGTAATGTTTACGTTTACACTCACCATCAGTTCACCATTCCCAATTAGTACTAAACACAAAATACAGCTAAGGTCAAAGGAAAAACAATTAGTTTGAAGTATCTGCTCATTAATCTAATCATTCCACAAAGTGAAGCTTTGAGTCAATAGTGGTGCCACCAGACTGGTTACAGTTCAGACCGGATGGAGAAATTTGTGTTGCTCATTTATTGGTTAATCCATATTATGATTGTGAGATTGTTTCAATAAAGCCATGAATGTCACCATCATGGTGGCACCAATGTAGATTCAGGGGATTCACCAAAGTCACAAGGTTGAGTAGTCTGGAAAAATGTGTTGGGAAATATTGTTTCAGAAATAGGTTTCATACATGTGGGCTAAAAGTAAAATCATCATGTAAATGGCATTTTACTGCTGACCCAAGACCAATTATCGCAAGCTACAACGAAGAAAAAGGAGTTGAACTCTGACCCTGAATCAATATATGTATTCTTGTAAGCATGAAGTACTAATGGGTTATTTCTCCCACTTAGCTTCATGAATCCATCGATTAATGTATCCATCCATCTTCTATAGCAGTTTTATTCATCTTATGGTTGCCAGAGATGGTGATACGATTGGGGTAAAAGCGTGCTGCACCATGGTCATCAATCCAGCATGAAGCAGAGTAACACATCTTCACCCATCAACAAATTCACACCGGACAGTTTAGAGATATATCTTTGAATTTTCATGGGATATTAAAGTAACCCCAGACCCCTATTCAGCCCATCATGCCCGCTATGGGCAATAGGCAGGTTACAACACCGGCAAGTCGAATGTCCATTACAAAGAGCCATAACCACATACATTTTCACCTATGGCCATTTTAAAGACGCCGGTAAGTGCATGTTTGTAGGAAGAAGGTGGATTTCTATGAAACAATTCCTTTTTTTTCCAAGTTCACACAGACAGGATCTGACTGGAAATGGAACTCAGGACCAGTAAGTTGAACGTGAACCACTGTGGCACCCTCCATAATACACTACTGAGGGCTTACAAACTGAAAGAAAGAAAGAAAAACACAAGCAACTGTGAGGGTCAAGTTGAAGGATTTATTAGAGAAGGGTGAATATAAAGGTATCATATGCAGGGATTTCTATTCTCTGAGCAAACCACGACTAATCAAACCTCTCCGTCTATATGATACGCTACACGACTTCCAAACAAGGTCATCATAGTTAGTGATGTAATCTTTAAATAAAAGGGTTTCAAAAAGGCAATACAATAGACCATAAGTGTGCTTTGGCAAAAAAAACACCATATGGATTAGCATCATTATAATCATCAGGAACAAGGAAACTACTCGGATGCTGACACTTCCAGGTATCTTTAACATAAGTTATTCCTATTACTACATGTTAACATTCAAATTGGAAAAAAATATCAAGAGGGATCATACCAACACTGATATCATCCCTGGAGATTTAATTCTCTGTTGAACCAGTTCGGATCTCTGCTTTATGTTTAAGTGTGTATACAAGCAGCCATTCAGTAGCACTTTAATGATATAGCTAGAATATCAACTGCCACGCCTTTTTTTTTTTTTTAACCCCCAGTGCCACTCATCTACCCCTGATATGTTTCTTTTTTTTTTTTTTTTTCATCCCATCTTTTCATAAGTAGTGTTTGTGACACAGTTTGGCTCTCACATAATAAGCTACAATAAGATTGATAAATACTTTTGGGTGTGTGCTGGCGGCCTGTGGGTCTCAAGGGCCACAGAGTTCACCGGAGTCACAGCAGGGGCAGTTTAATATATACTGGAATCCTCCTGAGGTGTCACCAAGCACACACTGGGGCAAACAGAGGTGGGTCAACACAATGTAAAAAGGTA